>NC_050069.1:28972042-29339542 GCF_009764565.3 Dermochelys coriacea | reverse complement strand
CATTGCAAAAAAAGGCTAATATCTTTCTGGGGCATGTTAACAGGTGTGTTGTATATAAGACACAGGAGCTTATTTTCCTGTTCTATACCACACTTTAGGAAAAATGTGGAAAAATGGGAGATAATTCAGAAGCGAGCAACAAAAATGATAAAAGATTTAGAAAACAAAACCTGACTATGAGGAAAGGTTTAAAAAAACTGGCCATGTTTATTCTTGAGAAAAGAAGAGTAAAGGGGAGCTGATAACAATCTTCAAATATGTTAAAAGTTATTACAAAGAGGACTTTGATCAATTGTTCTCCATGTCCACTGAAGGTAGGACAGAAGTAATGGGTTTATTCTGCAGCAAGGAGATATTAGTGTAAATACGCAAAAGGGATTTGACCTGGATGGGATTATGTCATTTATGGTGTGTTCAAGATGAATAGATTGTCAGTTTTCTATGTAGATGAGGTAGCCACTCCCTCAAGGAAAAGTGAGAGGAAGTTGAGGCTACTCCCCTCAGAGGGAGAGGAAGTGACAGTTGGAGAAGAGGGAGCCATTGAGGGTCAGAGGCAGGTGGAGTGAGCCTAAGAGAGAGTGACAGAGAGAAACAAAGAGGCTGTGAGAGGACAGCCAGAGGGAAACCAGGACAGAGAGAAACCTAGAGTAAGTGGAGAGGTTGAGACTGAGCAGGACAGACAGATATACAGAAGAGGGTCCCTTCAGTTTCAAGTTGGCTGGTCAAGTCAGTTCATGTTTGATGGTGTGTTCCTGAGCATCTCTTCTTGTTTGTTCCTTACCATTGGTTGCAGTCATTCCCTATCATTGATTCATGCTACCCTGGAGATCTGTAACAGGAGAACCCAAAGCCCTTCAGATCCCAGATCCCCATGGGTCTGGTCTACTGAGCACCCTGGCAAGCAAAGCACCACTGAAGTTGAGTCCACCTCTTCAGGAAGTCATGAGAGGTGCTTGAGGCTTTATGACTGACTTTGGTGTTAGTACCCAGGGAGACATTTTGGGAAAGGGGAAGCTTGAATCAAAATAATAAATATATAATAATGAATAATCTATATGATAAAAGTCTGTGCACACAGAGATACATGTAGATATATTTATTTATTGAGATGGTTATATTTAATTAAGTGCACTTAGTATTAAATTATAGTATACATGTGTATATATATTTGAATTGTTATAATTTTTCATATATCTTCTTCATCTACTGTTATTGTAGGTAGGTGAAATCAAGTTCCATTTGTTCCAGTTGAAATAAAATCCCTGTTATCTTATTTTTTGACAACCAGTTGTATCATCTCATCTACAGTTAAATAATCTTTTATCACATGTATCTTCCCCCGCAGCACCAGGTTCCTAATAAAGTATACCATCTATGTGATGAACCAGTACTAAATCTTGGTCAATGGTTTTGTGATTGGGTGACCCTCGGATGTATTTCAAATTATAACACAATAAGCCTACTCTGAGAGGTTTGTTTACATTTAAAAAATGTATAACTATACAGGCAGTTAAACACTGGAATAGGCTTCTGAGGGAAGTTGTGGAATTCCCATCATTGGAGGTTTTTAACAACAGGTTGGACAAACAACTGTCAGTCACAGTCTACGTTAACTTGGTCTTGCTTCTACACAGGGGTCTGCACTTGATGAATTCTTGAGGTCCCTTCTAACCCTACATTTCTATAATTCTATGAATGTCAGAACCATTCAAAATGCTAAGCACTCTGAAATACTATTGACTTCAATGCAAATTGAAGGCATTCAGATCTCACACAAGGCACTCAGCACTTTGCAGCATCCAGCACATATTGAAACTTCATAATTTAGATGAATTGTTTTGATTTTCTTCACTTTTAATAAGCTAGGTGTGACTTGTGTTAGCAGTCTTGAGAAATGAGAAAACAGACTTGAGAAATTAAGCAGTCTTATCTAACTAATTTGCTGCCAGATGAGTTTGCTGTCATCTAATTTGCTGTGCTTGCTTTTCAAATGCACATTTCCCTTGTTAGAATGGATGGTATTGGTCAACTCCAGTGCTTCTAACAAGCACTGGGATTGGAGGGCAGGTGTTGCAGCATTGATCATAAAAGTTAGAACAAAGTGGGAACAGGCCTCTTCCTGCTCCCCGAGGTCATAGAATGACTGAAGGCCTTGGTTACACATTAGAATGATGTGGGCCTGATTGGACTTTATAGTATAGTTGGGATTATGCTTTCCAATTTACATTGCTTTGTATTTATCAACATTGAAATTCGTCTGCCATTTTGTTGCACAGTCACCCCATTTTATGAGATCCCTTAGTAATTCTTTCCAGTCTGCTTTAGACTTAACTATCTTGAGTAATTTTGTATCATCTGCAAATTTTGCAAACTTGCTGTTTACCCCTTTTTCAAGATCAGTACAGATCCCTGGGGATACCACTATTTACCTGTCTCCATTCTGAAAACTGACAATTTATTCCTACCCTGTGATTTCTGTCTTTTAACAAATTACTGATCCATGATAGGATCTTTCTTCTTATCCCATGACTTCTTAGTTTGCTTAAGAGACTTAAGGGACCTTATCAAAAGCTTTCTGAAACTCCAACTACACTGTATTCACTGGATCACTCTTGTCCACATGTTTGTTGACTCCCTGGCACTCAAGTTCACCCATCTTAGTATTTAATCTTCTAGCAACTGTATACAAGCATTTACAAAATTTGCTTTTTAGCTTTTTACCTGTCTGCCATTATGTGATCTAATTGAAGAGGACTCTTTTGCATATGACTGTTTCTCTTCAATTCCTACCTGTACTTTATCAACATCTATCCTCTCCTCTCTACTAGGATGTAGAGAATACCCATTAATAGATCCTCCCCTAATGGATGTCTTTGTCCAAACTGGGTGCTTCTCCGCACCTGTTGGTTTTCCCCCAGCCCTTAGTTTAAAACTCCTTTATGAATTTTTAAATTGTAAATGCCAGCAATATGGTCCCATTTTGGTTTAGGTGGATCCTATCCTTCCTGTAAATCTCCTTTCCCAAAAGGTTCCGAAATTCCTAAGAAACCTAAGCCCCTCCTCCCTACACCATTGTGTCATCCACGCATTGAGACCCTGCAGATCTACCTAACTGGCCCTGCATGTGGAACTGGAAGCATTTCAGAAAATGCTTCTATGGAGGACATGGACTTCAATGTCTTGCCCAGCAGCCTAAATTTGTCCTCCAGGATCTCTCTCTAACCTTTACCTATGTTATGGTTACCTACGTGTACCACGATCACTGGTTCCTCCCCAGTACTGCACATAAACTTGTCTAGATGGCTTGAAAGATCTGCAACCTTCGCACCCAGCAGGCAGTTCACCATGTGGTTCTCATGGCCATCATAAACCAAGCTATCTATATTTCTAATGATTGAATCCTCCATTCTCATTATGTGTCTCTTCCTAATAATTGGTATTTCTTCCCTCAGTCAGGTATCCTTAATGTGAGAGGATACCACAACATAACTGGAAGGATGGTCCCAACTCTGGGATCATTTCCCTCTGCTCCACTTTGATCTTCTCTTTACCCAAGACTTTCATCCTCCTCAACAGCACAGAAGCTGTCAGATTGGGGGTGAGAACCTGAAAAAACTCATCTGTGTGTTCCTCGGACTCCCTTAGCTCCTCCAGTTCAGCCACTCTGGTCCCCAGAGGCTGTACTCCGTCTCTGATGTCCATGAGCTCCTTGCACCGAATGCACACATATGCTACCTGCCCACATGCTGCATTCAGTGCAATAAACTGGGTAACTTCACTCTGCTGCTGGACTTCTGACTGCATTCTTTTTATTTCTGCAGCATTTTTTGTTGTTTTTTTTTGTTAGTTTGGTTCGTTGGTTGTTTTTTGACTGGTGTTTATTGGCCTAAGTTTAGAGAAAGGTAATCAGGTGTATCTGTCTCTCAAGCTCCCCCTGTAAACTTCCTCATAAAACTCCTGTTAGCTGCTCCTTGTTCACTAGCTCTTCTGGTAGCTGAGGAGACAATATATCAAAGTTCATATGCACTTTTCTTGATCAAACAACCTATCACTGGGTTCCTACACTTGGTGGGGTTATCTTTTGTGTATTTATCCTGTATATTACTTCTGCTGATATGTCAATCAAGACTTTTGTGACCAGAGGCATATTAAGATTTATTGGGGCCCTGGACACAAAGAACACTCCCCTCCTGCACCACACACCATTAAAAACACAAATGTTTAAAAATGCATTAATACAAAGACTACATTCAGTGTTTATACACAGCATTAATAATAAAGCAAACCATATCCCAGTTCATTATGCCTAAATTAACTGCTCAATTTTTCATGTAGAAAATGAGTATGGCTAGATATTATCCATACCATTACACAAAGGTGTTCACTGCTAATCTGGACAGCACTGATGTTACAAGAATCAGTTGTTCACAGGCCAAAAAGTGGTCCTTTCATCTCCCCCAGTTTTCTTAAACCGGACCATTACACATTTTTTCCATCCATTGATCCTGTTACAGTTTTAATACTGTGGAAGCAAAGTTGTCTGAAAGACAGCAATCATAGTTCCAGAAAGTAACTTAATTAAAAGAAATAATCCTAACCTGAAGTAAAATTACTTTATTATTAAGAATTTTAAGTTTCAGCCAATGGTGAGAACTGGTTTAAAACACAGTTTGCAATTGATCACATAAACTATGAAAAAATGTTGAAATAATTTGATGTGTGCCAAAATGACTCTTTGGCTTTCTGCCAAAAGCAATTCATGTCAAACCATTAGAAAGTTGACATTTTACCAATTAAGTTTTAAGACTAACTATTTCAACGAATCAGAAACTAGCTTGTACATATACATGAAATCACACTTTTAAGATGAGGACAAATTCTGATTAGCCAGAGAACACAACAGGATGTTCAGTATATGATGAATAGTCTCTCTCTGCAGTATTATTGAATCCTTCTCTCATTGGCTTCGTAACAACAGGAAGTTCAGTCATTACGAATCCAATGAAAGTAGGATTCTCTCTCTGTAACTAATATATTTCCAATAATACTGCAGAGAGAGAATATTCATCACTCCATTATACTAATTCCTCAACATCAGTGTATTGAAGGGAAAAAGTCACTGGAACTGAAAATCCTCCAAGATAAATTTCTCCCACTTCTATAACTATCTGAGTTTGTCCTTTATGTTTTATCCCCCAGTGAGACTTTGCTTTGGCATTCACATAGTAATAGATGACCATTAGACCATGACAACAGTTGATGACACTGACCATCTTTGTTAAGTAAATTTGTGTGGGCCACAATTCTTTTTGACATTCATAGTTGAGTGGGTTGGGTCTGGAAGCTGTGGACCAGTCAGTCCATGCTGAGTGAGTGGGAAAATACACACACAGATCTTAAAAGTACTGTTTGGGGTAAATAGTACTATAGTCTTTCAGCCAAAGCTAAGGTGGGAGAATTATGCTATGGAAGGCTTCATATCAGCTGAGAGGTGGATAAATACCATACCACAATGTACATGGCTAGAATTCACACTAAGATACCAAGGCTGTTAACCACATGCATGGGGAAGTGGGATCCAGGGGTACAGGTGGGGGTAAATAGGTGGGGGTAAATGGGATTACATTTACATATTAGGATAGGGTAAAGAGTGCTGCATTGTGAAATGAAGGGATGGGGCATCCAAAAGCCTTGAAACTGTGGCTGGAGGTACAAAAATCCCAAACAAAGCCCCTGTCTCACCATATATTTTGCAATCATCAAAAGACACAAGAAAAAATACAGGAAGAGGAGAGGAGAGAATAGGTCCTGCCTAGGGGAGAGAAATGATTGAACATAGAGAGGGAAGGAAGAGGCGATGGGTGCTTCCATGGTGTATGTGGGAGGCGGGCTGGGAGGTTTGGGAGTTTCCAGTTTCCCTCCTTGAGCAAGACAGCAAAGAGTTCCCTCCAGCTTGGCTCCCCATGGGCTAATGGGAGTTGCATTTCCCTGGGGCTGCTCCAGTTGTTTGAGATAACATAGATTTACCTGGCCCCGGGGAAGCCGTGGGGGATTTCCCCAGCTTCCCTGGTTGCAGAGACCCCTCTTACCACCTCTGTTCTCCTAGTTGCTGATGTGCTGCAGTTTGCAGCCCATGTCCACATGGCTCACCTTGGGCTTGGGGTACTAGGACTCCAGCTGTGTCTCCATTCCTGCCCATCTCGGGGCTGGAGGAGACACAGCAAGAAGTAATGTTCCCTATCTTGCCTTGCCGCCCAGCCAGGCGTGGGAGGAGGCAGGGGGATCCTGTCACCAGTGGTGGCAAGAAGCCAAGGGAAGCAGCGAAGAAAACAACAAGCAGTAGAGGAAGAGGT
The DNA here is from genome assembly GCF_009764565.3 of Dermochelys coriacea. Taxonomy (NCBI): domain Eukaryota; kingdom Metazoa; phylum Chordata; order Testudines; family Dermochelyidae; genus Dermochelys; species Dermochelys coriacea. The sequence goes on along the minus strand of NC_050069.1, from coordinate 29,333,189 downwards.
GGTGGCTGCTGCTCCCTCCAGCCTCACTCACTGGCAGGACTCCACTGGCTCATCTAAGAACCTTGCCCTCAGCATGTCCAGCCCAGCCAGCAGAGCAGAGGGCACAGCAGCTAAATCATCCTGCCTTGGCATCGTGAGATTTTTCCAGAGGCACCAGAACTCAGGGCACCATTGAGGCCATGCCTTCCCACTTTTTAACATGGCTATAGTAGCATTGGGCAAGCATGGATCTTAGGCTCCCCAGAGCAGTCTGGGCTCCCTGGGCAGCTCTTACCACAGCCCAGCTCCAGCTTCCAGCCTGGCCAGGGGTGGGGCTACAGTTACGGTGCTGGTGCCTCCTTCCACACTTCTACACAGGTTACAGTGCTCCTGCGGAGCTTCCCAAAATGGCTGGGATCCCTTGGTGGGGCCCATGCATTAATCCACTACTGATTAGACCCTAGGCAGCAATTTTAGTGGGTGAGCCTCCCTCTGGCCAAATCCGATGGAGCTGTGCTATCTCAGCTGGAAGTCACTCTTTCCATACCTTACACTAATACGAATTGTAAGGAGTTGGCAAGGAGAAAAGGGAAAAGCTATTACACAAGAAAAGAAATACACAGCTAACACTACTTAAATATTGCTGGGGAGAAAAAGGAGAAAATATATTTCAAGTGTGGTGATAAGACAGAGATGCACTCTCTTGTTTGAATTATGAATAAGAAATAATCATAGAATCATAGAAGATTAGGGTTGGAAGGGACCTCAGGAGGTCATATAGTCCAACCCCCTACTCAAAGCAGGACCAAATAAATCATCCCAGTCAGGGTTTTGTGAAGCTGGGCCTTAAAAACCTCTAAGGATGGAGATTCCACCACCTCCCTAGGTAACCCATTCCAGTGCTTCACCATCCTCCTAGTGAAATAGTTTTTCCTAATATCCAACTTAGACCTCCCCGACTGCAACTTGAGACCATTGCTCTTTGTTCTGTCATCTGCAACCACTGAGAACAGCCTAGCTCCATCCTCTTTGGAACCCCCCTTCAGGTAGTTGAAGTGTGGTATCAAATCCCCCCTCGCTCTTCTCTTCTGCAGACTAAATGAGCCCAGTTCCCTCAGCCTCTCCTCATAAGTCATGTGCCACAGCCCACTAATCACTTTTGTTGCCCTCTTCTGAACTCTTTCCAATTGATCCACATCCTTTCTGAAGTGGGGGGCCCAAAACTGGACACAATACTCCAGATGTGGCCTCACCAGTGCCTAATAGAGGCGAATAATCACTCCCTTGATCTTCTGGCAAAACTCCTACTAATGCAGCCCAATATGCCATTACCCTTCTTGGAAACAGGGGCACATTGTTGACTCATATCCAGCTTCTCATCCACTGTAATCCCCAGGTCCTTCTCTGCAGAACTGCTGCTTAGCCAGTTGATCCCCAGCCTTAGCAGTGCATGGGAATCTTCCATCCTAAATGCAGGATTCTGCACTCATTCACTGTAATCCCCATGTCCTTCTCTGCAGAACTGCTGCTTAGCCAGTTGATCCCCAGTCTATAGCGGTGTATGGGATTCTTCCATCCTAAGTACAGGACTCTGCACTTGTCCTTGTTAAACCTCATCAGATTTCTTTTAGCCCAATCTTCCAATTTGTCTAGGTCACTGTGGACCCTATCCCAACCCTCCAATGTATCTACCTCTCCCTCCAGCTTAGTGTCATCTGCGAACTTCCTGAGAGTGCAGTTCATCCCATCTCATTTCAGGATCAATGTGGCCAGGATCAGTAACATCAACACAGGCAGAACTTAACAAAATGTAATAATCAAAACTAGATAACAATGACTGCAACTGATATGTAAATTTAAGTACGCTATGAGATATGGTCTATTTCAGTAACAAAAAAGTTTGAATGTTTATCTGAATCTCTGGTGTGGCAATCGGGATGAAGATTTTATGAAATCAGGCTTATCATAATTCTAGTACTTCTTGGATTTGTCTTGTTAAAAGTATATTGAGAATGGCATTTTAATATTTTTTTGCTTTAGGTCTAGGCTGAAGGTGGGCATTCAAAAGGATTAATGGAATGTGTTCAAACTTCAAATAAGTTTCTACATAGGTTTGAATTTGGGGGGATGAAAGCTTTGTGGCTGTCTTTCTTTTATCTGAACTACTTCTGCGGTTGTTAATGACTATACAGAATTGTTCTATCTTTTCAATGGATGAAACAATTTAAAAATGTATCATTTAATAGATGTTGTGATAAACTCATGATGCATAATTTGATGAACTACCAGTCCTAGGAATAATTTATGAATTGGGTCAGCAGTATTAAGGATGTTACCATTCAAGTGACTCTTGAAGTGAACGAATATGACACCTAGGATCGATCATCTCTTAGAGTACATAGAACAATAGAAACAACAAAAGGCACTAAGCAACTGCTTGATGTTTTCTGATAATTAAATGACAGCCCACGATGTTGGTATTGGCAGACTTCTGAATACTAAGTGACAAGACAACCTTAATGCCTCTACTTATCTCCTCAAGGTATTTCTGTGTAATATTACAGTTAGCCCTATATATTCAGAATGAGGAGTTACAGACTTCAGAGGAAAACATCTGAATATAAACACATTATAGGCAGAACTAGTAGCATCTATTGTTAATGTTGCCCAACACTTCATATTATAGACCATTTGTAGTTGCTTATAGGTATGCCAAATTTTAACCATTTGGGCTGAAGTTTTCCACGCTGGGTTTCTGCTTTAGGGTGCTTTTTTCTGGGAAAGTTTCAGCTAAAATGGTTCAGCTGTTTCCAAGAATGAGATCAGGGAAAAACATGTAGTTTTGCTAAAAAAAATAAATGCACCACCTCTAATTCAGAAATTGTAATTCCATTGACTTCATTATTATTATTCCTGATTGCAGCAATGTAAATGAGATCAGCAGCATTATTCCAAAGAATGGTGAACACCATTTTATGCATAACTTCTGCAAGTATGAATAAAATTATCACCTTGATGGTGCTAAAAATGAAAAGAGGCTCAGTACATAAACAATAAGAAACAAACAATTGAATTTTCTTTTTCTCAAATCTGAGTTTATCCAAGCAATCAAAAAGGCAAGCCAGGCTTTAAATCAAGACACTGTTTGTTATCAGAGTAATATGTCAAGGCCAAGTACTTACTATATGTACTTTGAAAAGCTGTAGGTCATTTTTGAGGGGAAAAAATCATTTAACACAGGGACTCTTTGTGGATTAGAGAACAAACAGTACTAAATAATTTGGTTGTGTTGTCTCAAGGGGATGATAACTGAACTGTTGTAGGGCTTTTTTGTATTTTTCTATTATCTTTTCTTCTCACTCTTACTTTGAACTAAAAAAAAAGTTTGTTAAATTTTCAATTTCATCACACACTGTTCAGTGACTGGAATTTGAACTAATACCAGCTCAGCAATTCTTTGTACTTAATGCTTCCTTTTTAAATCATCCAGGAGTTTTAGTTATTTGAGAGTTTTACCACTAAAAGTTAGTTATTTGAGAATTTTACCAGTCTAATGTTTCTAACTGGATAGATTATTTTCCCTGGTACCTTCACGAATAGAGTCAAGCACCAAAAGTTCCAGACAATGCCTCACTGGTCTGTACATGACTTGTTCTGGTTACATATTCCCCTTCAATAGCAAATTAATACAAAATCTTTTGAAATACTATAATCTTCTTTATTCCTTATATTTTGGGGATTTCACAATTACATCACATATAAGATGCACTGTTCTTGCTGCAGAGCTGAGAGGCTGTATTTCTTCAAACTCTTGTTCCTTTGAAATAATCTCCATCCCCCTTCTTCCCCACTCCCATAATATGCATATCCCACAAGATCCCACAAGACACTCAATTAGATTAAAGAGCAATAAGAAAATCCTTCTTTATAGAGCATATAAGTCCATGCCTTATATCCCACACAAATCTGACTATATAGGTTTGGCACAAGGGTTCTCTGCATTATCATAGAAGGATCCTCTCTCCATAACTAGGATCCTCTCCCTTCATGATAGCTACTGTAACCTCAGGACATCCGTAGCCATTGTGCATGTTGCATCACCCTCATCCCCTGTGGAGTATAGTGGTAGTCAGTGTAGTTGCTGATAGACCTGTTCCACCATGCCTCAGAACTTTTGCTGTGTACTGGGTTGCAGATTGCTATCAAGAAGCTGTGCTGTGCCACATGCTAGTGTTGCAGAACCTATGTGACCTCCAAAAATCTTTCCTGCCATGCACACCCTGTGTAGTAGACTCTTATTCCAAGCATGGCAAAGTCTTACAGAACCTTCTATTTTCTTTTAGATTCATAGATTCTTAGATATTAAGGTCAGAAGGGACCATTATGATCATCTAGTCTGATCTCCTGCACAATGCAGGCCACAGAATCTCACCAACCCACTCCTGCGATAAACCTCTCACCTATGTCTGAGCTATTGAAGTCCTCAAATCATGGTTTAAAAACTTCAAGGAATAGAGAATCCTCCAGCAAGTGACCCATGCCCCAAGCTTCTTGTCCTATAAATTGTTGTGTAGTGTCACTGTGCGATGTTAAACAATTTGTACCTTTTGCTATAGAAGTGGCTGCATTTCATTGGTGGATCCCACTTCTCATTTACTTACACTTTAAGCTTGTTGGGAGCCTTGGGATGAAAGATACTATATAAATATAAGATTGTTATAATTATATTTCATGGTGTTACAAAGAACAGCAAGTAATTTTGTTCCCCTCTACATAACACTGAATCATTGCTTAGATGCATTTATAGGGAGAATTGCTGGGATTCCCCAAGAATTTAGCTCAACTCCAAACTCATCACTGTGGTTTCTTTACTGCCATACAATCAAACTACACTTGAATTGATCAAGCTTAAGCCGAAAGGGTGGTTACAGGGCATGCCACACATCCAGAGTTACACAGCAAACTTCTTCCTGTATATTCATTTACTATACATTGTATCACACATTTTTGGATTGGATTGGTCACTTAGTAGGAACCAGTCCCTGTACAGCATATTCTGTCTACACATCATCCGTGTATGATTTACTCTACCTCATCATAGGTTTCTGGCTTATCTTGTCCATTGTAAGTGGTTACCTTGGTGTTCCTCTTATCTTAGCTAGTACAGACATTCTGTTTACAGCCATCTGATCCATTTGCCTCCCTAATCCTGTCTCCCAAGATATGAGGCCTCACCCATGTCCAATACTACTGTCAAGCCAGGCCTACATTCCATTGATTTTGTTTTCCTTTTTTTATATATTAGCTTTTGTTTAATTCACATAATATTTTTGTCTTTCTGTGCTTTTTTTAAAAGTTTACTGTCCTGTCCAGCAACATATTTTTAAGTCCACAATGGTGGTTATTAATTGTGCAACCCTTAAAAGTAAGCTTACTGTCCAAACTACAGGATGGAGGCTTATTTTCTCTAGGATAGCCCACTATAGACCACATTGCACTTGATACCCTAGAGGAAGGCAATCCTTAAAGTGGCACAGTTTTGTATTTGAACAGTTTTAGCCACCAGAGATAATCCTTGTGAAATTGCTGCCTTGATTTTGGCTTTTTTTTCTTTAGGTAAAAAAATAGATACTACTTTTCCATGGCTGCCAATAGGTTGTATTTTTTGAAAAATGTGGAGGCATTCAATAGCCCTATGCTATGCTCTGCCAAGCATTCTTTTTTTCCTATCTCTCTCTCTCTCTAACACCAGTCTCTGTAGTTATTTTTTCACATTGTCCCAGTCTCCCCTCTAATACTCCTCTGGGGAATCCCAAGGGTTGCCTCTTAGATTTAACCTTCTTCTCCAGCATGGTACTAACTTATTTATATTTAAACCCTTCCACTGTCATTTCCCTTCATGCTAGTTTGTGACCCTCACATGAAAGGGTGTATACGTTACCTGCTATGGATGACTGAGTCCAAGTCATGCTTCACCTGTCCAATTACTTATGACAAGCCAGGCCTACAAGAATAATGATTGCCATCATGGACTGGCCAATGATGGAGGCTGGATACTAAAATAGGTAAGGCTAATGGTCTATTGCGGTATGTTGAATTCTGTGCTTCTATGATCCTCCATTTCAAGTACTCCTAAGTTAGATAAAACTTCACAATCATCTTTTTTTTTTACATAAAAATATAATTTGTGTACAAATCCTGGGTTACTGGTAAGCTAGCACATACATTTTAGCATGTTTAACAAAACCCCATACAACTAATATACATTATTTACCAAGAGTGATCTTTCTGAAATGTCCTTGGTGACAATTTTTAATTAATTGCAGTGGAACTGTTCCTGACAGGAGTTAGTCTGCATACTTTGCAGAATTGTTTAGCATCCTACTGCATTGCTATGCCAATAGAATGAGTACAGTTCTCGCTGAAAAGTCCTCCAAGATCATGAATGACTATCAAAAGCTAGTATGGCTCACAAAGTGACCAGCAAACTACAAGAATCAGACATTACTGGGAGTTTATAATTTTTTTAAATTGACATGTAAGCTAAGGCTGAATCCCATGATACTGAGAAAGAATAAAGTTAGGATAAGCACCTTTAGGCCTTTCTTCAGTGAATAGTTGTAGCAATTCATGAGTGAAGACACTGCCATTATAAGAATTTATTCCACGATGTTCAGCAACTTGTTCATAAAAATTTAATTCAGATACCCATATCAGTACCTAGCAGCTAAATGTTCAATAGTTAGTTTATGCATTCTTTGGAGATATCACCTGGGGATGATTGCTAAGGGATAGCCATAGCAATACAGTACAACAAAAAGAAAACTTTATTTTGCTTACCATCTTTCATACATATTGTGGGCTCAATACCACTGTCTTTACTCAGATAAAACACCAAGGGTCAAGATATTGGAAGGTGACTAATGATATTGGAGCCCTCAATTCTTAGGTAGCCAACTTTACCCAACCTTAAAAGGGCTTGTTTTTCAGAAAGTGCTGAGCAGACAGTCTGGAAATCAGGCTTTTTTAGGTTGTCTCAAGTTGGGCACTGAAAATTGCAAGTCACTTTTGAAAATATTGAGTACAATGAAGAATTTTGTCTGATTGGGGTGGTAAAGGGGCAAGATAAGTACCTGGATTCCAGAATTTGATAGTGAGCTAAACACTACAAATAAAGAGCTGAATAATAAATGATACCATAAGGAGTAAAATAAGAGACATGGACAAAGGAGAAGAGATATTTTCAAATGAGAATTCAATTGACATGAAATGGCATGGAACTTATGAGAGATTGATACATATACTAGGAGAGGGAGAAAATGCATTGTTATCCAATTATGAGATAAATAACAATCTTTACTCATATTACAATAATTTCATTTTAGAGGGAACCAGAATGAAGTGTGTTAAGATACCATCAGGTTCAAAACTGCTGAAATTTTATTTGTGAAATTTTGTTTGAAAATTTGTCCCAATCCATTTCATCTTGATTTTTAATTCTCAGAATTTCTCTCTGTCAACATGTGAGTAGCATCCCACTCTACCAAAGAATGTCTTCTTATGAGGAAAACTGACATGGCTCCCACCCAATGCTCAACTCCAGTATCTCTAGTTGACAGACTGCTCTCCCCACTGGTGTTTGTAAGGACCACTCTTCCACTAAAATCCAGAATGGCCTTTGGAGAAGGGATGGGTGTTTAAGCAGGCTGTCTGATGACACTGCAGCCAGGAGCATCCATAGAAATACCTGCTGCTGATGATGATTTTTTAAATTACATATTTACTGACTGGCTTGAAGATCACACACACTCCTGAGAAAATGAGTCTAAATAGCTTCATCTAACTCTCCTGATCACAGACTTATGTGACCAAATAAAACCAATCTTGAAATGTGGAGCTGGACCTTGAGATTTCACCCAGAAAAATGTTTGCAACCATCTTTGTCGCAAAATTTTTCATACAATTTTTTTCTCCAGAAATTGCTTCAATTTTGTGAACATGCACTGACCTTGAAAACAAACCAATGTCAAAAAATATTATGAATTATTCAGCAAGCTGTAGACATTATGTATATACTCCAGTAGCTGCTTTTCAAGCTTCCACAAATTGAGTATAAATAGTATCAGGGGGTAGCTGTGTTAGTCTGGATCTGTAAAAGCGGCAAAGAGTCCTGTGGCACCTTATAGACTAACAGACGTATTGGACCATAAGCTTTCGTGGGTGAATACCTACTTGGTCGGATGCATGAGTGTAAATAGTTCACTATAGGCTCAGTCCTGCTAAATGCTGAGCATTCTAGATGTGATCCAGCAAAGCACTTAAATTCATATCTAACTTCAAGTGTGCAAGTAGTCTCATAAAAAAGAAAAGGAGTACTTGTGGCACCTTAGAGACTAACAAATTTATTTGAGCATAAGCTTTCGTGAGCTACAGCAGCTGTAGCTCATGAAAGCTTATGCTCAAATAAATTTGTTAGTCTCTAAGGTGCCACAAGTACTCCTTTTCTTTTTTGCGAATACAGACTAACACGGCTGCTACTCTGAATCCTCAAGTAGTCTCATGTAAGCCAATGAGACTATTTGTGTGTTTAAAGTTAAGCATGTATTTAAGTACCTTACTGAATTGGAGCCAAAGTGCTCAGCACTCTGTATTAGAGCAACGTGGGAATCTTTTGATGAAATGTTTTTTCATCAACAAACCTTTTGTCGAGATGTCTCTAGTCCAGGATGGAATTTCTGGTGAAAGAGAGACCTCCACAGACCTATTCCAGACTAGCCAAAAGCCCACTGATTAGAGCACTGACCTATGAGGTGGGAGACCTAGGTTGAAGTCTTTGATCTGTCTGATTCAGAGGGCCTTGAATCTAGGTCTCTTATCTCCCAGGTGAGGGTCATAACCAGTGAGCTCTTGGCTAGTTTGGGGTGGGTTTCTCTCTCTGTAAAAATATTGAAAGTTCAAATTTTTGTTCTGATGCAGAACAAAAACAAAATTTGAAATTTTTCACAAAAGTAATTCTAATGATTTGGCCAACACTGGTTTGTAGGATCAAGCCCTAATCTGAGGAATGTCATGAACAGAGGATGGTTACTTTAAATATTTGTGAATTTAAAAGTGTTCTTACCGTGTATATTTGTCACAAAGAAGACTCAATTTTGGAACGAGATATTGAACATCCTTTCTGCTGGTTTGTCATAAAAAAAAAGAAACTACATTTGTAAAATAATAGAAAATCTTTTATATTAGCAGCACATTTAAGAACAAAACACAATTTCACATACCTTAATATTTATTATCTACATTACATATAATATATATTTGCTGGTAGTATAAAGTTGTTTGAATTCATCTGCATGTTTTATGATCAGCCTTTTTCATCTAACTTGATAAAATCAAATTTATATATCATGCATTTTAGCCAGATAATGATTTTGAAAAGGAAACAAAAAAGCAAACAAACCCCTTTTCATTCCTATGTCTTAATCTTATTAAATCATGCACATTATCCTGTGTAGATTTATGAAGACACAATTTATAAGACAAATTGAATATGGAAAGCAGTGACAGTCACTTCAGATCTATGATAGTAATTTAATCACACTGAAGCAGGGAGTGACTTACTAAATGGCTTATAGTAGGATGAAAAATTTCTAAATAGTATTGTATTATTCACTTTGCATCAGGAAACTCACTTTCAATACAACTATGGTGCTTCATACTGGAAAATAAAATCTATAATGAAGTTACCCCTTGCAGTGTAATTGGGATTTTTTTTAACTTCACTTTGAATTCCGTGGAGACAGCCTGGATGAGATTGTTCATGTAGGCCAGTCATTTGTTTTCCTCTTGTGAAGAGAATAAAGACTACTTCCCATTTACATGGAAGGAATCAAATTATATAATGGAATCATAGAAATGTATGGCTAAAGTGGACCTCAAGAGGTTATCTAATCCATCCCCTTGCAGGATTGGGGTGGGAACCCAGGATTAAATATCTCTAGAGTTTAATTGACAGGTGTTTGTCTAACCTGTTGTTAAAAACCTCCAGTGACAGAGATTTCACAACATACGTAGGTAACTAGTTCCAGTGCCTAACTATCCTTATAGTTAGAAAAAAATTTTCCTCTAGGACCAATCCTATTCAATTTATTCACAGAAGTTCTGGAGAAAGGGGTAAACAGTGAGGTGGCAAAGTTTGCAGATGATACTAAACTGTTCAAGATAGTCAAGACCAAAGCAGACTGTGAAGAACTTCAAAAAGTTCTCACAAAACTAAGTGACTGGGCAACAAAATGGCAAATTAAATTTAATGTGGATAAATGTAAAGTAATGAACATTGGAAAAAATAACTCCAACTATGCATATAATATGATGCGAGCTAATTTAGCTACAACTAATCAGGAAAAAAATCTTGGAGCCATCGTGGATAGATCTCTGAAAATGTCCATTCAGTGTACAGCAGCAGTCAAAAAAGCAAACGGGATGTTAGGAATCATTAAAAAAGGGATAGAGTATAAGACAGAGAATATCTTATTTCTTTATATAAATCCTTCGTACGCCCACATCTTGAATACTGCGTACAGATATGGTCCCCTCATCTCAAAAAAAAATATATATATACTGGCATTAGAAAAGGTTCAGAAAAGGGCAACTAAAATGATTAGGGGTTTGGAACAGGTCCCATATGAGGAGAGATTAAAGAGGCGAAGACTTTTTAGCTTGGAAAAGAGGAGACTAAGGGGGGATATGATAGAGGTATACAAAATCATGAGTGGTGTGGAGAAAGTGAATAAGGAAATGTTAGGTACTTGTTCCCATAATATAAGAACTAGGGGCCACCAAATGAAATTAATGGGTAGCAGGTTTAAAACAAATAAAAGGAAGTTCTTTTTCACTCAGCGCACAGTCAACCTGTGGAACTCCTTCCCTGAGGAGGTTGTGAAGGCTAGGATGATAACAGGGTTTAAAAGAGAACTGGATAAATTCATGGAGGTTAAGTCCATTAATAGCTATTAGCCAGGACAGGCAAGGAATAGTGTCCCTAGCCTCTGTTTGTCAGAGGGTGGAGATGGATGGCAGGAGAGAGATCACTTGATCATTACCTGTTAGGTTCACTCCCTCTGGGGCACTTGGTATTGGCCACTGTCGGTAGACTGGATAGTGGGCTGGATGGACCTTTGGTCTGACCCTGTATGGCCATTCTTATGTTCTTAATATCCAGCCTAAATCTCCTTTGCTGCAAACTAAACAGAATATTTCTTGGCCTACCATCAGTTGGCATAAAGAACAATTGATCACCATACTCTTTGTGATAACACATTTTGTGATAAAATGTGTTTTCCACATTTGAAGAGTCTTATCTCCCCCATTAGTCTTCTCTTCTCTATACTAACCATGCCCAATTCTTTCAACCTTTTCTCATAGGTCATGTTTTCTAAACCTCTTATAATTTCTGTCTCTATCCACTAGGCCCGTAATCCTGTCAAAGAAGGAAATTAAATTGGTTTGGCATACTTTTTTTGTTTGTTTACAAATCCATGCTGGCATTTACTTATCACCTTATTATCCTCTAGGTTTCAACAAAGTGAGTGTTTTAATAATTTATTGCAGTATCTCTCCAGGTATCGAAGTTAAGCTGACTGGTCTCTAATTTCTTGGTCCTCCCTTTCCCCCTTTTTGAAGATGAGTACTATGTTTGTCTTTCTCCAGTCCTCTGGGACTTCACCTGTCCTCCAAGAGTTCTGAAAGATAATCACTAATGTTTCAGAGAATCATTTGGTTAGTAGCTTAAGTACTCTAAGGTAAATTTCATCAGGCTCTGCTGACTTAAATACATCTATTTTATTTGAATATTCTTTAATCTGTTCTTTCCCTATATCTAACAAAGAAACTCTGGTGCTGTGTTGACTGCAGTACTGCTTGACTTGGGCATGAAAAGGAAGTGAAGAACTGGACCTGCTGCATTTTAAACTCTTAGCAGAACAAATTGGACTGCAGGGAATCAGCCTCAGAAAAGTTGTAAAGCATCATAATAAAAAAGCCAGGCTGGTAAGTTTAAGATTTTAGTATCAGTCATGAATTCCTTTCCTATCCTAATGGAAAGCTACATTAGGACATTTTTCCTTTTCCCTGTAACTTAAGGATTTAGTTTTTGGATTTAAAATTTCGAGAAGAGACTTCAGCTGAGTTTTAGCCTCTTGCTTTGTTCATTGTTTTGATATGTGCAGTAAGTAATGCATGGTTTATTAATATGTGGGAGTCATTGCTTCAGTTTGGTTCTACAGATAAATATCAGAGCTCATACGTGTCACTGTTATCCTCATAGCCACATTTTAATGCGTACTCTATTGGGCATGCTACTTTTTTGTAGCATGAGCCTTATACTACTCCCTTCAAACCAAGAGTTTTCCCTTTGGATTCAATGGGTCCCAGCACTAGTTTAATCTTTGTGAGAATTCTTCTTTTGGAAGCCTTTTTGGTGTTTGGGTTTTTTCCTCTTTCATATAGATCGATATTTATTCATATATTTTTTATTTATTTCAGAATCATCCATGCTGTCTAAGAAAAAAGAGAGCCTGAAAAATCTTACTCAAAGGGCCTAGATATATTATGGAACTGGGAAGGAACACCCTGCACTAAACTCAATTACACTATTAACTGCTCTCACAAAATTTCTTGCAAAATCAACATCCATACCTTATTCAAATCCCACCTAATCCCAGATTCACTTCTGGCAGGAAGCTTACTGAGGATGAAGTCATTCCTTTTATACTAAAATAAAACAAAGTTTACTCATGTGTACACAGAATGGCTGTCTCCACCTGGTCTTAGTCTCCACAGTCTTCTTTTTGTAACCATGTCCAGTCCCAATTCCTTTCCCCTCTTTCTAGATCATGTCCAAATTCCAAACTGTAAGCCTCATGGGGCAGGGATCTGTTCTCTGAGGTACCTCCAGTAGCACTCCTTTGGATAGGGTGTAATTAAATAAAATAAATACAAACAATAACAATGTTTGTAGTAATAAAACTGTATTAGATGAGTCAGTTTTAAACAGATAAAGCAGTGTCTATTGCTGTTGAGATTGTTGATTCCTCTGAGTGAGGGCAAGGTTCTGCTCCTCCTTAGAAAACTGTTGAACAATTTTTGCTCAAGAAACTATCATCTAATGTTGATTATTGTCCAGCATCCCATTTTTGGTTAGGATTATAGAGAAGGTTATGATCAGACTACTTTCATAGTAAACCATATGTTTCTAGCCTCTTTGACTCTTCTCTGTCTGGGTATGGACTTGTGCCTGGAACAGAAACTGGTGGCACTGGTGAATGAAACCTGGATTTCCATGCTCATATTGTTAGATTTTTCAGCTTCCTTTGATATCATTGATCATGAGGGATTATTAACTTGCCTGTGGACTGTAGTGGAAATGGTGGAACTGCTCCTGGCTGGCTCCATTCTTTCCTTTCTGAGGATATAAAGAGGTGTGCTGGACAATTGCTCTGCACACCTAAGGGTCCTGTCATCTGGAGTTCCCCTGGCTTCCATCCTATCTTGTCTTTCCTCTTGAGCAATGGGGTCTTTTGTTACCATGGTTCTTAACATCCAAATCTACTGGTAACTATTAATCTTGGCAAGACAGTGGCAGGAAATACATCAATGGAGACACGGCCATCTGACTGATAGGTGGCTAGCACAAACAGTACGATACAAGAGTGCTTTCACATAAAACTGCACTTTATTTTAATCTCAAGCACTTACATATCCACAACATGTTAGAAAAACACCCCATAAATCAATAATTATCAAAGTCTGGAGCAGTCTTTGAGTGGTACAACAATAACCTTCTGATTGGCCCATCTCTCAGTTGCTGTTGGGGACCCTAAACTGTGTCCATGAATTGTCTCTGTCCCTACTCCATAATTTCTCCTTTTATTTATTGGGTTAGTGAAATAGCATTTCAATAAAAAAAAACTTGTTAAGCAAACAGCTTCAAAGTATAAGCAAGAGATTTCCCCAAACCATTAATTAGACAGATGTGTTTTCGCAGAGTCCTCGTGTCTTGAGGGCCATGACAAACATATTCAAAAGGGCAGATATAGATAAGCTTCCTGTTTTTCCAAAACACAGACCTCAGCAATTTCAACAGAGATCATATCAGGAAGGACAGAGGGGTCAGGCTCTCCCCTGGACCCCTCCCCTTCTGGCTTCTTGCTTAGATATACCAAGGCCATTGTAGAGGCCTCTTAATTTAGCTGTTTTGGGCAATACACATGGTAATTGATATTCCAGTTATCAGTAATAGTCCAGTCTTTTTGTTGGTCCACCAAGATCTCCCCATACACTGTGACTGGGCATATAAGCCTCATTCTGTCACAGTCATTAAGAGGTTAAGGGACCAGAATAGGTACCTCCCCAGCTGTGGCTAATTTTTTAAATCAGTAAAACTTGGGATTCATAGATTCCAAGGCCAGAAGGGACCATTGTGAACATTTAATCTGATCTTCTGTATAACTCAGGCCATAGAACTTCCCCCAAATAATTTTTAGATCATCACTTTTTGAAAAAAAAGTATCCAATCTTGGCTTTAAAAATTTCCAGTGATGGAGAATCCACCATGGTCCTTGGTAAATTCTTCCACCAAACCTTGGTAATTAATCTCAGGTTAAAAATTCACACCTTATTTCTGGCTTGAATTTGTCTAGCTTCAATTTCCAGCCATTAGACTGTGTTATACCTTTCTCTGCAAGACTGAAGAGCCCTTTAAAAAGTGGCTGCAGGCCAGGCACAGTGGGATGGGCTGCCAAATAAGCTGAAGATTACCCTGCATCAGCAGCAAATTAATGAATCTGCCCAAGGAGCTGGCCCAGAACCCCCTTGAGGACAGGGGTGAGACAGCTGGGGGATCAGTATCCCTTCCCCTGTGCTACAGAAGCTAAAGGAAACTGTACTCCCTAGGGTCTTGATACCAGGCCCAGGAAAAAGATGATGTAAGCGTTTGAGGACAATGGGAGCCGAACAAGAAAAGTTAGGGGAGAAAGGTCTTAAAGGGAGAATATATTGCTAATTCCCCTGAGGGCAGGTGAGAGGGCCTGAACCCCTTTCACAGGGATGTTAATAAGATGGCATGGGCTGCTATGATTTCATTATATTGATGTCACCCTTGTCTACACTTCCAACTCACCTGACCCACCCAGTGTTGTTGAGTGCTTGGTTCAATGTTTCTGTTTGGGATATGGACGAGAGCTGGCTGCCTGAATTTCTGTCCAGATAAGATTGAGGTGATGCTGCTGGGATGAGAAGGTATGTTAATAATTCTATCTACATCTTTTATTGAGTGTGTGTATACTATTTGTTATAGAGTTTACAATCTGGGGGTATTACTGGGTTCCCAGCTAATATTAAATAATCATATAGCAGCAATATCTAGGAAGGGTTTTCTTCAACTTCCTCCCAACAATGTAATAAAAATAATTCTAGGAATTTCCTTGTTTGCAGAGCATGATATGACTGAACAAACATATTTAATTCAAAGTGTGTGACTCTTAAGTGCTTAGACAAATTTTCTGTGCCTTTGTCAATATGTTTTCATTAACACTTGTTATACAGGTTTGCTCTCGTCTAATATTTAACATGTGGACATGCTTTCTGTTAAAATACTGAAGAGGAAGTTGGAAAATATTTCTGTAAAGGGTCTGGAAACAAATCCTGCTTGGATTTTATTTTCATTTAAATAAAACAGGCCTGATTATAAGATGTTTCTGACACATAACTTCTGGAAGTCAACAGAAATTATCTGCAAGGAATATCCCTAATGTTGATTCACAGAATAAAATATTACCTTTCCCATCACAATTATTTTTTTCTATATAAAACATAAGCAACTACTATTTTAAATATTTTAATGTACTGAGTTCTGATATATATCATGACAAAAGGTGCCACGTTGAAAAAGAATTTTCATTTAAATTGTTACATTCAATAAGAAACAATTAGAGCTAACTGAGCTGAAATTCTTAAATGTCACACTGAAAAGACTAAATATATTTTTTTCTGTTAAAATGAATAATTCTACCCTATCCAGCTTACAGAGAATAAAGGCATTGCTGCCCTAGCACCTGTAAGATACCTACCCCCACAAACTTGTTGTCAGATACATTTGTTCTAACTAACAGTAAAGAACTAACGCTGTTCAGCTGACCACATTTATTTTCTTTCTAGAATTTAGAAGATGGTTGTACCTGAGAGGTCTTCTTCTTCATCTATCCCTTGATCAAGGATCATGTTTGCCAACGGGGCTCATTGGTGGGTTTTTAAGTGTCTGAGGACTTCATTGGAGTGAGCTGTAGCTCATGAAAGCTTATGCTCAAATAAATTTGTTAGTCTCTAAGGTGCCACAAGTACTCCTTTTCTTTTTGCGAATACAGACTAACACGGCTGCTACTCTGAAACCTAGCACAAAGAAAATATTTCATCAGTAGGGAACACTTCACAAATCTCTCAGATTTGATGCTTGATGTGCAGTCCTTTTCCATCCCAAACTAACATGGAAAAGGGAGTAGCGACCTCATAGCAGCTGTTTTCCACCTCATGCATAAACTTGCAATGTGGATAACCCATGGAGTGGGTGCATTATATCTCATTTACTCACTCCCTTGTGCAAGCACATACAGTGGCTCATGACTAAGCTCTTGGTTTCTAACTGTCGGTTGCTGTATTTGTTTGCCTTTTAGTTTACTCATCAAATTTTGGAAAAGGTTCATTTTTACACTTAATTTTTTTAGGATAAAAATAAAAGGAACCAAGAAAAGGGAGTTGGATTGATCCTTGGCAAAAATTGATTCAGCACTATATTTTTCCAAGGAAGCTTGACAAGAAGCACTCTACTCTTGTAACCAATGCCAAGTCATATCCATTCTTGGGTCCATGGCTGCAATAAAAAGTAAGCTTTGGCAAACTGACATTTAAAAGTTAAAGTACTCTCAGATCAAATTCTTCACTTAGACCTTTATCAGTACAAGCTGGCAAGGACTTGAAATCCTAATGAGAAAATAGTATTTAAAGTGACGAAGCTCTTGAGTTTCAGTTGTTTACTTTTAAAAGGTTGCATTCTGGAGTGTATTTGTTTCCAGTTCCTAGTTTTAACAAGAATTGCCTGTGCCAGTGTCAGAGCATTATCACAAGAAAAATATCTAGACTTCAAAAGCAGGGTATTTATAGAGGAAGATTTTCTCAGTTCTTATAGCTTTGTAGAAAGATGGATGGAAATATGGAGAGGAACTCAAATCTGCTTCAGGCCCCATTCAGAAAGGACTGGACAGAGTAAAACAGAGAGGAAAATATGTAAGTGTTTTCTGAAAAAAAGGCTATCATATCCATTCTGATAGAAGTTATAGCAAATTGAATCCATACACATGAACGCTATAAACTAAATCTGGTCAGCTGGATAATCAACTGAACATAAGCTCCCAGTGTAATGCTGTGGCCAAGAGGGCTAATTCAATTCTTGAATGCATAAACAGTGGAATCTCGAGTAGAAGTAGACAGTTACGTGACCTCTATATTTGGGACTAATGCAATAGTGTGATAGGTCTGGTGTACACAATTAAAGACAGATGTTCATAAATTGGAGAGGGTTCAGAGAAGAGCTAAGAGAATGAGTAAGGAATTAGAAAACATGCCTTACAAACTCAAGGAGGTCAACCTATTTAGATTAACAAAGCGAAGTCTAAGTGGTGACTTGATTACACTTTATAAAAACAAGGATTTAATTATGGACTCTCCAGTCTACCAGAGAAATTTATAACACACCCAATGCATAGAAGTTGGAGCTAAGCAAACTCAGACTGGAAATGAGGCATGCATTTTTAACAATGGTAGTAATTAATCATTGGAAAAACTTACCAAGAGTTATGTGGAGAAGGTGAATAAGGAAGTGTTACTTATCCCATCACATAACATAAGAAATAGCGGTCATCCAATGGAATTAATAAGCAGCAGTTTAAACATACAAAAAGAAGTGCTTCACACAACACATAGTCAACCTTTGGAAATTGTTGCAAGGGGATGTTGTGAAGGCCAAAGTATAACTGGGTTAAAAAAAAAGAAATACATTCATGGAGGATCACTCCATCGATGGCTATTAGCCAAGATGATCAGGAATGACACCCAATGCTCCAAGTGTCCCGAAACCTCTGACTGCCAGAAGCAGGGAGTGGATGAAAGGAGATGGAGCATTCAGTAATTGTCCTGTTCTCTTCATTTCCTCTGAAACATCTGGCACTGGTCACTGCCAGGAGAAAGGATACTGGGCTAGATGAACCATTGGTATGACCCAGTATAGCCATTTTTATTTTCTTATGTGGTAGACTCTCCATCAGTGACAATTTATAAATCAAGATTTTATGTTTTTTCTAAAATATATGCTATAGGAATTATTTTGGGGAAGTTCTATGTTCCATGTTATACAGGAGGTCAGACTAGATGATTGTAGTGGTCCCTTCTGACCTTAGAATCTATAAATATAAAGTATATTTAGGCTTGTTCTGTATTGTAGATCCAAATTGTGGCATTATAGTCATCAAGCATAAGGTCATGCGACTGGATTCGTGAATGACAAAACAGCAATTTTTCATTTTATTTTATAATAATGTTATAGTTAACTTGTGAAAGGATGTAATATTTTTGGTGGGAGGTGACAGATTTTCAAACCTGGGTGCCTGAAGTTAGGCTCCTAAATCAATATTTAGGCACCTAACTAAGGCCTTATCCTACACCATTAAAGTCAATGAGAGTTTTGCCACTGATTTCAATGAATTTAGGATTAAGCACTAATTAGCCTTGTTTTCCAAAATTGGGTACTCAAAGTTTTCAAAAAACAAGCCACTTATTTAGGCACATAACTGTTTTTCCCCACATGGGAAAATGTTGATATTTGATAAAAGAAAAACTGAAAACAAGATGTTTTTGGCTTGAAAAATTTTGGATTTTGAAGAAAAATCAAAATTATCTGTGGAAAGCAGATGCTTTCCATTAAAAAATAAAATAAATGTGTTTTGTTGCACACCCAATTTTCTGTCACAGATCAGTTGTAATGGAAAATTGAGCAGCCTTAATTCTTATATGTTGTCCATCAATGAGTCCTCTAAATTCCTCATGAATATATCCATCATTAACCCCTTGTCTTATAGCATCTTTAATTTCTCTTGCATTGCAGATGTGGGATTCTTTTTGCTGGAAATTCAAAAAAGTTAGTATGAATTTACAAAATAAATAAAGGTTTTACTGCAGATAAATGGCTTGTTTAATGGATGAGAAATGCTGTCAAGTTTAAAGGGAAGGAAACCTTTGGAGTATTTGGCTATGATTATTAACTGTCATATTTTAAATGTACCCAGAGTATGATTTTCATATATGGTTTATTAAGTTTAGAATTTATATATAAGCAAGATACACAAATAGAAATAAATAAATTCAGCAATAGATATTTTCACTGACTGCTGAAATTGAATATGAATTAAAATTAAATATCTGATGGTTTCTCCAAATAAAGTTCACAGCATATCACACAGGTAGCAACTGAACAAATGAAGTTGGCTGACTGTTTCTTTTTATCTTTCCAGGTTTGGCAAATATTCCAATAAACCTGTGCAAATACCTAAGGAAAAAAATCAACAATGATAATGATTTTACTTCCAGAATGCCTTGAGAATGGTCTCAAAGGTCCATGTAAACACAAATATGCATCAATCAAAGCAAACCTGTGCGGTTTGAAACTCATAGAAGCTCAAAAATCCAATTTGTCCCAAAAGAAGGGAATTTGTTTACAGAACTACAATGTTCAGGGTTTTTAATCCCATGCAGGACAGGTATAATGTTAAGATATTATAATTTTGCATAAATATTATTATTCCTCATTTATATGGGGGAAACTAAGGCACAGAAAGGTTAAGTCCCTGGCCCAATGCCACAAAGAAAGTCTGTTACAACACTGGAAACAGTTATATTGAAATGTCACCATGAATCCCTGTTCTGTTTAAAATATGAACAAACCATACTTATAGTAAGATACAGCTGCAAAGTGCAGGTAGACTATGGTGATAGGCACCATATAAATACCCAGAGTGTTGGATGGACAGATAGATGATGTGCAGATGCTTGCATTTTTTCAAGAATGAAGGAGCTCCCAGTGTAATATTGTGGCAAAAATTACACTAACAATGAGGCAACAAGTAAAACTGATATTTCTGTTTATATTGTAGCATAAATTGAGAATTATGCATCATGTTGAGGAGGGGGAAATTATATGGCTGTTTGCATAACTATATAATCATATTTCACCCAGGCCCTCTCATGCCTATATAATACATAGCACACACAAGTATTTTTTACAGCTTTATAAAAGTTCAAGTTGCTTGGTTTAAACTGGAAAATAAATAATGTCGGGGCCTGATCCTCAGAGGTGCAATAGGAACTCGGGGCATTCAGACAGCAGGCTATGGACACAGTGTAAGATGACAGATAGCTACAAACTCTCTGTAATTAAATATTTTGAAGCATGTTGAAAGTTTTTATTTGAAATACTTATGGGCCCTGAAAAGTAGAGAATAGCATTAGTTTAGTAGCTGTAATTTAGTGCACTCTGGCCACACATCTTTAGAACACCCCTCTGATTCACACTATACACTGGAGATAGACCACATGACTGGTGTACAGCATATATACCACTTTTACAGTGGCTGGAGATGCCATCTGAAGGAGGATTATTTTCAGGAAGTCATTTGCACCCATTTAGAGTGTGTCTACACTGCACTGGGAAACAAATTCCTAGCCTGGGTCCACAGCCTTGTGCTAGCAAGGCTTACACTAGCAATCTAAAAATAATTGTGAAAATGTTGCAACGTGGGCTGGAACTCAGGCTCTGAAGCCTGAGAGGAGAGAACTTGAGAGCCCAAGTTTCAGCCCAATTTGCAACATCTACACAGCTATTTTTAGAGCACTAATGTGAGCCCAGCTAGCGTGAATCTATTGACTCAGGCTGAGAGGCTCGTTCCCACATGCAGTATAGACATACCCTTAAAAGTCCCTTCAGGCTGCCCAAGCAGTGTAGCTGGGCATTATTTAAACTGAGAACTGGGCCCTTTATAATAATAATAATTTTACATGGAGTGTTCCAACTTATCTAATCAAATTGTCTCTTTTCAACTCCTGATACAGTTCTTCAAGGTCTGTTATCAAAGCAAATGTATAACACAAATTGTTGAGTGGAATGATTTCTCAGTCACGCTAATGATATGTAACCTAAACACACCACAAGAACCATCATGATCTAAGATTGTAGCTAGAAATACATCATTTTAGAGATGGCTTTCTATGATGTATAGCAGCAAGAAAACATCAGAGCAAATCACATGCTGTAGTAGACCTTCAGCAGTAGATGTTTTCAATATTTATTTCTTTTAAAAAAAATCAAATCAGGTGATTGGCAAAGTGAGACTAACTTTACTGAACTGACCAACTCCATACGTCTTTCAAAGGACATAAATAGACATGTTCAAGACCAAAGGCCAGCTGCTCCTCTCTTTCCAATTGTTGGCAGCTATAGCTCAAAAGGTATTCTTTATCAGGAATTCATCAGGGATGTTATGGTTGGAAAAGTTGGTGGAAAAAATAAATCTATAGAGAAACTTAAAGTGACTCTTTGAGTGATAACTTCTTTCAGTCATGGGTGGAGATCAGCAAAGATTGAGGTGGGACATGGTATGTGACTCACTCTCCATCTTCCAGCCCTAAGATATGGCATTCATAGATGGCATGTTTCAAAATGTGAATCTTCTTTACAAAAGGTTTAATTCCATGCAGGGGTTTTTTCCTATTGTGAATAAAAATCTGGAGACCGATAGGCAAGACTGAGTCAGAATGGTTGAAGGATAATAAATAAATGGCAGTTAGAATGAATATTTTGAAAAATAGAACTCAAATGTGCCTTTTTTAGACTGTGAGTGTTAATTTGTTCATAGTTTATACTTTATAAGAATAAAGGGCACGAGTCTCCAGTTACTTAAAAAGAGATAAAACAGTTGATATTTTATTATTACTACAGTTAATTACAATAGTTGTATACCTCTTTAACAGGAGAATCAGGTCTATTGTAATAACAATAATACATTTGGTTTATACATTTGATCAGAGTGATGGTGAGCATGCCTTGTTCTTCCTTATCGTCTTTTTTCTTTAGTTGTGTTTATTTTTATTGTGGGACAGGGTGAGAAGGAATGGCACCCAGGAAGGGGGCATGTAAAAGGAGCAAGGGAGCAAGAAAAGTAAAAAGAAGACAACGGACATTAAGAAGAATGGACGGAAGGACAGTCGGGAATAGAATTGCTGGAAGAATGGAGGGGAACAAGGAAGGCAAAAGAATGAAGCTGGCATCAGAGAGAGACAAGACAGTCTGCTGATATCCCTAGTGTCCAGGATCTGTGAAGGTGCTGGGAAAAAAAGGAATTGTCTTTGCTGATACTGCTCCCCATTATTCCTGTGGAAGTCCAGGCTGCTTGTGGCAGCTAGTTATACCTTGGCAGATTATACTTTGAGCCCTTTAGTGTGGTAAGAAAATTAGGCCATAGGATCCTGATGTCCCTTGACTGGGCTGTTAGAGTCTTGTGGATAGGAGGGGACCCCAGCTGGGCCTTTTCTTCCCCTGATGTTGCTCCTGGGCTGTTGCTGGGGTAGTCCCTGCTGCTTGCTGCTTCCAGCTTCTACCCTGAAGGTCCTGCTCTGCTTCCCCCAGCACTGGGTGAAGAGACTCAGGCCCCATACTTATGTTTATAGTATGGGCCAATGTAGACTTTACAGTGTCCTTAAATGTGCTTGGTTTAGCAAACGATGTGATAGGTAAGTGCACTGCAGTCACTTAGCAAACTTAACTGGTATATGGAACAAAGTGGTTTTTGCTTTTAAAAAAAAAATGTTTTGAATAACTAAAAGTGACATCTCTAGTAACATATGATGAGGTAGACTTGGGAGCTGGATTCAGGGTTTATAGGATTTCATTTTTCCCCTAGTGATATGTATAGTGATGAACTGAGAATCTTGCATGATTTTTAGTATGTCTCAGTATGTTCGACTGTGCACTATATTCTAATTTTATTTAACTGGGATTGTGCAACATGAGATTTGCTGTTTAATTATACAATTAGGTGCAACTGTTAGAGATTTATTCCATTTAGATAGTATTCATACTTTCACTCTGTGAAAGCCACTCATATATCTATATTTCAAGTATCGGTTCTCAGGTGCTATAGGGCCTCATTGTCAGGATTTGAGGTAAGTGACTGTTCAGATCACTCCAAGATCATGCCCTCTACCCCACTCATCTTTTGGTGCACATGTGTTCAGCCTACAAAGAGCCACCCAGGCTATGTCTACACTGCAATTGGATACCTGGCCAGCTAACTTGGTCTCTCACGTCTTGGGCGAAGGGGCTGTTTAATTGTGATGTAGACATTCCAGTTTGGGCTGCAGCTCGAGCTCTGGACTCACCCACTTCAGAGGCTCCTAAAGCCTGGGTTCCAGCCTGAGCCCAAAGGTCTACGCAGCAATTAAACAGCTCCTTAGCCCACCCCCCATGAGCTTGAGTCAGCTGGCATGGGCCAGCCATGGTTTTGTAATTGCAGTGTAGACATACTTTCAGAGACTCCTGTAAGAGAAAGCAGGGGAAGTACATCTCCCTCTTCTCTGTTAACATCAGAGGGAAAGCTCTGCTCTTTGTCTGCTCTCTGTCCTCCTTGCCTGGTGCAGTGAGAGCTCTCGCTCCTGTTTCAATCTATTTCAACGACTGCAGTCAGCCCCTTTGAAAATTCTATGCCTGCATATCTGTGCCTGAGACTCCATGCAAACAAAGAGCTCAGTGCCCATTTGAACTTGTGAAAATTTGACCTTTGAGGTGAACTAATTCAATAGCCAGGTTGTGCAATACTTAGCATGGCTCACATTCTTCTATTGCCTTCAGCTTGATTTTCTGACAGAACCTTTTGTAAATAAATTTAAAACAAAACCCATTAATTTCACATTATTCTTGAAATGTGTCTTAATAATCAAACTCTTTCTAATTTGAAAGGAGCTTTACCTTCACCAGTTAGTTTCAGTTCTTAAAAGATAAGTTATCTACTCTAAGATTATTTCCGGCTTATAACACTTCTGATCAGAAATATCACCCAGCTAGCTATATACTGGAAATGTTAAGGCACAGGAATATTGTCAGTCATAAAATTCATATCAAAGATCACAATAATTCTGTAACAGACCTACAGTAATTATAGGCAGGTCTGGTAATGTCATCTATTATCAATTTTGTCTCACACTTCCTAATATAAAGCCCTGTTTTTAGGTTCTTATAACTTTGCCCAAATGGGCCCATCTTTACGAATTAAGGCTGAAACTTTACATGCTGGATGTCTGTCAGTGGCTGTCTTTTTTTAAATTTCAGTCAAAATGTGTGAACTGATTCCAAGGACAATGCTAAGGAAAAAATATTGTAAGGGAATGGGCAGTCTTGCCTAGCGGTCATGGCTGGGCTGGGGTCCACGTGTCACAGATGGTAGTCAGTGAACAGTGGTTGGAGAAATCACTAGAGCCGGGTTCAATGAACAAGAGGTGGGGTTAAGGTTAGGCTGAGGCTGGAGACCAGAGCTAGCACCAGGCTGGAACTGGGAGTCAGGAATCAGGCTCAGAGTCAGGCCAGGATTGAAGACTGGAAGTAGTATCAGGCTAGAGTTAGGGGACAAGAGCTAGAGTCAGGTTGGGATGGGAGACCAGAGATCAGGAGACAAGGTGAGGTCTGGAGTCACAGCAGGCCCAAAGTCCATGTTGTTGCCCAGACAACTTTCTGGGCACCCTCCAGGGTTAAATAGAGTGGTCAGCCAATCAGAGACACAGGGAAATCTGGGTACCTTGAGCAGTACTTCCTGAAGCTTCTATTCTCCACAAAGCTCCCTGGCTACAGCTCTGCATGGCCTCCCAGTGGCCCTGTTGGAATGTCCACCATCCCAGGCTTGACAGCACAGGGGTCTATGCCTGGCATCCTTACAAATATGTAAGGATGTTACATGTTAAAAAAAAATTGGAAACTCTGTCTTTGAACAACTGTAATGCCCCCTGCTTTTGAGCAGGGATTTAACTTCGAGGATGGTACTCTGTGTTTGGGATCCATCTTTTGCCATTCCTGTGAAAATCCACCCAAACTTGGCAACATTCTAAGACTTTGAAAAGTCACAGATCATGCACGTTCATAGGGACTTACTAGAGGTTATTGGCTAAAACGTCTGAAGATTCCATCCTCACTGAGCATGTGCCATGTCATCCCTTCATAGCTCCTAGTGCTGGTCAGATTGTGCAGCACCATCCCCACATAGTGACTGAGGGTATCCCAGTGGAGGACTAGAGGAATAAAGCCAGGCATTCCCTGTAATGGCTATTCAAGGCCAGGAACTGGAACTGAGAGGTGGGATCCTGTCTCTTTTGTGCTCTCATGAGCTACCTGCTGGCACCCAGGCAATTTGGAGAAAGAAGCCCTGTGATTCGATTGGAGAGGGAACAAAATGCCAGATGAGGGGAGAAAAGGAAAAAAGTAGATTGGGAAAAGGATTCTGGAGAGACTGGAGCTGGAGGGAGGGAAAAAAGCAGACTGGGAGGGAAAGGGTGGTTGGGAGGGAAAGGTGGGGATGGGGGTAGAGAAACTGGGAGTGGCAGCTGGAGAGGGAAGTGGGGTATGGACTGTGAGTCAGTTTGCTGGGTCAGGGGTTAAAAACTGAGATCAGATGAGGAGCTGAGTATTGGCTGGACAAGGAGACTGGATCTAGCTGGGCAAAGAGATTTGGACAAGGATCCAAGGAAGAGGTTGTAAGAGAAGTGAGATCAGACGTTTCCCCCCTATACTCCAGAATTTTTGAATTCAAATAACTGGAAAATTACTGGAGCAAGGAACTCTTTAAACTTGGCTTGTTTTCTGAGTCTCCTTAAGATGTAAGGCTTAAGATAAGATTGAAGAAAATTACTTCAGTCATTTTAAAGTCATCTCAATGAGCATTTTATGTTGCCAATTTCTTGCATATGCAGCTTGATTTTTAATCATGTTTTCCAGTTTGAAGTGCAAATTCTGACTTTAAACATTTAGTGCTTTAAAACTTCTGATGCAACCAATTTTCTGCTCTCTTGTGACCAGATTTTCCCAAAACTTCGGCATGCAGCTGCTCCCAGTGAAAACAATGGGAGACTTTGGATGATGTGCTATTTTAAAAAAATCTATTAGGTCCTAATGCAAAGTCCTTGGACGTCAGTGGAAACACTCCCATTGACTTCAGTTGGCCTTGGATCACACACATGGGGCAAGATTCTCAGAAATGTCCAGGATCCATAACTGGGGCCAGGGTTGTTGTTTTTTTTTAAAGAGGCCCTACCTAGCACCTAACAGGTCCCATTGTGACACATATGGCCAGGTTTTCAAAAGAGCTTAGCTTGTGACATGTAACTGGTGTGCCAAGCTTTGTTTCTTTCAACGTGTCAGATGTCCATGGACCTCATTTTCCATCTTCTCACAGCCATGTAGTTATTTACACTTGTGCAAAGGGAGTGGGTATACAGCAACCATCCCGATTTTGTTAATTTCACACTCACTTGGCCCTCACTGAGCACTGATATAAATGGCCATGGGGACTTAAGGCCCACTTGTGCTTCTTTCACCAGTTTCCTTCCTTTTTCTCCAGTTCATGGCAGGATGCTAAGGTGAGAGCTGCTCTTTTTGTACTCCAAATAAATCGATGTTTTTCCCACACAGAAGGAAGACAGCTCCAATATACTGAAGCCAGTCTTCATTCATTCTGTTTTTTTTCCAGAAGCCCTTTGGCTGACTGGTGTCTATTGAAGTTATCCCAAACCTCACCTGACGGGCCACATCCGGGGATGTCACAGGTTGACTTTTTTCCTGTCCTTCACACTAGGTATTTTTCAGAATAGAACACCTTAAAGTCTCCCTCTGGTGCCATTATAACAAATTTAATTTGGCTAAGAAGATAAATGGTGACAAGTATGACATTATACAAATGCTAGTTCATATGTCCAAGCCACTTGTTATTCTCTATATAAGCTATTTGTGTAAAGAAATTCCATCCATATTCTTGTAGTAAAGTACATGTCCTTTCCTAGCATAAGTTAGTGCTCTCTTATTCAGGTGTTTGATACTGTACACAGACACAAGTAGCCTTGTGGCATCCCTCTTCTCTTCAGAATATTTTCTCTCTCTCAGAGAGGTCCCATATTGAGCTACTTCTATTCTCAGGTATAAAGACCTAGTTTATTTTGCCTTTTGAAGATACTTGATTCGTGAATCATTCAAGTTGCCCCCTCTTGCGGCATCTCCATTTCTATAATAGCTGTTTTAATAATATAATGGCCAGATATGCACATCAAATGTGGTCTTAAAAATCCTTTAAGTCCCATTATAACTTCTTCAGTTTATATTCAATACATGGTCTATTTATGAATCTTCCCATCTCTCTTATTATTGCTCTATTGATTTATTTTATCGGATTTAAAGTTTTAATCACTGACTTCAGATCTTTTTTTTCTACTTGGTGTTCTGAAGTACATGATAATAAAGTTATACATCTCTCCCACTCTCCTTTTCTCTTCTCCACCACTAGCCTAAGTATTTTATGTTTTTGAATAGTGATTTGCATAAACTACTTGTATCTCATTGCTCTCAGTTTGAATTTTATTATCCTCCTTTTTTAACATTTGCTGCCTCCATTTTACAATCTTACTTCACATTCCTTCTTTCAGGTAATTCAAATAAAATCATTTGGCCAAATTCTGCTTTCTGTAACACTGGTGTAAATCTGGCAGGATTGCATTAAAATATATATGGAATTACTCCAGATCTGCATTGTGTAGTAGAGTGCCGTATTTGCCAACATGATAATATTATCCTTTTGAATCCATACTGGTTGTTTGTCAGCTGATCTTAAAATACAAAAGTGTGCAGCCAATGTTTGATGCACCCTCCTCCTGATTACTATCATCTGACCAACTGTTGTTGCATATGACAAATAACACTGTCACTTTAAGCCAATCAACATAACTGGTTGCTGGTCCAAATATCAATGGTGAACTAACACACTGCAAGATTGTTGTAATTTTGAGGTACATGACAAGCTATGTAGAGAGATGTGAAGCCTGATGGTTTTAGTTCACACAGGTATGGCAAACCTTACTAATGAGTTGAGCTTGCACCATTTCACAATATCTGAATTTTGACTTTAGTTTTAGATTTATCCAATGTGAGTTTGGAGGAAAATTATGTGCTCTGATTTAGCCGATAATGTTTTTGTTTCTGTGTGTGCTTGAGAGAGAACGCTGACCAATATTTCAGAGATTGATTTAAAAAAGCTTATCATAATACCGGGAGTTGATTGTGCCTGAGAATATTTAAATAAATAATATGTGACAATGCTCAACTGCTGTTTACTTTATAAATAAATCTAATCACTAACCATGGATAACAACTGATCTGATTGGGATTTTGGATGAGTTGGTACCAGGCTGTGATACAAATGTGAGCCACTCAGGTGGCTGTGACTGATTATCTGAATTTTAAACTAATGTCTCTGTAGGGCACATGCAGTTTTAATTTTCATCCAGCACTCAATGTGAAAAGTGTAAGCTCCTGAAATGTAGCTTTTCAAAGCTGAGATGGGGAAAGCTAGGAGCCTAGGGAGCATAAGGAAGAATGAAGAGGTCTGATTAGACTGAGCTTTCAAGTAAATGGTTCTGTCTTTCTTCCATTTCTATGTATCACCTTTTTATTTTCTATTTAAATATTTCAGTCATTGCATCATTTCATTCATGTTCTTGATTGGTGCTGGCAATTTGCTCCTGTCTGAGCCCCTGCTTATTGCGTACAGTTGCTACTCTGCCTGTTATTTTAAAAATAATATTTATTAACAATGAAAGGGGGCAAGGGAGGGACTACTGGTTTATTTTAGGACCAACAAAGCTGTTCCCTTTTTACATCCCCTTTCCACCAGTGTAAATGACGAAAAAAAAAAAAACAAAGGGCAATCTCTGCCCTGATATTTTTTTTAAAAAAAATAAATGATTACTTATAAAACCTTTTCAATTATTTCCAATACATAAAATCCTGTTAAACACTAGTATGTATTCTTGACTAGGATTTTGTATGATTAATAACAAGTATTTCTGTCATGCCATAGCTTTTCATGGTGCTTTTCAGAGATTTAATCAAGAGAATTGTGTACAATCAAAATTGGACAAACCCATCAAAGTGATGAGTTATATTCAATAACAAGAAAATTGTGTAACTAATATTAGAGATTTAGGTAGGATAAGGCAAAGGCATTTCCAAGCACTAAAGCAGAAGTCAACAGTAGAAAGAAGAACAGAGGGTTTGAAGGAGGAAGAGGATTTTCCTCCTAATCTTCCCCCAAATACAAAACAGTCATAAATGAAACTAAATGCATCCGATGAAGTGAGCTGTAGCTCACGAAAGCTTATGCTCTAATAAATTTGTTAGTCTCTAAGGTGCCACAAGTACTCCTTTTCTTTTTGTGAATACAGACTAACACGGCTGCTACTCTGAAACCTGTGACTAAATTATGACTTAATTGCCAGCACAAAGAATTGATGGAATAAATCTCATGACTGGAATATTGGTATAGAGGGGGATAGCTTGTTCAGGAAAGACAGTCTAGGAAAACAGAGTAGGTATTGCATTATACATCAAGAATATATATACTTGTTCTGAGGTCCAGAAGGAGGTGAGAGGTAGACCAGTTGAAAGTCTCTGGGTAAAGATAAAAGGGGAAAAACAGGGGTGACATCATGATAAAGGTCTATTACAGATCACCAAATCAGGAAGAGGTGGTAGATGAGGAATTTCTAGAACAAACAACAGAAATATCCAAAACACAAGGCCTGCTAGTAATGGGAGATTAACTACCCAGACATCTGTTGGAAAAGTAATATGGTAAAACACTAAATTTCCAATAAGTTCTTGGAATGTACTGGGGACAATTTCTTGTTTTCAGAAGGTGGAGGAAGTAACCAGGGGACTGCCATTTTAGATTTTATTTTGACCGACAAGGAGAAATTGGATGTGAATCTCAAGGCTGAAGGCAATTCAGGTGAAAGTGATCATGAAAGTGTAGTTTTTATGATTATAAGGAAAAGAAGGAGTGAGAGCAACAGAATAAGGACAATGGACTTTGAGAAGTAGACTTTAACAAATTCAGAGATCTGTAGGTAAAGTTGGTAGATTTTTGGGGAAGAAAATCTATGGGTAAAAGGAGTTCAGGAGAGCTGACAGTTTCTCATGGAGACAATATTAAATGCACAAGAGCAAACTAGCCCAGTGCAAAGGACAGGTTGGAGGAATAGTAAGAGGCCAGTAGGACTCCATTAGGAGTCCTTTAATGAACTGAAAATCAAAAGGGAACCCTGCAAAGAGTGGAAACATGGACAAATTGCTAAGAAGGAGTTCAGAAGAATAGCACAAGCTGTTACCTGGGGTTTTCAGAACCCAAAGCAGTGGCAACTTTTCTATTTTTCTCCAGGCAGTGTCAGGAATAAATTAATGGGGACACAGTTCCTCCATCTGATATATTATTGGTATAAACCAGAGTTTTACTTAAAACTATTTTTATAAGATCTTAAGCACACATACATATGTGTTGTTGTAAAAAGTTCAGAGCATGTTAAACTGTTATATTTATCAAAGTTAAGATGGTTTTGAGGAATCAACAGCCAGGCTTCCACAGGGGCCCATTTTCTGTCTATATCCTGGGGAACTTAGAAGTTAGATCCTTCCCCAAAGAAAAACTTCCCTGGATTTCTCCAAAGCACACTTTCTAACTAAACTTTTTATAAATTTTCTCTGAACAAAGCACAGAATTCATAATAGCTTCTAATAAGCTAACAACTTCCCTAGCACCAGTCAATAACAATTCTTTATTTTCCTCATCAGAAAAACATTTCTTCCATAAAACAATAAAACGTACATGTCAGAAGCACCGAAAACCAAGGCTGTCCAAATATTCCTTCTGTTTTCATGGAACCTTAACTCCCTGTCCCGACCTCCCATTCTGGTAGCAGAGATTTTCCCTAGCTATGTAATGTGTAACTTGTGTATGGGACATTGCTGAGGGAAAGAAGGCATTGATCCCCAGCTGCCGCAATAGCTCCTGGGTATCGTTGGCAGCAGGTGCAACATGAAGCAGCCTTGAGGTAGCTCTGACCTGTGACTGTTGACTAGTCCAGTGAAGATTGGCCTCAGAATTATCACTGCACCCTTTCCTCACTTGCATGAAGTGTTCCTCAACTGGACCTTATGAACTGGTCTGTTAATTGCATTGACAACAGTGCATTAAGTTCACCTATACCTTTATAGTAACATTCTTTTTTTAAAAAAAGAAAAGGAGTACTTGTGGCACCTTAGAGATTAACAAATTTATTTGAGCATAAGCTTTCGTGAGCTACAGCTCACTTCATCGGATGCATTTGGTGGAAAATACAGAGGGGAGATTTATATACACACACAGAGAACATGAAACAATGGGTTTTATCATACACACTGTAAGGAGAGTGATCACTTAAAATGAGCCATCACCAGCAGCAGGGGGGGAGGAGGAGAAGGAGGAAAACCTTTCATGGTGACAAGCAAGGTAGGCTATTTCCAGCAGTTAACAAGAACATCTGAGGAACAGTGGGGGATGGGGTGAGGGAGAGAAATAACATGGGGAAATAGTTTTACTTTGTGTAATGACTCATCCATTCCCAGTCTCTATTCAAGCCTAAGTTAATTGTATTCAGTTTGCAAATTAATTCCAATTCAGCAGTCTCTCGTTGGAGTCTGTTTTTGAAGTTTTTTTGTTGAAGGATAGCCACCCTCAGGTCTGTAATCGAGTGACCGGAGAGATTAAAGTGTTCTCCGACTGGTTTTTAAATGTTATAATTCTTGACGTCTGATTTGTGTCCATTTATTCTTTTACGTAGAGACTGTCCAGTTTGACCAATGTACATGGCAGAGGGGCATTGCTGGCACATGATGGCATATATCACATTGGTAGATGCGCAGGTGAACGAGCCTCTGATAGTGTGGCTGATGTGATTAGGCCCTATGATGGTGTCCCCTGAATAGATATGTGGACAGAGTTGGCAACGGGCTTTGTTGCAAGGATAGGTTCCTGGGTTAGTGGTTCTGTTGTGTGGTGTGTGGTTGCTGGTGAGTATTTGCTTCAGATTGGGGAGCTGTCTGTAAGCAAGGACTGGCCTGTCTCCCAAGATCTGTGAGAGTGATGGGTCGTCCTTCAGGATAGGTTGTAGATCCTTGATGATGCGTTGGAGAGGTTTTAGTTGGGGGCTGAAGGTGATGGCTAATGGCGTTCTGTTATTTTCTTTGTTGGGCCTGTCCTGTAGTAGGTGACTTCTGGGTACTCTTCTGGCTCCGTCAATCTGTTTTTTCACTTCACCAGGATTTCCAGGTTTATGGATCTTGGGTAGCAGATAGAATACCCCAGGTCGTATAGGGGTATGTCTGTGCAGATTTGTTCTTGTGCTTTTTCAGGGAGTTTCTTGAGCAAATGCTGTAGTTTCTTTTGGTAACTCTCAGTGGGATCAGAGGGTCCTATCCTTGCAACAAAGCCCGTTGCCAACTCTTACAGACCTGAGGGTGGCTATCCTTCAACAAAAAAACTTCAAAAACAGACTCCAACGAGAGACTGCTGAATTGGAATTAATTTGCAAACTGGATACAATTAACTTAGGCTTGAATAGAGACTGGGAATGGATGAGTCATTACACAAAGTAAAACTATTTCCCCATGTTACTTCTCTCCCTCACCCCACCCCCCACTGTTACTCAGATGTTCTTGTTAACTGCTGAAATAGCCTACCTTGCTTGTCACCATGAAAGGTTTTCCTCCTTTCCCCCCCCCCGCTGCTGGTGATGGCTTATCTTAAGTGATCACTCTCCTTACAGTGTGTATGATAAAACCCATTGTTTCATGTTCTCTGTGTGCGTATATAAATCTCCCCTCTGTATTTTCCACCAAATGCATCTGATGAAGTGAGCTGTAGCTCACGAAAGCTTATGCTCAAATAAATTTGTTAGTCTTTAAGGTGCCACAAGTACTCCTTTTCTTTTTGCAAATACAGACCAACATGGCTGCTACTCTGAAACCATTCTTTTTTTAGTGTGCTACTTGTATTGCTCAGCAGCCTGTCTTCCATTAGCACATCATGTAGTTGCAATTGACTGGAAATCCTCTCCTTGCACATAGCTCTCTTAGTTGTTAAGGAAACAGGGAGGACTTGAATGTTTATGCACTCCAAGTATAGTGTACAAAGATTGATATATTAAAAGGGCTCTATTATATTAAAATAGCAAGTGTAAGGGAGGGATAAAAATGCCAAGTGACAAATCATTACCAGAGGAAAAATACATTTGTATTAAAATGATGTATAATTAGAAACTAGATTTTTAAAATCATCTTATAGCACTAAAGGGCAATTCTTTGTTTTATTCCAGTGTCCTCTCTGGATTCTGGGCTGCTTTGGGGGCTCAAATCAACCACCTGCAACCTCTAGCTATTTATTGCAGCCCATTTCAGGATGTCTGAAGACTGCAGCTCAAGTTACGTTTTCCCATAGGACCACATGCTAAGGCTCCACCTCCTCCAGCCCCTGATCTACCATCTCCCTCTCCTAGTGCTGCCCTGACTTGCCCCTACACCAGGGTCTGAAAGGGGAGCAGCAGAGAACTCCTTTTGACAGCCCCACCCTTTACCTGAAGTGAGGTAAATTTCCCCCAAGCAGGTGTGATGCATTAATAGCCCCTATATGCCACTACCACAGAGTATAGGGGTGAAAATAGGGGTCAGGTGGTGTTTGTAAGTGTCTGATTGTGCAACCCCTACTCATGTTTATGATCTTTGCTCACACTAGTGTCTCATTGCCATCAGTGAGATTACTTGCATGAGGAAATGATAATTACAATGTATAAAAAGGTTGCATAATGAGACCTATGCATTTATATACTGACTCATACTCTCTCCCACCTCTTAAATATTCTGATAGCTGAGTCCATTCTGAAAAATAGCTTACTGCACACCAGGCTCCGGTACAGCAGCATTTTTCCCAAACTGGGTTGTTCTCGACAGGTGCACTAATATATAATGCCTGTGCTCTTTCATTATATCTTTTTATAAGCCTTAACAAGCTTCATAAAGTACTCAAAATTCACAGACAATGAACAATAACATGTATTCCCTTTAAACACTGGATACCAGAACAAAGAAATGTAAGAAGGCTTTTCAAAATCTTATTTACCATGGAGGAGGT
Source organism: Dermochelys coriacea (assembly GCF_009764565.3). Classification (NCBI taxonomy): domain Eukaryota; kingdom Metazoa; phylum Chordata; order Testudines; family Dermochelyidae; genus Dermochelys; species Dermochelys coriacea. The sequence continues at coordinate 29,298,810 of NC_050069.1, read as the reverse complement.
TTTTACCAATACACATTGCTCCACACAGAACTAATAGAAATGTGCAAATTTCCCCTTTGAGGACAATGAAAGAATATCACACATTGTATGGCACAATCTTTTCTCCCCATCCTTGTCCAGACCAACAATTACATGTGTCATGTACTTCCACTGGCTAGGATAGGCAGAGGGATGGAAAAATCTGTGGTAATTGCAGATGACATGTTTTCTTTTAGCTTTTTTTGCCACTAGCTAAGAGATAAATTGTTTTAGTGGTATTCCTCATTATGAGTAGCCTGTCCTCTCAAGATAGCAATACCTTACCTCCCCATAAAAAGTTAAATGAAAACTTTTCATTTGAGCTGACTATCAGCTTTTGACAAAACCATCCTCAAAAAGGAGAAGCAAACGTTGAAACCTGCTACTTAAAATGATGCTGTATTAATAGTTTGCAGTGCTGCTGTAGTCCTGTTTTTCAGATATGAGAGAGACAAGGTAGGTGAGGTAACATCTTTTATTGGACCAACTGTTGGTGGAAGATACATGCTTTCAAACTACTCAGACCTGAAGAAAAGCTCTGTGTAGTTTGAAAGCTTGTATTTTCCACTAACAGAAGTTGGTCCAATAAAATATATTGCTCATCTACCTTGTCACACTGTTAATTAAGAGTCCCAAAATGGTCCCCACATTGAAGATCCTCAAAAGAGCTGCAGAAGAATACATGTGGTAATAGAGGAGTCAGCAAAAGTCAAACTACTGTGTATGATACTCTGACAAAGGGGAAGGGAGAGAAATCAGTTTATGACCTAAAAGACATATTATGTTATTGGTGCTCTGGTCTAAACACAGAATTCTACATATTGCTGCAAGACGTGTAACAGACACGACTGAAACATATTCACCTATCTCCTAGATATGTAAATATCTATAAAACCATAGCAGCACTAGAAAAAATGGTCAAGTTTCTATGTGTGATGGTTAACCTGCCGAAGTCTATATGACTGTGATAAAACTGACTGTCTAGCCCCATTTCTTTTCAGTTTCTTGGAACAAGAATGAGCTGACGGTACCAGTATTATAAAGACTCTTTCACTCTGTTATCAGTATCTAGAAAATACAGTAAAGTCATCTTTTTCATCAGCTGTCAAGAATACGCTGTTCTCCCACTTTGTTTATTTTTTAATGCAATGTATATCTATTGTGTTGAGCTCTGTTTGACTAGGAAAGAATCAGGGAACAAAAAAAAAAGTTTTATATAGGCCAAGATTTTTTTTTCAATGGATACCTAAAATTATGCTGCTAACTACCTAAATTAAGTAGCCTTTTGTTTCCCCCAAGAGAACCTAGCATCCAGCCGCTCCTAATGAAGCTTGGAGGCTTTAACATTTAGCTTTCTACAGCTCCACATGGATCATTGTGGCTATGCCCCCTTTCTCCTAGAAATATCCCTGCACCAGGAAATGGGAACCAGGTAGGTGTAGGAACTGGAAAGGCAACCTTCCACCCCTGGTGGATTTCTCAGCTTGGGGGAACTCCTCAATCACCTATATCTGCTGGGTTTAAGACAGTGCTGTGCCAGGACTGTAGTGTTTCATTAAGCATAAAGCTTTAATACTTAAGCTCTGGTTCTGATTTACCTCACTCAGCAAGTTTTACACCTGTGGAACTCCACTGAGTTTCATGATGTCACTTTCTATTTACACCAGTGTAAATAAGATCAGAATCAGATTCTCTGTCTTCAGGCTATGGGATGATATATCAAAATGTAATGCCATTTAGGATATCAACCCTATAGAGATTGCATTGCAGATTTTAATTGCATTTCATGTGATCTCAGCAATCAGAAAATTGGCTCTGTAAGCAGCCCATAATTCATAGTTTTTAACATGACACTATTATTATCTATGGCAAATATTGGCATGTGAAGGTTATTGAGGATAAGCTGGGTTTCCAAAAGAGAGATGAAGATGTTCAGAATATTAACAGCAATATCTATCTGCTTGATCTGAGACATATTTAGGATGAAAGACCTTTGTGGCCTTGTAAGGATATCCATGCTGCTCATATCATTCTTCTTGTGGCAGGGTATGTCTGAGTATTGTTAATGACCCTATGAACAATAAGGCTGAATTAATATAGATAAGGAGAGAAGAATACAAATTTCTTGCTTCATAGAGATGATCAAAGAGATGCTCTTTTGATGGAAATTTAGTGCAGCTATACAAACAATTGGTGCTTGAGCTGTAATTCTGATGTATGTAGAAATGGGTACGCCTATTTATCATATTCATAAATTGCTGTTTTTCCCTCTTAATTATGGTTCACTATGTCTTCATTAAAATGCATAATTGTGGTAGGTCATTCATGTCATACAGGTATGGTAAATAATTAAAATTTTGTGAAGCATTTAAAACCAGGGGGCTTGTTTTTACTAAGGCCCATTTACACTACTCTGCCAGTGGTGTACAATGAGTAAGGCTCAAATACACTAGCACATTAGCCCATAATGAGTGGAAGGATGGTGCAGTGGTTAGGGTACATATATCAGACTTAGCAGCCCTGGGTTCAAGTCACTGTTTTACCATGGACTTCCTGTGTGACCTTGGGCAAGTCAGTCTCTCATTTTCCTAATCTGCAAATTGGGGTTTATAGCTCTGCCCTGTTTTGCAGTGTGTTGTAAGGATAAATACATTAAAAACTGTGAGGCACTGAGATACTGCAGTGATGAGGGTTGTATAAGTACCCAAGATATATAAGGGCATTAGTGTAACAAGAAGCATGTCCAATAAGCTTTATAAGATGTAAATATCCTTGTCCAAGTGTAGCAATCCTTAACAATTAGTTCTTATTTGAATGATTCCATATATGCATTCCACTCTTGGTGTGCTTGCACCCTGCACAGAGTTGTTAGAATTTTTTCCCTCAGTGGTACCTGTTGGGACAGCTTGAGTGCCCTCTGCCCACTGCGTGCTGGTATAAAGATCCCAGCTGCCCCTAAGCTGCCTCAGTTCCTTCTTATCGCCCATGACAGTAATTGGAATTACTTGGCTTGCCTTAGCAAATGTTCTCAGTGTGTTCACTGTAAATTAATTGTAGATAGTTAATAGTGTAAGTTCTCTCTTTTTGGGGGAAATTTTCTGTTATTATGTATTGAGGGATGCCTCAGTCACTGGGCTTCAAGCACTGTGTCTCTTGTACTAGGCCAATGCCTGTGAGTGGCCCACATTCAAGCTGCTTGAAGGGGAAGCTTGCATTCAGGATCATTCACAGATTTGCAAAGACTTTAAACCTAGGACAAGAAAAGACAGAGAAGCCAGGCTATACTTTTTGCTGATGGAAGCAGCCCTGAGACCTAGTTGGTCAGACTCAGCACATAGTGCCTCAGTACTGCTTAGGAATGCACTTTTTATGTTGCCTGAGTCCTGACACTGTTCACAGGGCCATCCCCAGTGCTCACAAAGAGGCATAAGACTGCTAAGCAGACTGCTGAGAGAGGAAGATCACTAGCACCAAAATCTTCTGTTCTTGGGGATAAGAGTAGAGTACAGCCAAAACCTAAGCCCTCCTCTTCTCTGGCATTGCAAAAGCTGGCACTGTTGACTCTGGGACTGAGGCAGGTGTCATCAAGTCTGGGGCCTGAGAGAGCACCTTCTACATCTTCAGCACTCCACCAGCCTGAGACCCTTCAGAACTCACCACGTCTGAGATGTTTGTGGCCGCAAGAGATTTGCTAAGTCTTTCAGTGCCAGTATCTCCAGTGGTGCAGGACACCATGCTTTCTGTACCAGCAGAGGGGTGCCACCGACATTGGTGAAGTACTTGGTGCTGTGTCCTCCATTGTCAGCATCTCCATCACTACCATTGAAGGAGAAGCCGGCAATGCTGGTGCGCTGTGTCCATCTCTGGCTCAGCACCGGTCGTCAGCATTGTCCAGAGTAGCCCCTCATTGGTCAGCAGAGGGACAGTTGTCCTTTTCTAAATTGGAGATTGGTTCCTATGTTTCCCAGTCTCACTACTCTCCAGGCACTACTATCCTGCTAGGGAAACTTTAGTGGGAGTGCTCTCGAGTGGGTAGTCAAGGGATCACGGGGGTCCACCACCTCTCCAGTGGCCATTTTGGAACCTGTGGGATTCCCCTCCCCCGGTTTCTAGGTCATACAGGAGACATTCCTGTTCTGTGTCCTCAGAAAGGTGTGTGTGGGAGGGGTGGGAGGAATGCCTATTCATCAGGCTTCACCTGTTCCTGAGCCCAGTACCAGGCACAGTGTCGACCAGCACCAGGCTGTTCAGAAGGACCCTTTTGGACTGTTAGTGGAGGAGGAGCAGCCTTAGCCAGTGCTGGTGTCTTCTTCCTCTCCTGATGAGGCAGTCTCCTCATGGGACACTTGATGACTATAAGGCCAACCTTATGCAGCTGTTGGTGGTCCTTAAGCTATTACCTATTAATGAGGCAATTATGATCCCATTAAGGCTATGTGGCAGACCCTTTCATCCTTTTCCCCTTTCTTAATAAGGGCCAGATGTAAATATTAGATTTCATTCAAGGGGTTTGAATACATATATTCTCATCACTTCTGTTCCTTGGCTCTCTGGTGGTGTCAATGGCTAATGAAGGGGAATGACAAGGGCAAGAAGGGGAGACACCCAAATCAAAAGACACAAAATAACCTAAATCTGTTTGGTAGAAAAGTTAATTCTAGTAGGGGATTGCAACTCAGGATTGTCAATCAGCAAGCACTTTGGGGTCAGTAGATGTTAATGTGAGGGACTCCATTTTAAAATTTAGAGACATGCTACCATTGTATGCTAGGCATGTGTTCTCCTTATTAGTTGGAGAGGAAATCAGTAGCAAGATCTTTGCTGCCTGCTGTTCTGTATGCAGCAGACTTGGTGGCTAAGCCCATAGCTTCTACACAGGCAATGCACAGGAGCTCTTGTCAGCATTCCAAGGGGTTTCCATTAAAGGTCACTGTTTTCTAAGCTCCACAGTTTGAAGGACTCAAGAGCCACCTAAAAGTCTTTGAGGTTGTACACTCCAGCCCCACCTAAGAAGCACTTCACCCACAGCAAACCCATCATTACTGTGCCCCTGCTCCTTGGCAGGGCCTGCAGAAAAAAGAAGAGTGGGGATTATAGACATAGAAAACACCCTCCTTCTGCCTCTACATCAGTGCCTGCTCCAGCCAGACACCAGGGGTGCTCAACAAGCATTTTGAGGGGATGCTTGAAGATGCCATTCCACTTTCCATTATTCCAAATTTCATTTTCCCCATATTTGCAAACCATCTTTCCCACTTCCACAGTGCTTGGACCCAGATTACCTCAAATCTCCAGGTATTTAGCACTGAGGAAGTGGAATATACCCTCTAATTTTTTTCTATCCCTCCCTCCCCATTCTGCTTCAGGAACCACTCTCACAAGGAGATCTTAATCCAGGAAGTTCTGTTTTTCCTTCAGGTAGGAGCCACAGAAGAGGTTTCAGTATCACAGAGGGAAGGGCTTATATCCCGCTATTTCCTAATCATGAAAGTAAAAGGAGGTTTCAGACAAATTTTAGACCTGTGCCAGTGCAACAATTCTCTCTCTCTGAAAGATAAAGTTTTGCATGGTCACACTGGCTTCCGTTATTCCCTCTTTGGAGGCTGGTATGCTGCCCTCAATTTGAGAGATGCCTACTTTCACGTGGCAATTCATGAATGTCACAGAAAGTTTCTCAGGTTCATAGTGAGCCACTCATTGCCAGTTTACCATGTTGCCTTTTGGCCTCTCATCAGCTCATTGGCTTTTCACAAAATGTATGACTATGGTAGCTGCTTTCCTGAGGAATAGAGGAATACAGGTCTATCCTTACCTGGATGATTGACTAGTGAAGGGCCAGTCCAAGGCTTAGGTCATCTCCACTGTTCAACTCATCCAGTCAACCTTCAAAGCTCTAGATCTACTGATCAGTTCAGACAAGTCTACTCTTTGTCCGGCTCAGAGGATAGAGATTATAGGAACAGTACTGGACTCTTTTCAGGCCACAGTTTTCCTTCAGATACAAGATTCCAATAGTTAAATCTCCTGTGGCAGATCTTGAGGTTCACCAAATCACAATTGCTCAAAAATGAGGCTCTTGGGACATATGGCCTTGGGCATGTATCTAGTCTAGCATGTCAGGCTGTACCTTGGGACTCTTCAAATTGGGTTGGCCTTTATTTATTCACCAAGTTGTCACCATCTGAATACACTACGCACAGTGCCCTCATGGGTTCAGATTTCACAAGGTTGTTTGACAGATCCACTCAGTGTTTGTGCGGATGTTCCTCTTGTTTACCCTCAGCCTTCACCCACACAGGTGACGGATGCGTCTGCCCTGGGATGAGGTGCTCATCTGGGCCTCCTCCAAACTCAAGGTTTGTGGTCCTCAAGTGGTATCTCTCTTCATTTCAATGTCAGAGAGCTACAGGCTGTCCACCTTGCCTGTCAGGCCTTGCTACCCCATGCCAAAGGGAAAAGCCAGTTCTCAGAGACAGCATTGTGGTGATATTTTACTGCAACAGGCAAAGAGGACCTCGCTCTTCCCTGCTTTGTCAGAAGGCAATTCATCTATGGAACTCTTGCATTGCCAATTCAATCAATCTTGAAGCTTCTTACATTCCAGTAGTGCAGAATGAGCAGGCAGACTGCCTGAGCAGATCATTTATGCGTCACCATGAGTGATCTCTGCCCAGATGTAGCTACACATATTTTACAGTAGTGGGGTACTCTCCAGACAGACCTTTTAACAACTAAGACCAAAAAGAAATGCCTACAATTTTTCTCCCTACAAGGCCACAATCCCAGTTCCATCACAGATGCTTTCCTGGTACCATGGACAAACAGGCTGTTCTTCCCCCCACGCCCCAGCTCCACTCCTATGTAGGGTGCTGCTAAAGATCAAGTGTGTTATATTAATAGCTCCAGTGTGACCTCAACAGCAACGGTTCTCCATTCTCCTGGGCTCCTGTTGCCTGGGCTTGATCTCCCAAGATAATAGTTGACTGCTCCATTCAAACCTGTGGGCCCTTCATTTAATAACTTGGAGGCTACACTGTAGGGAAAAGTCTCAGAGCAAGTTTTCCATTTTTAAAAAAATAGTAGCAAGCTATCTACCAATAGTAGCAAGCTGTCTACCAAAATGAAAGTGTTTTTCTCTTGGTCTCATTAATCTGGGGTCTCCCCAATTCACTCTTCTATCTAGCATATCATGGGATATCTATTGCTCCTAAAACAACAAGGATTAATAATATTTTCTATCAAGGTCCACCTGGCAGCAATATCAGCTTTCCATCCTCATGTGTAAAACCATTCTATAGTCTTGAATGATACAACAATCAAATTTGTAAAGGGCCTGAAAAGGTTTCATTCTTCAATAAGGGCACCTATTCTCTCCTGGAACTTGAACATACTTTTGTTGTAGCTCATGGGACCACACTTTGAACTTCTAGCAACATGTTCCTTATTGCACCTATCTCTGAAGGTGGCTTTCCTGATAGCTCTCACTTTGGCCAGGAGCGTGGCCAAAATGCATGGGCTGACATCCAAACTGCCTTATAGAAACATTTTTAAGGATAAAGCATATTTGTGCTGTCATCTGATATTTCTCTCTAAAGTGGTATCTAATGTTCATATTAGCCAGTCAATTTACTTCACTACATTTTACCTAAAAGCACACACCAATAGAAAGGAGCACTGTCTGCAACCCTTAGAAGGGCATTTATGAACCCAGATATTCATAGCCATAGCAGATAGAATGAAGGGTCTCTGAGTCCCTTCACAAAGACTTTAATCTTGGATAACTCCTTGTATTTGTTATGATCTAGCAGACATTTCTCTGCTGAGAAAAATGGCAGCACATTCCACGAGATTGCAATTGGCCTTGGCAGCATTCCTTGTGCAAGTCCCCTATCTAGGAGATTTGCAGAGTGGCAATCTGGTCTTCATTTCACACCTTTGTGTCCTATTATGCCATTACTCAGAACTCCATAGATGATGCTAAATTTAGATGAGTTGTGCTCCAGACTGTGTGTACATGAATTTTGATCTCTTCTCCTATGTTAAAACTTGTGAGCTACCAAGAGTGGAATATACATGTGCAATCACTTGAAAGAAGAAAAAAAGCAGTTACCAACCTTTTGTAAGTGTTGTTCTTCAAGATGTGTTTCACATGCCCATTCCACTACCGATCTTCTTACTCCTCTGCATCTCCGTCTGGCAGAAAGGAACAGAGAGAGGTCAGGGGAAACTGAACCCTTTATACTAGCATGCAGTGGTGTGCAGCAGCAGAGAGCACTTGAGACACTGGATGAGATACCACAGAGAGAAAAATTTCTGACAACTGCACATGGGGGATGTGCACACCAAGAGTGGAATGGACATGTGCAACACACCTTGAACAACAACACTTACAACCGTTTTTTTATACTGCACATTTTCATAAGGGTTTGAAAGTGTTTTGCAAACATTACTTGATTAAGGTTCACAACACTCATAGGAGGTATATATTCTTAGCCTTATTTTATAGCTGGGAAAACAGAGACACAAAGTGTAAGTGACCTGACCAAAATTTTGTAATGAATTACAGTTGGAAATGGAATTCTTGTCTTTTGTCACCTCAGCCTGTATTTAAACACAATACCATACTGCTTCCCTTTGCCTTACGTAGTAAAAATTCTTATTAAAGTCAACACTGGGGAAACAAAATTCACACAAGAAAACTGACTGAGGAGTCCAGAATTTAGTTCATAATTACTAAATATTATTGTTCCACATAATTCCTGTGTATGCTTAATTTCAGCTCCATTGGTACGGAAATGTCTTGCTGTAAAGCAAATGCCAGTGCAACAAAGCAATCTATAATTCTTCCAGCTTCAAAGGATTTCAGGTAGTTCATAATAGGTGTTTCATGTTTATGTCATTTTGCCCAATCCATATATAATCTCTTCATCCTGGTAATTACCTTTTCAATTAGTAACTATGTTTGTGAGGACTAATGGCAGTTGAATAAAATCCATTATTGTTCGTGCTTGCAACTTTGTGATGACTATTGATGCTAACTGTCAAGGTTCCTTCCCCACTCTGAACTCTAGGGTACAGATGTGGGGACCTGAATGAAAGACCCCCTAAGATTATGCTTACCAGTTTAAGTTAAAAACTTCCCCAAGGTACAAACTTTGCCTTGTCCTTGAACCCTATGCTGCCACCACCAAGCATGTTAAACAAAGAACAGGGAAAGAGCCCACTTGGAGATGTTTTCACCCAAAATATCCCCCCCCCCCAAGCCCTACATCCCCTTTCCTGGGGAAGGCTTGATAAAAATCCTTACCAACTGTACAGGTGAACACAGACCCAAACCCTTGGGTCTTAAGAACAATGAAAAACAATCAGGTTCTTAAAAGAAAAATTTTAATGAAAGAAAAGGTAAGTGAATCACCTCTGTAAAATCAGGATGGTAAATACCTTACAGGGTAATCAGATTCAAAACAGAGAATCCCTCTAGATAAAACCTTAAGTTACAAAAAGACACAAAAACAGGAATATACATCCCATTCAGCACAGCTATTTTACCAGCCATTAAACAAAAGGAAATCTAACGCATTTCTAGCTAGCTTACTTACTAACAGAAGTTCTGAAACTGCATTCCTAATCTGTTCCCGGCAAAAGCATCACACAGACAGACAGACCCTTTGTTTCCCCCTCCTCCCGATTTGAAAGTATCTTGTCTCATTATTGGTCATTTTGGTCCGGTGCCAGCGAGGTTAACCTAGCTTCTTAATCCTTTACAGGTGAAAGGGTTTTGGCTCTGGCCAGGAGGGATTTTATAGTTCTGTATACAGAAAGGTGGTTACCCTTCACTTTATTTTTATGACACTAACTAATAAAAATATAAACAATAGAGAAATAGGTTTTAGGAAGCAAGGATGGTATAGAAGATCAATTATATTTACACATGCAGACACCAAACTTGAAATATCATCTTTTTGCTCTCATCAGATGTACATATGCTGAACAGAGATGATATGGAATAAAACTAAGCACTTTAATTAAAAATAGCACAGAAATGTTTTAAAAAATTTTGTTTTAAAAATGTTTTTAAATGTTTAAAAAACATTAAAAAATGTTTTTAAAACCTTGTTTTAAAAAATGAGAACATAAAATAACATGGGACATGAGCTGTTTGAATGGCTTAGTTCTATAAAAGAATAATAGTAGTAATGTACTTCAGCTTTACACAAGAAAATCAGTTTGCCATGTGGATTGCTGTTGTGACCAGCTAAAGAAATTATAAATAGTATGACAGTGTAGCAAGCTGGAGGACTCACTGGCATGTCACCTCCTGCTGGTCATCCTGGAAATTAGTTCTTTTCCAGCCCTTTGAGCACCCTCCGCTGGCAGGTGTCTCACCTGCCTCAGGCCCCATGTCCCTCCTGGGCCCTGGTGCCCTTTTTCTCAGGGTTCTGCCCCAGCAGTACCCCCGCACTCTGGGTCTCCCCTCCCAAGGGAACCCCCAACCCTCTAAACCCACCTTGCCTCAGTGGTTACTGCCAGTCATCATATAGCCCCTGCTCACTGGGGCAGACTGCAGTCTGTAATCCACTGGCAAGGGAGTTTAGACCAGCTACCTCTGCCTAACCCCAAACTGTACCTCTGCAGCCCCAATACCTTCTTTATGCCTCGCAAAAGGCCTGCAGCCTGAGAAGTTGCCAGGCTGGAGCTCCCCAGCATTGCTCTGCACTAGGTACCCTTTTCTCTAAGGCAGCCTGGGCCTTCTCTCTCCACATCAAGAGAGAGACTCTAGCTTCTGGCCTTGCAACTCTTTTATAAGGCCAGCTGTTGCCTGATTGGGGTGTGGCTCCAGCTGTGGCTGCTTCCCCAATCAGCCTAGCCTTTTCTCTCGGAATGGGGTAACTGCCCTGCTACACAAAGTAAAAGAATTAATATAAATAACTTTAATTATACCTTACTTTTCATCTGTTATGAAGTTTATTTTAATTAGCTGTACTTTGGAGAAAACCAGACATAGTACATCATCTTTAGATGTTGCTACCTAGCACATGCAATAGGGAAATAGGTAATATGTTCTATGTTAATGACAACCACACTCCTTTTTCAGTCCTGAACCACTGAAGACAATGGAAGCTTTAACAATTATTTCAGTGGAAGCAGGAATCCTGGGGAACAAGTGTAATAATTAGAGCCGGGTGAATAATGGAAAAAATCATTATTTGCAAATATTTGTTAAAATAAAGCACAAATTTGAGTGAAATTTGATTAATAGTGATATTCTTTAAAAGTATCACAAATACTTATGGGAGACAAGATGGGTGAGGTAATATCTTTTATTTGACCAACTTCTCTTGGTGAAAGAGACAAGCTTTCGAGCTCCATGGAGCTCTTCTTCAGGTTTGGGGAAGAGACTCAGAGTGTCACAGCTGACTACATGGTAGAACAGACTGTTTAACTTTAGCATAAATAGTTAACACATATTTCAAGGGAGCATTCAAGGTGAAGTGGCCTATTAACACCTCTGCTTCATAGGACAAAAAAGCGGGGGTTAGTGAGTTACAGATTGTTGTAATAATTCATAAATCCAGTGTCTTTCTTAAGACCATGATTTTTATTTTCTAGTAAATGAATTTAAGCTGCCAATCTCATCTTTTAAAGGTTTCCTTTGAGAATTGGGACTGTGAGGTCATATGTAGAGTGATCTTTTTATGAATAGTGTTTGCCCACAAGTAGTATGATGTTTTTGTCTTTTATCAATTTTCTGTATGAGTTCATTCAACAGCATAGTGAGTGTCTTGTTTCACCCACATAGTTATTTTGGGGGCATGTAGTCCACTGAATGAGGTACATCACGTTGTCGTATTGGGATGTAAAGGACTCATGGATCTTGAAAGATGTATTGTGGCAGGTGTTGATCACGTAGCAGTGGAGATATGTCTGGAGGTTTTGCATATGTTATTCTACCAGGGTCTGGTGCCACTTTCAGTTGGTTATTGTGGTCTGTGGGCAGCTTCTGATGATAAGCTTCAAGAGATTGGAGGGTTTTTTGAAGGCCAGAAGAGGGGGTTCAGGAAAGATTTCTTTCAGAATATCGTCCCTATGATATATATGTTGTAATTGTTTGATGATACCCCATATGGGTTCTAACGTGGGATGGCAGGACAGAGTGCAGGGAGTAAATAGGAGAGCCTGCACTCTGACCACTTAGGTACTAATTAGTGCCCCAGGAAAAGCTGATTTGGGGTAATTACCTAATCAGGCTGGTTGGCTGGGTGGGGCAAAAATTCAATTAACCTCATCAGCCCAGGGGCTGATAAAAGAGGTACAAGAATGAAGTGCAAGAGAGAGACAGGGAAAGGGCTAGCTAAGTCTAGTCATAGGGGGCCCTCAGAGTAGGGTGATCTCTGTTCCCCTCTGGTCCTGCTTTAGACCCTTTTGGGCCTAAAGTTCAGCAAATATTGTAAATAGCAGGAGCACGAGGGACTGTGGTGCTATTGGTAGAGGGGAATTGAAATAAAATTTCACTGAGGCACACATGGTGAAGTGTGTGTGTGGTTTCTTTAAAAAGAAGTCGGGGGATTGGGCTCCTGTTACAGGTAGTAGGTGACAACTAGAGGTGTGCAGTCAGGGGAATATTGAAGTAGATTCTTTCAGGGTATTTGGATGGCCCATTCTATGATGTGATCTACTTCTCTGGTGAAGTGTCCTTGTTTGGTGAGGGCAGTTTAAGTGTACTAAGGTGTATATCCCAGACTTTCTGTATTCTATGGAATATGAGTGCTTTGCTGTTGATAATACATTTCTTGGTGAGTTTGGGGTAGTTCCTGGATCTGTGAAGGTAAGTGTGGTGATCTGTGGGTTTCTTGTATATAGTTGTCTGTAGGGTTTCATTGTTAAAATAGCCTGTTACTGATAGAAGAGGGTTTTTTTGCTTTTGTTTTTAACTGCTCTAGTCCTATGCAGCAACTGGCAACACACAGGTCAGAGGCATATCACTGCATCTGCTGGCAAGGAAAAACCTTGGAAGGGGTTTAAAAACATTGTAAAAATTTACCTTTCCAGATTGACATAACAAAGGTAGTGACAGTATCATAATGCTTTGGCTTGCCTAAAACTGTAGTTGGTTTTAGAATTAAGGCTTTAGATAAATAACGATAGTTTGAAGCTAAAAATCCAAAGCGGTGGACACACTGATTTTTCTATTAAAAAACATCAAAGATGGAGGACACAGACTAAATTGACCAACAGCAAGTAAGAAACAAAGGTTGAACAAAGTTCTGGAAGCGTGACTCAACTCACTCCAAAACACCTGCAGGGAAGGGGACAGAATAGCTATGATGTTAGGACATAGCTGATTGGCTGAATGAATTGCCACCCTCACAGGGAGCTCTCAGCTTGAAAGGTCAACCAATCAGAGAAAGTCATAAACTGAATATAAGGCTGGCTAGAAGTAGGCTTGGTGTGTGGGTATAAGTGAGAGTGGAGAAGACCAGAGAGCAGCAAGAAGTAGCAGAAGAAAAAGATCACAAGCAGCTACAGCATACTTGACAGAGCAAAAGGACCCTAGATAATTCAGAGGGATTGTAAAAGTTTGTAAAACTAATTTTTATGATGATTTTTTGCGAAATGACTGAGTGTGACTATAAGTAAAGCTGAATGCCTGCTTCTGAGTGTGAGCTACTCCACCCATTTCATGACAGTCTGATCACCGCTTATAAAATAGTAATCTTACTGTTTCTTTAATGTTATATTGTAATGCTGTTTTATACACATGCACAGAATATTTGTATGTTACATTGTAATAAATTCACTGTTATTATATTAGAGGCCTTATTCATATGTATGAACCAACTCGCAGTGTGCACCAACTTGCAACATTGTATTTGTCTCAGTCTGTGTAGTTTTCTGGGCAAATTAAATGTAACCCTTAACCACCACAATGTATATTTCAGGATTATTTTACTTAATAGGCAAATAGCCATAATAATCCAGAGTAACATCATGAGCCCTGTTGACTGTAATATACTCCAACATCTAGGCCACCACCAAAAGCACTGCTTATCTTCTATCAGCGGGTTAAGATCTCTTTAACACCATTCTGGAGAATATATTTTATGTGTCCAATTGTTGGCAGTTGGATCGAGCTGCTCCTGCAAGTTTTGCATGCTTTTGTCTATATCATGAATCCACTGAATGTCCACAAAGAAATGGGGTATTGTCCAAACCAGCTCAACCGCTTGGTAATAGAATCAGGTAGTATGCACTGGTTCAATTGTCCATAGCAATGAGTTCCACAGAACCATTTGTGTTCCGAAGTCCCGATTGTAGTGTGTAATTGTGCCAGATGCTGGTGCACTTGTACTCCCAAATGTTATATTACAGAATTGTGTACGCTCCCAGCAGAACAATCCATATCCAATATATTACATACATTACACCCAGTCGCCCACTCCTAGCAACAGACCATTGGGTCTGCTCCTCCAGGGCCATCGGGGAGGGGCACATCCAAATATTTTCTCTGGACAATTACTTAACTGAATTATTGTCCAATGTACATCATTTCATTCCCCCAGTGGTTCCCAGCATGCCCTTCACTTTCTCGTTATTCCCATGGGGTCATGGGAACCACCTTAATTGCTGTCCCATTCCAGGGTACCACAGTAACTATTACACAGGTGGTAGCCCCACAGTTGAGCATTTTGCATTCTCATACACACTTCCCACTGGGTTACCTTCTGAAGGCATCCCTCACCCACATCATGAGGTTCCCTGTCCATTGTATTAACCATAGGTTCACCTCTGCTGCCATTTACCACCCCATTGTGATTGCAGACAGTTGCTGTGTTCATTGATTTGCTGCTGCAGTTTCACATGTTGGCTTACCAATTGCATGGTTACTCAACTGTTCCCCGGATTCCATACACCCAACCTTGTGTTTCCGACTACCCACAAATCCCTTTTCTGGTGACGATTCCCACCAATTAAATCGTTGTTTTAATCCTTCTATGCATGTACTGCAGTTGGGGTGTACCCGGTCTACCCCCACCCCCGCATTCTTTGGGGTGACCACCCATGTAATGAACTGAAAAGACACATTGAAGAGCGTTGATTGCACCCACTTCCACAGTGGCTCCCATATGTTCTTCTGTTGGGGGATGTTTCTGGCTCTGGGCTGCAGCCAGCTTAGATCAGCATCCTTCCAGCTTGGCATCCACAATACCTGTAGGGTTATATTAACAGCAACTATTTTGATTAGGAGCAACGATTGTTTCATTCCAGGCCAGGGAGTCCTTGGTTTTCCTTTGTGGGTCCACCTGTAAGATGCATGCAACATAATTTATCCATCCTCCTTCTTAATCCCCATTCTGTGCCTTTTATTTGTGTGCCATGAACCCATTCCCACCCTTCATTCTCCATTTCCAATAGCAGCAGTCTGGGACCCAATTGATCAAGGACTAGATAAAGGCCCCTCCATTTAGGAGCTGGGAATAGATGGTGTTGTCCTGGAATCCAATACATCATGTGATCTCCCACCTTGGGGAGACTGTGCTTTCCAGGCATATTATACCATTCATTGATCTTTGCTGCTATATGTGTTAACCCTCCTTGTACACTATCCACCAAAATAACAATAACAACAAGACAAACAACACGAAACACACAACACAATCTTTGTCGCGACAGTAGACCCATGGTACTCTGGGTTGCTCTTCCACTGGCGACAGCTTGCCTGTAGAGTGTCTGAAAAACAAAAGAAACTTTTCCCAACCCCTGGGTGGGGACAGATTATTGCTTAAAAATACCCCTTCCTTTTACAAATCTCCTTGCTGATTACAGGAAAAACTGAAGAATTACCTCCATACTTTCCTTGTTTTGTTCTATAGGTAGGCTAGTGAATTATCCCACTGTTAATTTATGAAATTCATGAGGTGGTATACCTCAGTTTCCCCTCTTGTACAACAGACCAGGGTTTGTAATGATTTTTCTGCTGTGCCAAGCTTTAAGGTTATTCACAGGTAATAACTGAGAGGTAGTATTACCATGAGACTTCTGACATGAGATTTGCTTTAAATTACCATTTTCAGCATGCTTAATAATTTCCCCAGAAATCATACTCATTGTCCATTATTACAGGATTACTCACTAGCATTCATCCCAAGGTTTAACATTGTGACAATTTGATTACTCAGAGCCACTTCAAGGATCAGTGTTTCTAACGTTGCTTTTTTGTACGTTCCATTCCTGCCTTTGCTTCCGAGGTACACGTCTTACGCCCATCCATCTCACGAACTTTTTGTTCCACTCCTGCTATTCATTACCAAAAAGGGATCCAGAATCTCTCCGAGTTCTGGCTGCCCCAGCCAGGACCACATTCTCTGGTCCCTATTTAAAAAGATATTAAACTCTACTAAAAAAACATGGAAGGTACCCAAAGGGTCAAATTCTAAATACCAAAGCCACATCACACCAGCTACCCATGTCTGGCACAAGGGTCTGTCAGTGTTGCAACTTTGAATGAGAGATTCAAATGGAGTTTTATGCCATTGTTTTTTCTTTATTTTAAAAAAAAATAAGACCAATTTATCTTAAACCTACAAACAGGATTTTACAAACTATGAGTGTTGGTTTACGTCCTTATAACCTTACATAATTACACACACAAATTCTCTTTTGCCTTACACCCCTTGCATTGCTTTCACTATTTTCACACAACTGTACCCAAATTACATTCCCATCTTGTACAATCAGAGGCAGTCAAGTTAAGTTCCAACAGAAACCCCTTATATTCCTGTAGTGATTTTGATTAAATCATATTTACAAACCATTCCTGTGGGAAAAGAGCCCATTTTCCTTCAAAACAGCTGTAAAGGCTCCGGAGGACAAAAACATAATGTTGGTAATAGCCACCTGCTCCCCTGTATAATTTGTTTAACTAACAGGGTTCCACCCAATGTGACTGTACCAAGTTGCGCATATATTCATATTTACATAACTGGGTTTTGTTTTCAAACCAAAACTTTTCTTATAACATTACAACTGTTACACATTAACATCTTCACAACCATTACCTTTTAACATTTCCACAACTCTTAATTGTTTACTTTCCTCCAAACTCCCTCCAGACTCTGTAGTATTAATTTCAGTAAAAGCTACTTGTAACTCTTCACTCACTTTAAATCACTTACTTCTGCATTCAATTTTTTACAGTGGTACATTTTGCCTGTAATGACATAGCCACCCTGCAACACACAGCTGTCTCACCCGGTGCTTAGTTTACCTTTGGATTATTTAAAAAGGCAGTAAAACATTTGTCCTCATAGTGGCCCATGGGTCTTTTACTCCAAAAATTTAAATGGTATCCAGCAAACCTCTGTCATGCTTTGTCCAAACAACCTTTTCACATAAATATCCAAAGTACCATCCATTAAAACTTTAGAAAACCAAAAGCGTGAGAGAGGAGGGTGGGGTGGAAAGAAACCCTGTGAAGTTAGCTTAAAGTACAGGCTAACAGCTAAAACAGTTAGGAACCCTTACACCTAGATTTTTATCCTGGCTCTGGGAGAAAAGTGGGGGTTGTTACCTGCTTCTGCAAACCCTGAATTTGTTCCCCCAGTGTCTGTTGCTTTTGTTTGCACCCCAATTGAAATAGAGGAGTGCCCTTCCTCATAGCAGTTAACTGTTTCCAAGCAACTCCATGAATTAACCTCCTCACTCTGTTTTTCACTTTGAAACTTTTTTTCTTCACTCTCCTAGTCCAAGTCGCAGCTCCTGTCTCCTAATGTGGTCTATTAACTCTGCTTCTGATTCCAAACCCTGTTTTGCCAAATTATCTTTAGCCACCTTTAACTCTAATTTACAATCCTCCAGTTGCCTTTGCTGGAGTAGTACTAAACTTGAAAGATTACTGGCAGACTCCCATAATGCTGTCTTTATTTCAAACCTCTTACAAGTGGACTTAAGTGCCTCCTTTCCCTGGAAGGCATCTTGTACCCATGGGCATGGACCTCCTTCTGTTACCCATTTACCAAGGAGGGTGAGCTCCTCAGCCAGCCCCCATCCCTCTGGGTCACCTAACACTGCTCCCATTTCCTTTTTAATCTCCTCTCAGGTTGACCCCCTGTGGTTTTTGATGATGCTTGTAATTATTAGAACTGGGAGCACTAGCTGTTGGGAGTCTGAAAGGACTGGAAACAGGAAAGGGGGGGGGGGAGTTGAGGAGGCTGAGTGAGAGTTACCGAGGGTGCAGTAGCAGCATGGTAAAGAGGTTTCCACTTTAAGAATAAAGTCCTGTTGAAGTTTGTTAGTAGCTTCCATGGTTGCTACAACATTTTAGCAATGAGGATGGATCTTCTGCCTCTGAATCTACCTGCACCCTTTCTGCAAAGCCCAGGTGAGTCTCCAATTGCTTTTACTGCCTGGATCCATATGTTTGAGACTTATCTGCTTGCAATCAGTTCTACAGAGATTTCTGAAGTAAGAAAGTGTGCTCTGCTAATCCACTGCCTTGCAGCAGAAGGAGAGTGTATATTTTACACTTTTCCCCTTGCAGATGATAAATATGAGACTGTACTCACTGCATTAAAGAACGTTTTTGTGCTAAAAGTGAATGTAGTAGCTAATTGCTACAGATTTCGCCAGCATGAGCAGAAAACAGGGGAGACTATAATGCAGTATATTGCTTCCCTGAGGAGTCTGACTGTAATTTGTGACTTTGGGAATATGGCAGATGAGATGATTAGAGACCAGCTCATTGAGAAAACAACCATCCTTCATGTAAGAGAACGCTTACTTCCAGAACCACAACTTACACTAGAAAAAGCAATAACCATTGCTACTCAGATTGAGTCAACTACAGCTGAAGCCAAAATAATGAGCATGGATACAGGAGGCACAGTCAAGGCTGTGACTCCTTTGCAGAAAAGTTTGCTATCGCTGCAGACAAATGACTCCAAGAGAAAAACAGTTGAACAGAACCAAGCAAACTCTCAGGCTTTCACAGACAAGTGGTGGGGTGCTAAGTAACCAAAGTTTGTGTGGTTCCTTCGTTAGAATACGAAAACCTGGAATTTTAAGCAAAGGAGACTATAAATTCACAGCTCCTCTTAAAATCATAGAGAAGAAGGGACCTTACACCTATCGACTTTCTGATGGGCAGGTATGGAATGCTTCTTATCTTGCACCTGCCTATACACAAAGAGGAGATTATGCCAACACCCAGTCGGCATTGGATCACTTCATGTAGTATCAACACATGACAATAAGATTGCACCGGAAATGAGGCTTGAGAGATGGTGTATCAGACCCAGATGACCACCTGTCTGGACTAGAGACTATGTTATGTAGTAACTACAGTGTTTTCAGTGTAATATTTCTGCCAACAGTATAGTGTCTTGTTTCATATTTGTTCCTGTGGTTAGAACAACAATGTTTATTTTAATTGGGAGAGTTTCTTAAGAGAGGAGGGAATGTGGTGTTTAGATGCTGCTTGTAATTATTAGAACTGGGAGCACTAGCTGTTGGAAGAGGAAACAGGAAAGGGGTGGGGGGAGCTGAGGAAGCTGCGTGAGAGCTACCGAGGATGCAGCAGCAGCTTGGTAAAGAGGTTTCCATTTTAAGAATAAAATCCTGTTGAAGTTTGTTAGTACCTTGCCTGGTTGTTACAACACCCCCACACCTGGAATGGGCCCAATTCTTCTGTATACACTTATCCAAAGAGACCATTACCCCAGCTTGCAAGGACCTGCAACTACCATCGTGAGAGCCTGCCATTCCCCCTCCAAGTAGCTGCACAGACTACTGGGGAGGAGGACTTACCTGGCTGCTACTTACCTGTCCAGCGTGATGCATCTGAGTCACAGCACCAAGATGTTAGAGAGCTTTCCCTTCACCCTCTCCTCTGGTTCTTGTCATGCAGACAGAAAACAGAAGACCAGAAGTCCGAAGTGTAGGCAATTTGATGTTTATTGGGGTTCGTTCCAAAAAGCATATTCATAGTTCTACACACCAGCAGAGTCTGTTTCCCAGTGTTCCATTCCCCGTTCTGATGTCACAGAGCCTTTACTCCATGTCCCCCTTCCCAGCTCTGATCCTTGCCTATGTCCCTGTTCCTCCTTCCCCATTAGCATTTCCCATTCTCTATTCCCTCTTCTCCCTTCCTCCTTCTTAGCAGGCCCAAATATACCTGGCATGCACACATACAGTCCCATCTCTTAAATCTTAGTCATGTTCCATTTTGGGTCTGCGGTCTTCATCCCTTTTGTACCCCATGGGAGGGGTAAGGAGTGAGGTTGTGCTGTGCTCAGGGAGGAGTATTTCTTTAGTCTTTTAGTGTTGTATACCTTCCCTCCCCCAAGCCTGTTTGCCCCTCCCGACTGGTTGTTTGACTTTGTCTCAACCCCTATCTCAAGGCAATCTTAAAATGTGCTCTCGGGTGACACTTTAACTGCTCTTATTTGTTCCCATTGCACTAACAAATCCAGCTGACTAGGCAGAAACAACATCACTCTGTCCCTTGTTTACACATATATGAGTATCAAAAAGTCAAACCCAATATTCTATCGGCTAACTAACAGACCTATACAGTGCCTTGGGTCCAAATCTTGGGGTAACAGTCACAACATATAGTATACCTGATTCAGTGCACTACGTACCCCAACAACATTGATGTGGTTGAAATGAGACAATCACTAGGCTCAGCCCATCCCTTCCATTTTTTCCCCCACTCTCCTTCATAAGCTCTCATGAAGCTCTATATTTTCTCTCACATTTGTTCTCCTACCTCTGATGAGGGAAGATAGGAAGGTATTTGCCTGGAAATCAAGAGATATGTTTATCTTTGCAACAGACTTTCTGTGTGACTTTCCTGTTTCTTAGTCTCAGTGCCTCTTAGCTTTCTAATATAATTACAGTAATATATTCCCTCACCACACTTGTGAGGGAACTTCATTAATGTTAGTAAAGCTTCTAGGTACAAAACTGATGAGCACCCTCGAAAACTCTATAAATAAATTAAATAAATGAAAATAACTGTTCCTCCTCTATCATTGATGGAGAGAGAGGGTGAAGGGATGTGTGTCCCAGGTGTTCTGTCCTCTTTTCATTCTATACTTTATCCCTGGGTGACCTCAACTATTTGCATAGTTTTATCTATTGTCTCTATGCTGACAACTCTAAAATCTACATCTTCACCCCAATCTCACCCTCAATGTCCAGTCTTGCATCTCTGACTGTCTTTCTGATTTTTTTCTTGCTTGATGATCCACAGCCAAATCAAGCTCAAGTCAATAGGCTAAAAAACTAAACTTCTCATTCTGAATATAGTTACCCTAGAAGGATAAATTCAAGACAAGAGTTTGTTACTTATTTTTCCACTTTCCTGCTCCAGAATTGTGTATGCTACAATAAGATCTATTTTTCTATATCAGCAAAAATGAAAAAAAAATCCTTTGAGTTTTCCTACCAATTTTTGTTCCCTAAAAAAAATAGTCCCAATCCTAACCTTTACTTATGTGGTAGTCCTTACACATGCAAATAGTCTTTTTTATCTCAATGGCACTGCTAAATATAATGAAAGTGCCAACCTTAAAAATGCACCAGTATGTTCAAAATATAGCAACATGCTTACTCAGTAACACAAGCTCTGTAAATACATCACAACAATGCTCAAATCTCTGAACTTATTGAACACAGTCAAATTCAAGGTTTTGTTTCTTACTTTCAAATTTTTCCCTTGGACTAGGCCAAAGTACCTGAAGGATCAGCTCAATGCCCTATACCATGTCCTCCCTCAATGTCTAATTTCCTCTGGAAGAATGGAACTGTCAATCTAAGGAGTAAGATTTTGGGGCACAGGAGATAGCTTTCTTGGAAAATGTCTCACAAATGTGGAGCTCACTCCCAGTAAAGACTGAAAACACCATGAATCTCAGTGCCTTCAGGTCCAAATGTCATATTCACTCCTTTGACCTAGTCTTCTGCCTCCCAGAATAAATCAACCATCCTCCCTAAAAAAAACTTAACAAACTTGTGAACTGAGGAATAGACGGAAAGATATAGCAATCCTTTAATGTGCTTAGTTTCAGAATATATAAGGCACTTGGGTACCATAGTGATGAACATGGTATAAAAGGATAGAGAGTTAAGATGGATAAAGCCAATGATGTGGAGTGGTGCTCAGTTTCTGCAACACCTAATGAAGTCTTAAATAGAGCTGGGCACTAAATGGTATTCTTGTTCCACTAGACTTTGAAATTTCCAAAAAATTTCTCATCCCCAATCTGGACAAAAGGTATAAATATTGAAAAGGTTAATGAACTGCAAATCTGAACAAAAATGTGAATCAGGTCAATCAAATGTTTCATTTTGATACTTCCAGAACATTTTGTTTCAATTTTGACCTTTTATTTATTTTTTGTACATTTTATCTTTGTGTATTAACTTGCATATCAAAGCAAAAAGCCATTTGTAACAGGGTGTGTTCACCACTCTGGTGCCTCCTGCTGGCTGTCTTGGGAATTAGCTCAGTGTATTAGTACACCCTCTTCTGGTGGTGCCTTGCCACCATCACGCCTGCTCAAGGACTCATATCTCTCCAAGGATTGCGGCATCCTCTTCAGTGACACAGTCCTCCAGCCATGCCACACAGTGTGCTTTCCCCTTTCAGGGGACATGCAATCCGCTGTTCAGACACTTCCCTTAGTGGCTACTGCAGTGACTTTCTCATGGCTCCCAGCATCCTCTTTACCCTTGCCTCAGGGCCTCAGCCTGCAAACCCCAGAAGCCAGCCAGGAGCTGTCTCTCACTCCCCCAGTTCCTGCTTGCAGCACTGCTCTGTCCAGTTCTCTCAGCCTTCCAGAAACATAGTCCTTCCTCCCTGGGCTTCCAGCAGAGAATTGTCTTCCTCTGCCCTGCAGCTCCCTTTTTATATGGGCCTGCTTGGCTGCTCCCTTCAGCCCTTCTCTGATTGGTTGCCTCCTGCCTCCCTAGGTCTCTATAAATCCCACTTCTGCCAGTGATGGCCAGCCACCCCATCACACCCCTTTGATGTGAAAGATAGGGTTTTTTTCCCCTTAGAAAATATCAAAATGGGATGTTTTGACAATTTCAAAACTTTTTTCAATTTTTTAAAAATGGGACATTTGTCAAAACTTACCCTCCCTTTCTCACAAACAATTTCAGCATCAACTATTAAGAATTTTCCAACGAAAAACACTTAGTCAAAAAATTCCAATCAGCTCTAGTCCTAAGGGTACAAATCCTGTGAGATGCTAAACACCCAAACGGCTGAGGATCTTCATCTCAGTGGTTTCAGGGGGAGTTAATGGTGCTCAACATATTATTAGGTTGCATCCTAAAAGATCTAATGAATTTAACAAAGGAATAGGAATGAACAGTTCCTGATTTATAAACTGTATCTACCTTCCCTTTGTGTCCATGGTCAAGTCATTTCTCTTTGCTTCAGTTGCCCCATATTTGTTGTTAGATGTTTGGCTGTGTGTGTGTGTTCTTTGTGTGCTGTCCCAGCTCTGTGCAGATAGTTAGCACAGCAGACCTCAATCAAACTGCCTAATGGCCACAAGATCCATTAAGGTACGAAGGCATCCAGCCAGGTTTATTGCCGACAAAGACTGGTAATAGTACCTGGTAGACTCTACAAGGACACTAAAGCATGTATGCCCATGACAATAGACACAGTTCAGTGAATGGTGAGACTTTCCATTTTCCTCTAAGCTGGCCAGTGGGTTAAAGCAAGGTATCTGAACATTTATAGAGTTAGACAAACAATCTGAGATAAACAACTTGCATATCATCTTACACATTTCATGACATGTTTGCTATCTCCCCTTGTGCTTTCCTCCTGTTGTTTCAGACAAAACATTCCTATCATCACCTGTCTTGTACTTTTACTCTTAAGGTTTCAGACAAAATATCACTTTTTATCACTTGTCAAGCCATTTTATCATGTGTTAGGTTAGGGTGTTCTTGTGCTGGCCTTCTGGAATGTGTTTACATATTCGGTGTGTTGTAGCAATGCTAGCAATAATGGTACCGAGTTCATGTATTGTACAGTGACTTGCAAGCATCTGCTTTTGACAGGGCCTGACTGTTGCTCACAGCAT
This sequence comes from Dermochelys coriacea, assembly GCF_009764565.3. Lineage (NCBI taxonomy): Eukaryota > Metazoa > Chordata > Testudines > Dermochelyidae > Dermochelys > Dermochelys coriacea. The sequence continues at coordinate 29,274,685 of NC_050069.1, read as the reverse complement.
AACTTTTGCTGACTTTGGTTCAGGCCTCAGGCCTTGCACCAGGCCCATGCTTCAGTCTCTCTTTCTACTACAGTATTTATTGTACAGCAGCTATCTCACAGGGGCATCATGCATATTACATAGCTAATGGTCTGGATCTTGGTCCCATTGAAGTCAAAGGCATTTTGGCCATTGACTACAATGATCCTGCCCAATGTTTATAAATATCTTTGCAGATAAGAGGGGCTAAAGAGGTTATGGCTATTATTAAATAGTTACATTTTCTGAAGCTGTGTAACATTTTGCTTTCTGTTATGAAGTATGGAAAACTCACATTTCATGAAAATATTTTTTGCTGCAGATTTTTCATAAAGCACTCACTGCTCTTCTCCTCAGTCTCCTGGGGTTGTTTAAGAATCTTGTGATTGTGCCCTAGGAGACCCTCTCAAAGCTTATTTATTATTTTTCATGCAAAACATTTTAAGGAATTATAGTCCCATAGCACACTTATGCCAAGGGTGATTCAGTGGAAGCTTCAAACATGTTAACATAAATTTGTTTTTTGTAATAAAAAACATACTCTGTTGTCAGTTCCTGCTATATTCATCCACTTCACATTGAACAGCTACAGAATTGCATCTTGCATTGACTTGAATGGTCTCTTAAGATCACCAACCCTGGTGACTCATGATTTTATGAGCTCCAAGAGAGGTTCGTACAGTGCAGTGTTCATAGGAAAACTTGAAAACATTCCAACAGGTCTGAAATGTGTCAGGACAACATTGGCATACATCATCTTACTGGTGTATATCATCTCTCTGCTCCAGTCACACCATTATTGTCTCACCAAGACACCAGAAGTTGATGGTGCTGATTTCAAATTCTCATGGTTGTCTCTTTATGTGACCAGAATCTTCAGTGTTAGCTGTGCTCCTCAAGAATGGGGCAGCTGATTATAGCAAGAATTAGACATGTGAGAACTAGAGATAAAAAGGTTTTTAGTGACCAGTCTATGCTGTGCAGCAGAGATCAGGGTGGCCTCATATTTTGTCTCTGCCAGGTCCAAGAATAAGACCCCATCTTTGCTTTAGTTGTTCCATATCAATATATATTTAATTCATTAATAACCATTGCCAATCTTTGTAACTGGATAAGAAAAGGGAGAGAGAAAGAGAGAGAATTAATTTCACATTTTCTTGTTCGGTGAGTTGTTCATCTATGATGGTGACCAGAAAAGTATTAATGCCTATGCAGATAGGTGAATCTTGAGATAAGACTATGATGACTGATCTGATGGGCACAAATAGTTTAGGTACAGTACCTAGGTACGCATATTATTGTTCAGTAAAGTATTAAGGGCCAACTGCAGTTCTGTCATACCCTTGAATAGGGCACACAATTCAATGTTCCTCCCTCATGCACGTGTCCTTTAAGAACTGACCTGTGAGTTCACTTCTCACAATCTGACACATTTGGAGAAAAGTGGGTCTCTGGGCTTCTCCAGAAATGTAGTTTGTACAATGCAGGTCCAAAACCAGGTAATTTCTTCATAACTCCTGCTCTCTCCTGCGTCACTCATTTATTATCCTCCTCAATCCCAGAGATACTTTCCCACCTACTCTCTCACACAGAAGCTCTCTTACACTACCCTTTATGAAATAAAGTACAGAATCCACCTGGAGGAAGGAAAGAGAAAATGTTCTTGTACTCACCCATCTGTCTGTCTGTATCACCTGTTGTCTCTTGTCTTATACTTAGATTATAAGCTCTTTGAGGTTGGGGGACAATCCTTTTCTTCTCTTTTTGTACAGAGCCTAGCACAACAGTGTTCTGGTCCATGACTACAGCTCCTATGATCTATAGTAAAACAAATAATTAATAATAATTTAATAACTTCTGCCTAAGAAAGTAATATGTTAGGAAATTCATGCTTATAAAAATCTTGATAACTCTGTAATGTTTCCACTGAGGATCATGAGAAAGACGCTCAAAAATATTTACCTTAATGAGTGCTTGTGAATCATAGCTATACTTTTTTTTTTTTTTTTAAAGACTAGACTGGGGAAAGTTTCAGTATTTGAACTGCTATGTCATGTAGGTGTAAAGATTTGTGACATCTCTGGACAGTTTGTCAGTTTGCACTTCACTCCACACAAAATGGTGTAGTAAAATGTTGCCTTTTCCATGAAGATTCTAGGGAGAAATTATTTAGCATTTTAATGACCATGTAAAAATGGCCAGCAGCTTGGAAAGAATAAAAAAGTGACCTGTAAACAAATTTTCAAGTAGGAGCTGAGAAGTGGGAGCTGAGGAGGGAACAATAAGAAGAAAGCAAAACAGCAAATATTAGGAAGTGTCAGTTGTCCCTTTAAAAACAAAGAGCAGGCCCTGGCTGAGCTGTGTTCAGTGCAGGGCCCAAAGAGGGAGAGCATGGGCAACTTTTCATCACCTTTCGGCCCTCTAACCAATCTTGGCCTTTCCCAAGGACTGGTTCTACCATCCAAGGATGCTCTAACTTAAGCCACATAGTGGCAGTACCCCAGTTGGCTTTTATGTCAGTTAGAGATGGTTGGAATTCAGCAGAACTCCAGCCAGGACCCCACTTCCCTTGGCCCTGCCCCTGACATACCCCCTATACTAATGATGGCTTTAGGATGGTGGTACAGATCAGGTTATGTTCTGGGTGCAAAAGTCCTGTTAGTGCACCTCTTCAAGTCCCTACTATATGCCTGTCTTGCTCTGTGGTCAGTACAAGGCAGGGGATGAGGAATGGGCAGGAACATAGCCCCAGCCTCACCTCCTCCCTCACCCTATTTGGAGTTGAGACTCATGAAAAAAAATAGCCGTTATGCTCTGTGGAGAGAAACAACTGTGGTTCTCTCAGACCCTTGAAAAGGGTATGCAAGAGTGGGGGAAGGCTCTTTCAATATTCCTCCCTCCTGACATGTCCTTTCAGAATCTGGCGGTAAGGACTTTATGTCTGGGGCCATTTTTAGGCTTCAGGAAGCATGAAGATACACTAACTACATGGAGAAAATGGTATTCCATTAAAGTCAAATTCACTATTTTACCATTCTTTCATGGGAACTGGAGGTGAACTGACCTCCTATTGTTCACATTCCTTTCACAATCAGCAGGAGTGGGTTCCCCTGTAGTGAACATGTGGCTTGTAGCATGCTGGCTTCCCATGTTAACTCAGCTGGGTAAGGTACAATGGGAACTAACAGCAACTTTCCCATCTGAAAATAGATTATGTTCTGGTAGAGAGATGACAACTGCTCTGCATTTAGACATGGCACTTATTTCTACTGTACATTTTACCGTTGTAAAATGTAGCTGTAGTATGTGATTTTAAAAAAAGGCACATTACCATCTGCACAAACAGAGTATTGAGTGGTTATACATTCATTTTAACCTGGTAATATTGGTATTTCATATAATAAAGTGTTCTATTGCAGCCAAACAGCATAAGTGTATGTAAAGGAAGTTTTTAGACAGTCTTTTCAATTCATTGACCCACAGCTGAAGCACACACCAAACAAATAACTCATCTCTCATTAAAAGAGTATTATTGCTCCAAGGAGTCTCATTCTGAAAAATATCTAATATAAATAGGTAGTTGATATATAAGAGGATTCAAAAAGCTATGTGTTCAGTACCTTTGAGGTGTATCTCTCAAAACAAATTCATGTTCTGGACGAGCCAAATGAAAACTAGTCACACAACAGTATGTCACATTCAACCATGAAGTGATCATGAACACTGGAAGGTCATTGTAGAAGGGCAATTTATGCCCATAGGTTTATCAAGATTTCTATCATATACTCCATCACACTGTATCTTAGGGACAAAGCACATTCCCTCCCACAAAGAGGAAATATTTCCAGGAGGTATATGTGATAAAAGTAGAGCTGTTCTTTAATCATTTATGAATATTAAATATTGCCCTGTTTTTGGTATGTTTACTATATGAATATATTGGTTTAGTTTAATAGGGAGCTATAAATAAAAACAAGCAGGAAGGGAAAGAATAGCTCAAGATAAGCAACCCCTCAGCAAACAGTTGGGGATTGTCTGGAGACAGTACCAGGACAGGACAAGGCCTGCACACAGGAAACAAAAGGGCAGGAATACTCTTTCTAGAAGGGAAGTTGTCTGGGGGAATCAGAGTACAACATAGACACCTGCTAGGGTGTCTGAAAAAGCTAGGCTTGCGTAGGTTACAATCAGGGGATGTTAAGCCATTAGGTAAGAGACTGTTTAAAATGTGTAGACTGTTTTAAAATATTTTTTCTCTAAATGTTTTGTTCCTACTGTTAGAATAAACAATACTTTATATTAAGAAGGCTATTGTGTTGCTGAATACCACTAGTCACAGATTCCCAAACGGAAGAACCACAGGTGCCAGATCTCAGTCAGATGTGCTGGGTAAGCATGGTTGATAGACAGGCTGGTGTAGGTCAGGGATCAGTCTAAGAGTGGAAAAATTGTGGAATTTCAATCTAGGAGAGGTAAAGACGCATGGCCTGACATCTGCATAGCATTAAGGGGACATTAGTTCAACTAGCCCTGTAACCATGATGGTAGCTGAGCTCAGAAGGGAAGACTTTAATCTTATTCTTTGTAGCAAACTTTTGTGTTTGTGATTATTTATTCAGGAAAAAAAACCTTCATAGGTGAACATTTTCAAACATGGGTGCCCATGCATTCTAGCAGCATTAGTTATAACTTATCATACAAAGTTTGGCTCAGAAGTTTTCCAATATATTAGGGGATCATGCCAAGTAAAGCAGTTTCCCTTTTTTCTGACTACCTACTTGCCCACACAAATATGGAGGGCCCCAAAACCCTGGTGTAACCCATGCCATAAGAGGGGCTGCTTCATGCACTTAAAGTAATGAGAGATTGTTCTAGATACTATGCTGCCCTATTTGCATACTGGGGAAACATTCCCACCCCTTTAATTTTCATTTGCTTCTTTCCACACCATGGAGCAGAGGGAAGCATAATAGCTAGTATTTATAACATAAAGGGTACTTGGGAATTCACAGTATTAGCTTGCACGAAATCAGATACTTTACTTGGGTTGGAGGTGCCTAGAGATTACACATACAGGTGTTATATAGAGTATTTTGAGACTTTAGGTCAAGAAATTTATTAAGTGCAGTGGAAAAAGCAGAATTTAGCCCAACACATTTAAGGCTTCCTAAGTGTAGCAAACTATGTTTTTCTTACTTAACAGGGTAGATAAATAGTTAATTATTAGGTTTCTGATCCTGGACTCAGCTCTGCGTAAGCATACCTCTGCAACTGTGTGGAGCCCTATTGATTTCCAAAGTCTCCTGTATGTAGCTTACTACAAGCTTGAGAGCTAAAGGCAAAAATATCTTCCTAAATCTGAATGGTGCATCTTGACTTTGGTATTCTACCCTCCCTATATGTGTGGAAAACGCATTGACTCTAGTGGTAGATCCAAGTACGCTGAGGAGAAGGCTGTCAGAACAAAGGCTGCCCTTGCACTTCTGAGAGGAGGATTTCTCTCTAACAAAGTAAACTGCCTTGTGCTACAGTATTTTTGCTTATTTGTTTTTACATATTGCCTTTATCTGTCTAGCACCTAAAAAGCATTTAAAACATCTATTCAAAACCATATATTATGAAAACAAGTCTACTTTTCTTCCACACAAAATATAGTTCTTCTGTTTCTCTTTGAAGTCTGTTTCTGAAGTTTTGTTCAAGTATAGCTACTTTTAAATCTGTTATAGAATTTCCAGGAAGATTGAAGTGTTCTCCTACTAGCGTTTGTATGTTACCATTCATGATGTCTGATTTGTGTCCATTTATTCTTTTACGTAGGGACTGTCCAGTTTGGCCAATGTACAGGGCAGAGGGGCAGTGTGGCACAAGAATTCTGCATGGACTCCTGATGGTTGAAATGACAGACTGGACTTCTACATAGCGTGCTTCTGCAGACATGCACAGGCTGAAATTGTGAACAAACAGCATCACTTGCCCCATAACCTCAGCTAAACAGAATGTAGTGCCATCCACGGCCTCAGAAAATAACTCTGACATTATAATCAAAGGGGCTGACAAAAGAGGTGCTGTAGTCATAATGAACAGGTCAGATTATGAACAGGACGCTGCCAGGAAACTCTCCAACACCACATTCTACAGATCACTATCCTCTGATCCCACTGAGGAGTACCAGAAAAACCCACACCAGCTGCTCAGGAAACTCCCTGCTACAGAACAGGAACAAATCTACGTGGACACACCCCCAGAACCCCGACCAGGAGTATTCTATCTGCTGCCCAAGATCCATAAACCTGGAAACCCTGGATGCCCCATCATCTCAGGTATCAGCACTCTTACAGCAGGATTATCTGGCTACTTGGATTCTCTCATCAGACCCTATGCTATCTTTGAGACATCACCAATTTCCTGAGGAAACTACAATGCATTGGTGATCTTCCTGAAAATACCATCCTCGCCACCATGGATGTAGAAGATCTTTACACCAATATTCCTCATGAGGATGGACTACAAGCTTTCAAGAACAGTATCCCTAATGAGGCCATAGCACACCTGGTGGCTGAGTTTTGTGACTTCGTCCTCACCCACAACCATTTCAGATTTGGGGACAACTTATACCTTCAAGTCAGTGGCACTGCTATGGGTACCCGCATGGCCCCACAGTATACCAACATCTTTATGGCTGACTTAGAACAATGTTTCCTCATCTCTCGTCCCCTAGCATCCCTCCTCTACTTGTGCTACATTGATGACATCTTCATCATATGGACCCATGGGAAGGAGGCCCTTGAAGAATTCCACCTGGATTTCAACAATTTCCACCCCACCATCAACCTCAGCCTGGACCAGTCCACACAAGAGATCTACTTCCTGGTCATTACAGGGCAAATAAGTGATGGTCACATAAACACCACCGTATACCAGAAACCTACTGACCGCTATACTTACCTACATGCCTCCAGCTTCCATCCAGGACACATTCCATGATCCATTGTCTACAGCCAAGTCCTAAGATACAACTGAATTTGTTCCAATCCCTCAGACAGAGACAGACATCTACAAGATCTTTATCAAGCATTCTTAAAACTACAATACCCACCCGGGGAAGTGAGGGAAACAGATTGACAGAGCGAGACAGTTACCCAGAAATCAGCTACTACAGGACAGGCCCAACAAGGAAAAAAAACAGAACACCACTGGTCATCATGTACAGCCCCCAACTAAAAGCTCTCCAGCATATTATCAATGATCTACAACCTATCCCTGAAAACGACCCCTCACTCTCACAGACCTTGGGAGGCAGGCCAGTCCTCACTTACAGACAGCCCCCCAACCTGAAGCAAATACTCACCAGCAACTACACACCACACCACAGAAACACTAACCCAGGAACCAATCCCTATAGCAAACCTTGTTGCCTACTCTGTCCCCATATCTACTCTAGCGACACCATCAGAGGACCCAACCACATCAGTCACACCATCAGAGGCTCATTCACCTGCACATCTACCAATGTGATATATGCCATCATGTGCCAGCAATGCCCCTCCGCCATGTACATTGGCCAAACAGGACAATCCCTATGTAAAAGAATAAATGGACACAAATCAGACATCCGGAATGGTAACATGCAAAAGCCAGTCAGAGAACACTTCAATCTTCCTGGACATTCTATAACAGATTTAAAAGTAGCTATATGTGAACAAAAGAACTTCAGAAACAGACTTCAGAGAGAAACAGCAGAACTAAAATTCATTTGCAAATTTAACACCATTAATTTGGGCTTGAATAGGGATTGGGAGTGGCTGGCTCATTACAAAAGCAGCTTTGCCTCTCCTGGAATTGACACCTCCTCATCTATTATTGGGAGTGGACTACATCAATCCTGATCTAATTGGCGCTGTCAACACTGGTTCTCCACTTCTGAGGTAACTCCCTTCTCTTCATGTGTCATTATATAATGCCTGCATCCGTAATTTGCACTCCATGCATCCGAAGAAGTGGTTTTTTACCCACGAAAGCTTATGCCCAAATAAAGCTGTTTAGTCTTTAAGGTGCCACTGGACTCCTTGCTGTTTTTGGGGATACAGACTAACAAGGCTACCCGCTGATACTTGACAAAATATAGGAAATCCAAGCCTGATATTAGTCATTACAGTTTTCAGTTTTTTTCTGCAGATAATATAGATGTGAGATGATCACATGTTTTTAAACTTGGATAAGAAAATTTCTTTCTCTACATGTGCAAAAGTAATGCCAAAAGCTCACATTATGATATTAGTCCATTAAATTTTGACCTTGTGTGCTACTTTACAGGATTCTTTCCCTTTCCTTAAATTTCTTTTAAAGAGCTGATGGTAAGATAAAGCTGGCAAAGAGGAAAGGAAAAAATAAATACATCCTTAGAGAATATTTTCATTACCACTCTTTGATATTTGTATTTTATTTCTTTACAAATGGAGCAAGATATTGCTTAAAATGATAATTTATATATTGCATTTGGAAGTCACAAACTGTTAAAAGTGCTATAAATATGAGACCTCTCTAATTTGGTGACATAGTTCCTAGGATTTATTTCACTCAGCTTGTTTAAATACTTGGATTTCAGAAGCCTTGCAAAATAAGTAATTTTTCAACTTTACCCAGAGTGCCATCTAATGGTCCTGTTGTCTCAAATGAAACAAATCAGAATGTGTTACACAGAAGATTTCATTTTAAGATACAAATGAAACAAATCATTGTACAGCGGAATATAGCCATCAGTTTGTACAGCAAGTAGAATAGACTAGAGTTGTGGTGAGCTATTATTTATATTGTGTTCATATGTGATTTGTTCATTAAGACCATAAAAGCCCCTATTTTAATGAACTGATCAGATCAATATATTTAGGAAAGGTAAAGAATGAAATAGGAAGCGTAACGATATAATCATATTGTCTCTTCCTTCTTCCTTCCCCTTCTCTTTCCGATAATTGGCCTTCTATCTTTTCCTGTAATTCTGGTCCCAACTTAGACCCCAATTGAGCAAAACACTTAATCACATGCTTAACTCCACATGCTTAACTCCACTCCATGCTTGCGCGAGGGTCTGTCTACATAGATCAACTCTAGGATTAGCATTTTAAGAGTGTAAGCTCTTCTGGGAAGGGCATCTGTTTTTTATTTGTTTGGTGAAATACTTATGCACATCTATGGCACTGCTATAAAATAGTAGTAGTAAGTGATAACTAGTTTAAGCTGGCTGCAGCAAGATATCTAGTGAATTGCTTGAAGCTTCCACACATTATTCTGCTGTAATCTCCTGTTAGGCTTGCAATGATATATAAACCTTAAATATGCCAACAATCTTGATGACAGCATAGGGGAATAATATGGCACGCTTGCTTGATGGTGTGACAAGATGTGGGTTGAGAAGGCCTTTATAATATGATACCTTGGCCCATTGTACTTCATTTGCTTTTAGTGCAGTCAGGGAGAGCCAAAGACAGCTTCCAACTGATTCAGGTTTTTAAAAAAAGAATACATTGCTAATAATGCACTGTATATTGGTCTCTAGATCATGATTTAAAAATTGAATTGATTTTTTTTACCTCATGCAATTTTATTCCTCTCAACGTAAGAAGTACACTGTTGAGACTGAAAAGGAGCAGCAGAGGGTAAACAAGATGAGTCAGGGTTCTGAAAGTCTGAATTATAACAAAAGATTAGCCTGTATAGTTTAGAAAACAGAAGACTAAACAAGGACCTTAGAGAGAGAGAGAATTATGATTCTGAAAGAAAAGATCAAGGTGGTTAATTAATTAAATAAAAAAAGAAACAAGAGCTCTTGGCCTAAAAAACAGAAGATGACAAGCATATTCAAAGAGAGGTTGGAATTCAAAACCAACTAACTTATTATGGGCTCACTTCTGTAACCCTTACACATGCTGACTAGCACTTACGTGAGTAGTTCTACTGATTATATATAATGTGACAAAGCTCTATCTTTGCCTCCGTGGGTCCCGCATTTCCTGGTGGATTTTGCTAGCCTCAGAGGCTCACTGTGACCCTCCACGTAACCCTTCTTTCTCTAGATACAAGGGTCACAGTCTACTGAGCCAATTTCATCATAGCCAGCAAGGGAGGTGAGGAGAAGTTATCCTTCCTGGCACAGTCTCTGTTGTCTCCCAGTCTCAGTGATTAATCAGGGGCAAAGGTGGGCGGGGGGAGCCCGGGCCCACCCTCTACTCGGGACTCCAGCCCAGGGACCCTAATAGTATCAGCTATGGCAGCTGACCTTTTAGAAACATGACATGTACAATTCCCTGGGCTACTTCCCCCACAGCAGCCCTCACTTCTTCAAGTTCCACTTCACCCTTACCTCAGGGCCTCCTTCCTTGTGCCTGATATGGTGTGTACTACTCAGCCTCTCCAACCGCACAACTTCTTCCCACAGCTCCTGACATGCACTCCCACCTGATTAACTGGGAGGCTTTTAACTAGTTTCAGCCAGCCCCTGATTGCCTTCAGGTGTCCTAATCAACCTAGCTTTCTCCCTGCCTTCTGGAAGGTTCTTAATTGGCCCCAGGTATCTTAATTGTCCTGGAGCAGCTGCCATTTCACATATCCTGGTACCAGGGATTTGTTTAGCCTGGAGCGAACCTCTCTCTCTCTCTCTCTCTCTCTCTCTCCCCCACTGCTCTTCCATAGCCTTCTAGCTTGGAGGGAGGTGGGAAGCTGCTACTCCTGCTGCTGCTGGGCCTTAAGCTCTCCCTGCTGCTCCCCTGGCTGGGCCAGACACCAGCCCCCGTTCTCTGCTATCTGGTTGCTAGACACCCCACTCTCGGGTGCTGCTACTGCTTCAACTGCAGCCCTGGGGGGGGGCTGCTAGTCCACTCCCCAGAGAGGAGGAGTGAGGGACCCCAGCCACTGCTGTTGTGGATACCACCACCAGCACCACCACCTGAGAGGGGTCCTTTCTGTCTGCCTGGATCACCACCTGGAGTTGCTGGAGCTGCTGCTGCTGCTGTGGAGTCTGCTACCTGGAGCTGCTGAAGCCCAAGGAGGAGAAGAAGAGGACCATCTACCAGTGGGGGAGCACCTAGAGACTTTGCAGACCACCATGGAGGGGGCCTAAGACTGAGTAATTTTCAAACTGTGCTCTTGTGGTGGGGGTCTTGACTGTGTTTTCAGGGACACAGGGGGTGTGGCATGGAGCTGCCCCCCAATCTATCTGTGTGTCCCCCCAACCCCCACCACTACTACCACCACCATTGCCCCCTCCACCACCCCCACTGGCTGTATACCATCTGCCTCAGCTCCTGCCTCTGGACTCAGCTGCTTGCTTGGCTTGCCACGCCCTATTTCCACCCTTTGGGCCAGAAGCAGCAGCCAGCTAAAAAAGACTTGTGCAAGTGCACATGGGCACATGTGCCCCCCCCAGACTGCCTACCCCCCAGCTTTGCCCTTTACTAGCTGCCCCATTTACCACTTGCTTTGCCTCCTCTTTTGCCCCAGCCCCCCTTACTAGCTTCAGTTTGTTTGCCTGCCCCGCCCATTTCCTTCTGCAGCCTTTGTTTGTTTGCCCCGCCCCAGCCTCTGAAGCTAGCCCCTTGGTTTCTCTGCCCTAACTCCAGACCGCTTAGCCCCTCGCTCCGTGTGCCCATGCCCCTTCCCATGCGCTTGTGCAATTCCCCATTTCAGTTACAACCCTCTTCACTGCACCCCCAATGTTGTTGTATCCCCCCCTCCCCTAGTGCACCAAGAGGAGCCGGAATTCCACCTTGTGTCGGTGACTGACCCCTAACCCCTGATTGCCCCCCGTCCAGCCCACCCCTTTTGGCGCCCTCCTCCCCTCCCTGCAGCCTAGCGGGGAGGAGTGGTCGACCTGCTTCCCCTCTCCCCTCCTCCTTTTTGGTGTCCCCCGTTTCCTCCTTGCTCATGATGGCGGGGGATGAGATGGGTGGGACCCCTCCAGCAGCCCGAGCTCCCCCTCCCCCGCCTACCCCTCCGTCACCCCCCCAAGCTTCTACCTCCGCTGCCGAACCATCTGCCACCGCCCCCGCTGGGGCACCAGCAGCGACGGGCACCGGGGTGACCTCCACTGCTGCCACGTCTCTCACCCCCTCAGATTCGGGGGGAGTCCCCTCAGCCAGCGGGAAGGGCCAGGAGAAGAAGAAGGGGAAGGGCCCCGCTAAAAAGACCAGGCCCTCGATGGCAGGGGCTGCCCCCAATGCCCCGGCCCCATCTCCAGCTGGGGTGCCCCTCCCCACTGTTCCCTACACCAGCTCTGCAGGTGTCCCTCCCCTGGCCCCCAAAGCATACGCCCAGGTGGAGGCAGCCACCCTGCCTGCCGCTACGTCATTTCTCCAGCCCACCGCCTCCACCACCATCTATAGCGGCCGGGGCCCCTTTCCCACCATGACCAGGAAGCATGGCGTTCGTTGCCTCCTGGTGCCCGCCTCGCCCCACGTGGAGACCTATGTGCGGGCGTTGGCGAGGGTGGTGGGGCCCACGGCCATTGTGGCGGCCTCCAAAATGTATGGCAAGGTCGTCTTCTTCTTAACATCGGAGGCCGCCGCCCAGGAGGCGGTGGAGAAGGGCCTGGCGGTTGGGGGTGTTTTTGTCCCCCTAGAGCCGCTAGAGGACCTGGGCGTCCGCCTGGTCCTGACCTCCGTCCCTCCCTTTCTCCCTAATGCCGCCCTGTTACCCACCCTTTCTACCTTGGGGAAGCCCATCTCTGTCATCAGCCCTCTCCCATTGGGCTGCAAAGACCCCGCCCTCCGTCACGTCCTCTTGTTCCGCCGGCAAGTGCAGCTTCAACTGCCTCTGGCGGCGCGTGACGGAGAGGCACTGGAGGGGTCCTTCCTAGTCCCCTACCAGGGGGCCCTTTACTGGGTGCATTACTCCACGGGGGAGACCCGGTGCTACCTCTGCCGGGCGATGGGGCACGTTTGGAGGGACTGCCCCCTGGCCCGGGAAGGAGGGGCATCCACGACCTCTGAGCCCCGGCAGGGCACCGGCCCCATCATCGCCGACACCCCTGGCTGCCCGGCGCCCGAAACCACCCCTCCTCCTTCCCAGTCCACCATTGCTCCCGCTCAGGCCCAAGGGGCACCTCCCCCACTTTGCCCAGATGAGTGGGAGAACCCCGCCCCCGCTGTTTGCAATCTGGCGGGGCCTGTGGAGGAGGGTGCGGAAGGGACACCGCCAAGCATGGGAGAGGACCCGCCCCAAGGGGAATCTTCCCTCCCTTGTGCTGCTCCACCATTACCCCCTCGAGTCCCTGAGCCATCGCTTCTGCCCCGACACAACCCCTGCTAGCCAGCCCCCAGATGATGCCATGGAGGGCTGGGCCCTAGTCCAGGGAAAGCGGTGCAAGCAGAAGGCTCGAGCTCCGCTCCTCCCATCTGACGCGGAGGCCCCCCGGAAGACCAGGAAGGGGGGCACTGATACCGAGCCTTCCGCTCTACCCACGGGTGGTTTCCATCCACCAGAGCCGGCTGGGGAAGACGTGGCAGCACTGGAAGGCAGTATCTCCCCTCCACGGGAGTCCCTCCCCTCCAAGACCCCCGAGGCACCATCTGAAACCCCACTGTGCCCCGAAGCAACCGTCGCGTCAGGTGCCAGTGGGGAGAATCCCGGGGTAGCGGAAAACAATTTCCCGTCTATATATGAGGAGATCGAGGCCCTGGGTCTGACCCCGGTCACCCAGGGGGAGGACGATCCTATGCCAGCGGGCCTCGATATAGGCGACTTCACTCCAGCCCCCCTTTCCCCATGCTCCCTCCCCCTAACCGCTGCTTCCGCTCCCATGTCCGAGGGGCCCCTGGACTCCTCCATCAACCCGGCTGCAGATGGCACCCCACTGAGGGCTGCCGAAACTGTTGAGGCAACGACCAGTGCCACGCGGCCGGGACCTGAGCCACCAGGGCCACCCGTCGTTGGTGAGGAGCATTCGACCTCCTTCCCGGGAGAGGGCCCTACAGGAGAGAGTCCACCCCCTGATGCCGTGGCTGCCAAATCCACAATAGAGCCTGCGCCCGGCATCACTGAGAGCCCTCTACCTGCCCAGAATCTCACCTCTAACCTTGCCCCTGCCCCTGTCCCTATCCTGTCCACATCCCGAGATGTTATTGCCACCCCTGGGGCTGTCTCCTTCCCCTTGCCAACAGATGACCCCCAGGGAGCGGCCTTTGTGTTTCCCTGTCCCGACCTACCAGGGGCTGCTATCTTCTCTCCGCCGCCCCCTATCGCCCCAGCATTTAAGCCAACTTATCAGAAGCCCCGTCGGGGGTCCGCACCCTGTCTGCCCGTCTCGGTGGGCCACGGGGCTGTACCAAGGGCCCCGTCGGGGAGTAATCAGGAGACCATAATCCCACCCCCCCATGCGCTGCGAGAGGAGTTGCGGGAGTTCCTAGAAGACGTCCGTGGCTCCCGCAACAAAGTCCAGCTTGTCCTCCAGCGATGGGGGGACTTTAATCAAATCCTCCAGGCCACAAGGGCCCTCATGGTGGGTAAAAGGACCGGGAGGCAGGGCGCCGCAGCCTACCAGCGGGTCCGCCTCTTCCGTGACTCCTTACTCACCTACGGGGTGGGTCACGGACTGCTGCGCAGCCCGCCGGGAGCCACGAGAATCCCTGTGGGTGAGGATCCCCCCCAGCCCTCCTCATGGCATCCTTTACCATCGAAACATTGAACACCCGCGGCTGTACGATGTGTCTCCGCAGGTCCCAGTTGCTCTCCTTCCTTCGGGAGGGGAGGTACTCTGTGGTTTTCCTGCAGGAGACCCATACGGATCCGACCGCCGAAGACAGCTGGCGGCTGGATTGGGGGGACAGGGTCTACTTTAGCCACCTCACAGTTCGTACGGCTGGAGTGGCGACCCTGTTCTCCCCCGACCTACGGCCCGAGGTGCTGGGGGTCGCCAAGGCTGTGCCAGGCCGCCTGCTGCACCTCAGGATCCGCATGGAGGGGCTGGTAGTCAACCTTGTCAACATCTATGCCCCAGCAGCGAGCCTGGAGCGGCTGCAATTCTATCAGCAGGCGTCTGCCTTCCTCGGCACCTTGGATCCTCAGGAGTGCCTGGTCCTGGGAGGGACTTTAACATCACCCTCGAGGAGTGGGACCGCTCGGGGACTGAGCAGAGCCCGGCCGCCTTCGCCGTCCTCCAGGAGATAGTCGAACACCACTCCCTGGTGGACGTCTGGCGCGACCACCACCCGGATGACACTTCCACGTTCACCTTTGTCCGGGTGGAGGCCTATCGGTCGTGCCACTCCCGGTTGCACCACATTTATTTATCACGCTTTCATCTTTCACAAGCCCACTCCTCCAGCATCCGGCCGGCCCCATTTTCTGACCATCATATAGCCACCGTGACAGCCTCCCTCTGCACGGAGAGGCTGGGGCCGGCCTAATGGCATTTTAACAACAGCTTGCTGGAGGATGCGGGCTTCGTGGTGTCCTTCCGGGAGTTCTGACTGGCCTGGCGAGGGCAGCGGCAAGCCTTTCCCTCGGCGCGGCAGTGGTGGGACCTAGGGAAGGTGCGCGCCAAGCTCTTCTGCCGCGACTACACCCGGGGCGCCAGCCGACGGAGGGATGCGGCGATAGAGCAGTTGGAAAGGGAAGTCTTAGAGCTGGAGAGGCGTATGGCCGCCAGCCCCGAGGATCCACCCCTCTGCGGAGCGTGCCGGGAGAAGCAGGAGGAGCTCCGGACCCTCGAGGACCATCGGGCTCGGAGTGCCTTTGTTCGATCCCGCATCCGTCTCCTTCAGGAGATGGATCGCGGCTCCCGCTTCTTCTACACCATGGAGAAAAAGAGGGGGGCTAAAAAACATGTCATCTGCCTACTGGCAGAAGATGGCACCCCCCTCACGGATCCGGTGGAGATGTGCGGGAGGGCGAGAGCCTTCTACGCAAGCCTTTTCTCCCCGGATCTGACCGATCCTAACGCTTGCAGAGTGCTATGGGAGGAGCTCCCGATGGTCAGCACGGGTGACCGAGACCGGCTAGAGCTGCCTCTCACTCTGGCCGATTTCTCGGAAGCCCTCCGTCGCATGCCCACCAATAAATCTCCGGGCATGAACGGGCTGACCGTGGAGTTCTACCGCGTGTTCTGGGACGTCCTCGGCCCAGACCTAGTCACCGTCTGGGACGAGTCTTTGCAGAGTGGGGTCCTCCCTCTTTAGTGCAGGTGTGCTCGGGAGGGGTCCTCCCTCTTTCGTGCTCACCTTATTGCCGAAGAAGGGGGACCTCCGTGATTTACGAAATTGCTCCCGTCTCGCTCCTCAGCACGGACTACAAAGTTGTGGCAAAAGCAATCTCGCTGCGGCTAGGGTCTGTGCTGGTGGACGTGGTCCACCCAGACCAGACCTACACCGTCCCGGACCGCAGCATCTTCGACAACCTATATCTGGTCTGGCACCTTTTGGAACTCGGGTGTAGGGATGGTCTGTCGTTCGCCCTCCTGTCCTTAGATCAGGAGAAGGCATTCGACAGGGTGGATCACGGGTATCTCCTGAGCACTCTGCAAGCGTTTGGCTTTGGACCCCAGTTTGTGGGTTTTCTCTGGGTGCTGTATGCCTCCGCAGAGTGTCTGGTCAGGCTCAACTGGACCCTGACCGGTCAGCTTTGGGCAAAGAATACGGCAGGGGTGCCCCCTCTCGAGCCAGCTGTACGCTCTGGCGATCGAGCCCTTCCTCTGTTTCCTCTGAAGGAGGTTGACAGGGTTGGTGCTGCGGGAGCCGGAGCTGCGGCTGGTCCTGTCGGTGTACGCTGATGACGTGCTCCTCGTGGTCCAGGACCTGGGCGGCTCGGCGTGGGTGGAGGCTTGCCAGGCCATCTATGCGGCAGCCTCCTGCACGCGGGTCAACTGGGTCAAGAGCTCTGGCTTGGTGGTAGGGGACTGGTGGCAGGCGAGCTCCCTCCCACCCGCGCTTCAGGCCATCCGGTGGAGCACGGATCCGTTGCTCTATCTCGGCGTTTACCTTTCTGCCACGCATTCCTCTCCGCTGGAGAACTGGCAGAATTTAGAGGGCGGGGTGACAGAGCGGCTCCGGAAATGGACAGGACTACTCCGGTGCCTCTCCCTTCGAGGGAGAGCGGTGGTGCTTAATCAACTAGTCCTGTCCATGCTCTGGTACCGGCTCAACACCCTGGTCCCAGCCCCGGGTTTCCTGGCCAACCTCCGGACATTGATTCTGGAATTCTTTTGGTCAGGACTGCACTGGGTCCCTGCAGGGGTTCTCTATGTACTCCTGGAGGAGGGAGGGCAGGGCCTGAAATGTCTGATTACTCAGGTCCATGTCTTCCACGTCCAGGCCCTGCAGAGGCTCCTTTATGGTGCAGGTAGTCCAGCGTGGAGCATACTGGCGCACGCCTTCCTGCACCGCTTCCGAGGGCTCCGATACGACCGGCAGCTCCTTTATCTCCATCCGAGAGGTCTTCCGCGAGACCTCTCTGGGCTGCCGGTCTTCTACCAGGACCTCCTCCAGACCTGGAAACTCTTTTCAACGACCTTGGTGCTACACAACCCCCAGCTCCTTGTGCAGGTGGCAGAGTCCCGCTCGGTGCACCAGAGTGTCCTGGCAGAAGTCACAAGAGTCGGAGACCTCCTGGACTTTGACCAGGGAGACTGGCTGGATCTCCTGATGCTCACTCAGCACATGGGGCTCTCCAGACCTTGTACTCCCCGGCGCATAGTTCAGGAGGTGAAGGCTGCTTTGCTGCCCGCTGCTTGGGTTTATCCCGACCGGGTCCTTCACGAGGGCACGCCCCGCCCACCCTCTACCCCAGGCCCACCAGACCTTTTAATTGGACCCCTGCCCCGTGGACCCAACCGACCCCCTCACCCCTTCACTGTAAGCTGGCTGCACGAGATGCATCCGGTCTGCTTTCAAACTGCGCCAAGAAAACATCTATACATGCTCATGCTCCACACCCTTCACGCCCTCACCCTCATGTCCCACCCTGATACTAAATGGCGGGACCTCCTGCCACCTTTGGAGAGTGAGGAGACCCTGTGGGCCAGCCTATATTCCACCTTGGTCCCGAGGCCCGTCGGGGATGTCAGTTGGCGGTTCCTTCACGGAGCCGTGAGCATGGGCATGTTCTTGGTGCAGTTCACCTCAATCCCAGACACCTGCCCCTTTTGCAGCTTGAGGGAAACCCTGGCATACATATACCTGAAGTGTGCCAGGCTGCAGCCCCTATTCCGGCTCCTCACCAATATTTTATTCACTTTTGGTTGTACTTTTCCCCTCACCTTCTCATTTATGCACTCCCTATCTGTGGCCCCATAAAGTCATGGGATCTCCTGGTCAACCTCCTCCTGGCCCTAGCTAAAATGGCCATCCACAAAACCATAGTGAGGAGCTTGGCCGATGGACTCTCCTGTGACTATGGGGCCTATTTCCGATCCTCGGTCCGTTCACGTATCCGGGCAAAGCCTCTGGGCGGCGTCCTCTGACTCCCTTGTCGCCTTTGAGGAGCAGTGGGCGCTGTCCGGGGTTCTCTGCTCGCTGTTCCTGTCTGGTTCCCTTCATTTGACCCTTTGACCACACTCCCGTCCCTGTTATTTCATTAGTTGCCCCCCGGAATTTTTTGGTATCTAGGCCCTGTGGATCCCCCTTTTAGGCTGCGGGGGATCCTTTAGCGGTGGATGGGCTTCGCCCGCCCACTTCCCAGATCCCAATAAGACTACTCTTCCATAGCCATCTGGCCTTGCCCCATCACAATAAACATGATCTAATTATAAGCACAATCTATAAAACCATTTGGCCCCAGAATGACCTTATCAGTAGACAATTTAATAATGAGATGATTGTAGGATACTATTTCTTTGAGAGGCTATCCAATATTTTAAAATTTCTGCTGTTGGCTATTTCATTTACCTTTGATTTGAACCATCTCACCTAGAACTTTTTCCTGATGAACATCTGCTTAGATTTTTCAGCCATATTACTTTACTTGTGAAAAGATTGCAAAAAGTAGCAGCAGCACAGCTCCCAATAATTATACTAGTTATATTTATGCAGATTTGTGGAGCCATGTTGATCCCAGGATATTAGAGGTGCAAGTGAGTGAGGTAATATCTTTTGTTGGACCAACTTCTGTTGGTGAGGAGACAAGCTTTCAAGCTACACAGTTTTCAGAGTAGCAGCCGTGTTAGTCTGTATCCGGAAAAAGAAAAGGAGGACTTGTGGCACCTTAGAGACTAACAAATTTATTTGAGCATAAGCTTTTGATGAAGTGGGCAGTAGCTCACAAAATCTTGTGCTCAAATTAATTTGTTAGTCTGTAAGGTGCCACAAGTCCTCCTTTTCTTTTTTTGATTACACAATACTTAGTGTCACAGATAAATACAAGGTGGAGCAGAGTGTTTAGCATAAGTAGTTAATGCATATTAGGGACTGTGGTGGGGGCTGAAGTTGTGCTTTCCATCAGATCTCCATCACAACTTCAACACCCACCACACATCCATTAAACTCTCTTTAGAACACTCCCACACCAGAATCAACTGCCTGGACATCAAGATCAGCTTTAACAATGGAACCCTACAGACAGCTATACACACGAAATCCACAGATCACCATTGCAAAGCCAGTTACCATCCCAAACACATAAAAAAATATATTATCTACAGCCAGGCATTCAGTTACCACAGATAATGCTCTAAGGAGAAAGTCTGGGACATACACCTTAACTCAAAACAAGGGCACTCTACCAGAGAAGTAGATCGCATCATGGAAGGCCCACCCAAATACCCCAAGAGAATCTGCTTCAATACTGAAATAAAATCCTCTCCAACTGCACATAGCTAGTTTTCACCTACCACCCCACACTGGAACCCACATGGAGTATCATCAAACAATTACAACCCATACTTGCCTGAGATCATATCCTGAAAAATCTTTCCTGAACCCTCTTTTCTGGCCTTTAGTCAAACCCTAAACCTCTCCAAACTCATAATCAGAAGCAAGGTCCCCACAGACCAGGACACATCAACTCAGAGTGGCACCAGACCCTGCCAGAACAACAGATTCAAAACCTGCAGACAAAGCTCCACTGCTATATAATCAATACCCACCCCCCACAACATATCTTTCAAGATCTCTGGGTCCTTACATTCCTATCACAACATGTGATGTACCTCACCCAGTACACTAGATGCCCCAACAACAACTATGTGGGTGAAATGAGACAGTCACATGCTCTTGAACTAACTTACCCCCAAAACACCATTATCACCTGTGAGCAAACACTTTTCAGAAAGTGATCACTCTATATCTGACCTGACAGTACTCCTCCTCAAAGCAAAGCTGCACAACAACTTCAAAAGTCAAGCTGGGATGAGGTGTACAGCCCTCTGCTGGTGAGGTAAGGGTTAAGGAGCAGCTCTGTGCCCAGAAAGCAATGCCATTTGAAGGATGAGGTGGTGAGGGTTTCGTGGAAGTGTTCCCTTTCCTTGTATTGTGGGCAGGACTCCAAGGTAACAGTCAACTATTTCAGAGAATATTTTCATTGTTTGGACACCAGATTTGCCAAATCTGTTCTGCTTCTAATACCTGTATGGGAATAAGAATCTAGGTTTATGTGTGTCCTCTATTATGAGCATATAAAATTTGAGTTTTCTTTAATAGTAAGCAACACCACTGATTGGCTGGAAATCCCATTAATCCAAAGCTTCAGAAAGCTCCAAGAATCAGTCTCTTCAGCCCAGAAGTATATTTATTTATGTCCACATACAAGAAGAGGTGAGTGAAGAAATAAAGAAAACAACTAATAAAAAGTGAGTTTAGAGATTATAAACTCCAATATCACTAATAGGTAGGGACTGATTTATATGCATGCTGTAAGCAAGATTTATTAGATTTTAATAGCTCCTCCAAAGCTTTGAATTCTTAAGAATGTACATGTTTGTTACTGATTGTACTGAAGGAACTGATAAACAAGGGTAGTAGCCTATCTCTAAAGAACATGTCTTAAAAGTAGCCCCAGGAATTGGAATCAGAATTGGAAACATGCCAGATCCCAAAATTTTCAGTGCATGCCAGATGCTTAGTGCCTTCATTTTAATGGCAGTTGAGGGCATTTACCGAGACTGCTCCATCCCAAATTCTCTGGGCTAATGAATACAATGGATGAAAATCATTCCTGGTGAAACTCTACTGGTGTGACCTCAGTTTTCTTGAATTACACCAAGCATGTGCTTGGCCATATGCATTTATTTAATGGATCAACACAATATTATTTACCTCAGATTGTATTATAGTTCTTATATTTGAGAGAACTCAGTGGTCACTGGTTATCAAACTTAGTATAGACAGTAGAACAAAATATGAACATCAACCTCCACTGAAAAGCATTGTAGTTGCGAGGGAGTGTGGAATCATTATATTTTCCCTGACCCAATGAAACCCTGACAAGATTCCAGCATCCAGTTCTCACTTCCAGACATTTTAATGTTTAATTATTAAAAGTGTAAGAGCTACTAATTGGTGGCTTTTTATTTTTTGTCTGTTCCTGTTGCTCACTTCTTTGATAATTCTACTGTGATTCTTTGATTTTCATTACTACGACAACCCTCATTTATAAAAAAGAGGGAAAAAATCACAAATTTACTTAATGTTAATCAGTACCCCGTATGTTTCTGATGTTACGTCTGCTAAGTAAGTACATGACAGGAGCTGAGGCACAAAACAAGAGAAGATTAAAAAAATTCTTATAAGAAATGTGATGATGTTTCTGTGAATATAATGTATTGATTCCCAGATGCATTCATACATCTGTTGTATACTGTAACTGGTACCTTTATAGCTTGTAGTTTTAGAGATACTAAGCAGATAAAGGTGAATATCTTTTTGAAATTGCTCATAATGAACAATTATTGATTGGATTTAGCCTTTTTACCTATTAATGAATGGCCTGTAAAGAGGCTGAAACATTTATGAAATTATTTATTACCCAAAAGTTTAATATAGGGATCACTCATGAACTGTTCTGTGAGAATATTCATATTGGGCATAATGCATAATGCAAACACTAGACCCAAGCACTGCCCACTATGCAGAGCTCTTATTTTCCTTGGCTATTTCAGATTGGGTATTTCAGGTCTGGCTCATCTCTGCTCAGAAACATAGGCAGTATCACAAAGGCCTGCCATTCAAGAATCATGAGTCAAACTTCCAAAATCATGATATAGTCTTAAAAATTACTAAACTAGGATAAAATAAGAAATTGCTTTTTTTCCCCTTCTGCTTTCTAATTTAGTCTATAGGAGGAAGCTGCTCACAATCAGTTTGTGAGTATTCACTCGAGGTTTAATATGCAACCTGAAATACAAACATAAAAACGGATGCCTCCCTATAGGTTTCTTGGTGAGGGAACTTCTACTTGCCCTTTTCATCTCCCTAGCCTACTACCGTCCTTCCCTCCTCCCTATGAATTTCTGCTGTCCCTATCTCCCTCTCCCTTCTCCATCCCTGTCATACCGAGTCTCCTATCCCACTTCTATTTTCCCTCCAAGTTCTCTCAGTCTCCTTGCCACACTATCTCCCACCCCCTCATTTTTACTTGCTTCCCAAATTTTGTCTCCTTTCCCTCTCACAGTATCTCTCTAACAGTTTATTCTGCTGTCCTCTTATTCTTCATTTTGTACCGCACGTTAGTACTGCACTTTTCCCTGAAACCTTCAGATTCCTTTCCAGTATTCAGGTCAGGAGGTGGACACCTTGTATGGGGGCTACTTGACTTTAGTCCTGTCAGAATCATTGGGAAATTATTATTATTTTTAATAAAGGAAAATTTTCACAAGTAAATGTCAGCACATAAGATTGAATGGTAATACAATAGCAAGAGTTAGCCACTCTGCAGCAGTACTTCAACTATGTTTAAACTGAGTAATACTATGTCAGCTTCACTATATATTGTTCCTAAGAAAAAAAGGAAATGATTATGGTCTCACACTGGTTTTACACCACTGTGACTTCAGTGAATTATTCCTGATTTATACTTCTCTAAGTGAAGTCAGAACCAGGCCCAAACAGGGATTATCAGAGACACAAACACATTGTCCTTGAAAGACAATGGGCAAGGTGGAAACCTAGCTGTTCTTTGCTCCTTTGGAAACCTCCCTAAAAATATCCTAGGATGACACCTAAATAGTCACTATTAGCCACAGGTGAAATCAGTTGGAAGATGTCTACACATTAGTCCAAACCTTCTCATTCTTTTCACTTTTGAAGATGGATGAAACATTTGTAATTATCCTAGCTATTTTGTTGTCATCTGGTACTAATCCCCTGCTCTCATTTTGAATAATACTTAGCATCTGAGACAAGTGATGTACTGTCAAATGGATGAATCATTATAGTTCAACATGTCTCAAAATGTTGTCTTTAAGGGCATGTCTATACTGATAGTTAATGCACAGGAAGTGGGGGTGCAAGTCTACAGCACTCTAAAGGGTTGTGCAGTAACTAGCTGTTTGAACCCTGCTACCATGCACTCAGAGTTCCATAGTACAGTTTTTTTACTGCTGTTTCAAACATTGGAGTGTTGCTGAGAGGTGAATGTCACAGGACAAACTCCCGTCAAGCTCAAAGATAGTTCTTCCCGAGTAAGAATGCAGGGTTTAGTCCACCAAATTTCTTATTTGTAGGAGAGATAAGTAGAGCATATGTGTTAATTCCATCACACTATCTCTATTAACGCTTTCTAAATCTTTAATGAACTGGACCAAAAAATTGGGAATTGGTTCATTATTGTATTTTGGATTCCACTAGTTTATGTGTTTGTAAAATATATTATTGCTGACTGTCTTAATTTTCAACTCATCAGTTTACACATCATAGCATATCAAAAATTGGTGAGAATTTTGTAAATATGCAGCTCTCTTCTTAAGGAGGAATCATAATTGTGAATTCTTACAATGTAAAGGGTTCTGTAACCGCTCTATCCCTGTGTAACATGAATAAAGTATATTTAATAAATCAAGTTTATGGTTCTTTACAAAGAGCCAATACTTGTGCTACATTATATTTTCAGCTGCATCTGCATGATGCAGTGCTCTCTTTTATACCCCAATGTTTGCCAGTTGTACAGACATAAATAAAAATTAGATAACAATGGAGCTTATGCCATGTGCCAGTTATTTTAAAACGTGACCTTGCAGAGTTTAGATCAGCAATCTCTGGTATGATTCTTCATGGCAGGGTATTGTCCTATGATGTCCTAAATATAAAACTAATAACCCTGTGATAAACTATTCGCAGTTCTGGTTAGTGCTGGGCAGCAGTTTGAAGTAAAGGATGGAATGTAGCTTAGTTTCAGCTACTCAAAGAATGAGTTTGAAAATAAATGTTATTGAGGTGGCGTAGTCCCAGAAACCAAATGGATGTAGAATTCAGTGCAAGGAATAAAAAATTTGGTCTGGGGACTGTGATAGGCTGGGCCTTTTAGGTCCCATTTGGGTGTGTGCTTTAAAAGTCCTCCCAATCATAGGGATGCTTGATCTCCTAGTGTTTCTAAAGGTCTGGGTTGTCTATGAAAGTGAAGTCCAACTTAACCCTACATCAGGGCTTATATTCACTCCCTGCTGCAATCAGCTTGTACCTTATCTAGTGGGCTCTTTTGGGCAAGAAGATGGCAGCTCTGTTGAAAGAATAGACTAACTCTAAAGCACAGCAGCCTCTCTTCTAGTTGCCATCTCTTCCTGTGACAAACTCTCCCTTTTAATCTCATTGCCTTCAAGTGAAACAGGCTCTGCTGATGTGCCTGTTTAGTACCCGTTGAGCCCAGAGGAACTTGTTAGCCTTTTCCTGATTGGAATGAGAGCATGCTCTATCACAGGGACCATCAGAGGAGAAGGCAGAACCCATCAGGTACAGTCAGAGCCAATGATACAGAGCCAAATCATGACCCAACATAGGTGACTGTGCAGGACAACAAGAGATCATAAAGTGGCCCCATTATTTCCCTGTGTGAGCTATTGCAAGTCACAGTACAGGCGGGAGCAGCTACTCCCCATTCCACACATGTAGTTTGGTAGCAGAGTGGGAAGAGTCTTGCATCTATCCTCTCTCCCTGCAATATGCAGTCCAGCATGCTGATCAAGCATGGAGAGGGAAGTAAGCTGTACCAGGTAAAGCTCAGGCACAGTTTAGTTGCTCTCTGGAACAAGAGGGATTGAATTTACTGTGATTCGGTTCCTGGTCTGCTCCTCTGGGACAGCATAACTACACACTCCCCACTTATTTAGGTAACTAAATCTGAATTTAGATGCCTAGCTTTAGCCACCCCAATTCTGAAATGTTTTGGCTAAAGTTGTATTTATGTAGACCGTGTTATAGTAGATATGACACTGAACCCCACATTCATCATAGTGGTATGATTATAGAATCATAGGACTGGAAGGGACCGTGAAAGGTCATCTAGTCCAGTCCCCTGCACTCATGGCAGGACTATACTATCTAGACCTTTCTTGACAGGTGTTTGTCTAACCAGCTCTTAAAAATCACTAATGATGAAGATTCCACAACCTCCCTAGGCAATTTATTCCATTGCTTAACCACCCTGACAGTTAGGAAGCTTTTCCTAATGTCCAAACTAAACCTCCCGTGCTGCAATGTAAGCCCATTGCTTCTTGTCCTATCCTCACAGGGTCAGCAGAACAATTTTTCTCCTTCCTCCTTGTAACAACCTTTTATGTACTTGAAAACTGTTATCGTTTCCCCCCTCAGTCTTCTCTTTTCCAGACTAAACAAACCCATTTTTTTCAATTTTCCCTTATAGGTCATGTTTTCTAGACCTTTAATCATTTTTGTTGCTCTTCTCTACTCTAGACTTTCTCCAATTTGTCCACATCTTTCTTTAAATGTGGCACCCAGAACTGGACACAATACTCCAGTTGAGGCCTAATCAGTGTGGAACAGAACAGAAGAATTACTTCTTGTGTCTTGCTTACAACACTCCTGCTAATACATCCCAGAATGATGTTTGCTTTTTTTGCAACAGTATTTTAGCTTGTGGTCTGCAGTACTCCTTCCTAGGCAGTCATTTCCCATTTTGTATGTGTGAAACTAACTGTTCTTTCCTAAGTGGAGTACTTTGCATTGTCCATATTGAATTTCATCCTATTTACTTCAGGCCATTTCTCCAGTTTGTCTGGATCATTTTGAATTTTAATCCTATCCTCCAAAGCACTTGCAACCTTTCCCAGCTTGGTATGGTCAGCAAACTTTATAAGTGTACTCTCTATGCCATTATCTAAATCATTGATATTGAACAGAACTGGACCCAAAACTGATCCCTGTGAAACCCCACTTGTTATGCCCTTCTAGCATGACTGTGAACCACTAATAACTACTCTCTGGGAATGGTTTTTCAACCAGTTTTGAACCCACTTTATAGTAGCTCCATCTAGATTGCATTTCCCTAGTTTGTTTATGAGAAGGTCATGTGTGACAGTATCAAAAGCTTTACTAAAGTCAAAATATACCACATCTATTACTTCCCCCCATCCACAAGACTTGTTACCTTGTCTAAGAAAGTTATCAGGTTTGACATGATTTGTTCTTGACAAATCCATGCTGACCGTTACTTATCACCTTACTATATTCTAGATGTTTGACAACTGATTGCTTAACTTTTTGTTCCATTATCTTTCTGGGTACAGAAGTTAAGCTGAATGGTCTGTAATTCCCTGGGTTGTCCTTATTTCCCTTTTTATAGATTGGCACTATATTTGCCCCTTTTCAGTCTTCTGCAATCTCTCCTCTCTTCCATGACTTGTCAAAGATAATTGCTAATGGCTCAGATATCTCCTCAGTCAGCTCCTTAACTATTCTACGATGCAGTTCATCAGGCCCTGGTGACCTGAAGACATCTAATTTGTCTAAGTAATTTTTAACTTGTTCTTTTGCTATTTTAGCCACTGATCCTATGTCCTTTTCACTGGCATTCACTATGTTAGACATCCAATCACCACCAGCCTTCTTGGTGAAAACCAAAACAAAGAAGTCATTAAACCCCTCAAACATTTCCACATTTTCTGATCTTGTTTTGTGCATATGACATAATTATGATACATCTTGTACAAGATATGTCTTGTGAGATGCCTATGGAAAAGTTATGATTTGATGAATATAATTATCCTATTTCTCTGTATATATCATTTTTGTGCCTGAAGATATGAATATTGACTATGTATCTGTATTTCAAATGTGCTGACTGTGGGTAACACCCACAACTAGCCTTTCAGGTACAACAATGAAGAAGCTAGACAGTACTAATGGATCATCAACAAAGACAATGAACCATGGAAGAGCTTAGCCTTTCTGGGAATGCTTCAGACAGCCTATGGATAATGGCTGGTTGTTGTATCAACCAGACAAGGTACTAACAAGCTTAAACAGGACTTTATTTTCAAAGTGGAAACCTCTTTACCAAGCTGCTGGTGCACCCTCTGTAGCTTTCTCCCAGCCTCTCAACTCCTCCCCACTTCTTCCTGTTTCCTGTCCTTTCAGACTCCCAACAGCCAGTGCTCCCAATTCTAATAATTACAAGCAACATCTAAACACCACAATCCCTCCTCTCTTAAGAAACTCTCCCAATTAAAATAAACGTTGTTCTAATCACAGGAACAAATATGAAACAAGACACTATACTGTTGGCAGAAATATTACACTGAAAACACTGTAGATACTACATAACATAGTCTCTAGCCCAGACAGGTGGTTGTCTGGGTCTTACAGGCCGTATCTCAAACCCTGGTTCCAGTGCAATGTCTTGTTGTGTTGGTACTACGGTGAAGTCATCCAATGCAGACTGGCAGTTGGCATAATCTCCTCTTGGTGCATAGGCAGGTGCAAGATAAGAAGCATTCCATACCCGCCCATCAGAAAGTCGATAGGTGTAAGGTCCCTTCTTCTCTATGATTTTAAGAGGAGCTGTGAATTTATAGTCCCCTTCCTGAGTAAAATTCCAGATTTTTGTATTCTCATGAAGGAAACATACTCAACCTTTGGTTCCTTAGCACCCCGCCACTTGTCTGTGAAAGCCTTAGACTTTGTTTGGTTCTGTTCAACTGCTTTTCTCACATCATCCTCATTTGAGTCATCAGGTCATGCCTTTAACAATCCAGCAATTTTCAGTTTAGTATTCATCTGTTTCCCATGCAGTGACTCTGTGTGTGATCTTTGAGTTGTGGCATGTCATGTAGCCTGGTATGCTTGCAAGAAATCAGTAGTGAAGGGTATCCACAATCGCCATTCCAGTTTAGCCATTTGCAACTCTCTTTCGAACTTCTGTTAAACCGTTCATTTCCCCATTGGCTTGAGGATAATATAGGGATGACCTTCTGTGTAAAATGTTCCTCTGTGCTAGAAAAGTTTCAAACTCCAGGGAAGTAAATTGACTACCATTATCTGAAACCAGTTATTTGGGGTTACCTTCCCTGCTAAAAACTGAAGAGAGGAACTTAATTACTGTAGCAGAAGAGATTTGCAATGTAAACGCTACCTCAGGCCATTTACTGAAATAGTCTATTAAAGTGATGACATAACGGCAGTCAATTGGAGCAGTATCACAGGGTCCTACAATGTCAATTACCACTTTTTCCCATGCAGATTCAGGAAGAGGAACAGGCTGTAATGAAGGGGTACATGTCACTGCTGTCCTATCATGCATTTGGCAAGTGACACAGGATTTTATGATTGCTTCACCTAGAATACTGTGTGCAGTTCTGGTCTCCCATGTTTAAAAAGGATGAATTCAAACTGGAGCAGGTACAGAGAAGGGCTACTAGGATGATCCGAGGAATGGAAAACTTGTCTTATGAAAGGAGACTTAAGGAGCTTGGCTTGTTTAGCCTAACTAAAAGAAGGTTGAGGGGAGATATGATTGCTCTCTATAAATATATCAGAGGGATAAATATAGGAGAGGGAGAGGAATTATTTCAGCTCAGCATCATTGTGGACACAAGAACAAATGGGTATAAACTGGCCACCAGGAAGTTTAGACTTGAAATCAGACGAAGGTTTTTAACCATCAGAGGAGTGAAGTTTTGGAATAGCCTTCCAAGGGAAGCAGTGGGGGCAAAAGATCTATCTGGTTTTAAGATTCTACTCAATAAGTTTATGGAGGAGATGGTATGATGGGATAATGGGATTTTGGTAAGTAATTGATCTTTAAATATTCAGGGTAAATAGGCCTAATCCCCTGGGATGGGCTATTAGATGGATGGGATCTGATTTACTATAGAAAATTCTTTCCTGGGTATCTGGCTGGTGAATCTTGCCCATGTACTCAGGGTTTAGCTGATTGCCATATTTGGGGTCGGGAAGGAATTTTCCTCCAGGGCAGATTGGAGAGGCCCTGGAGGTTTTTTTGCCTTCCTCTGTAGCATGGGGCATGGTTGACTGGAGGGAGGCTTCTCTGCTCCTTGAAGTTTTGAACCATGATTTAAGGACTTCAATAGCTCAGACATGGGTGAGGTTTTTCATAGGAGTGGGTGGGTGACATTCTGTGGCCTGCGCTGTGCAGGAGGTCGGACTAGATGATCAGAATGGTCCCTTCTGACCTTAGTATCTATGAATCTATGAATCTAAGAGTCCATCCCTGGCCACCAATACAGATCCTGTTTGTTTCGGAAAATTCCTTGGTGAGTATCGTGTGCCAGGTGTAGGAGTTTTGACTGTAATTCTTCTGGCACAAGGAGCTGGTGTGTACCTCGTAGCACACAGCCATCAAACATAGAAAGTTCATCCCGAACTCTAAAATAAGGCAGCAAAACTGGGTCAAGGTTTTTAGGGTGACTGGGCCATCTCTTTGTCAGAAATTCTCATAGTCTTTGTTGAATTGGACATGCTGAACAAGCAGCTTGAAATTGTTCTGTTGTAACTGCAATGAGAGTGCTTGTAATAAGCACAACCACTACATCCTCATCCTCCGGTGGACCATCTGGTGAAGGCAAAGGCAGGCGAGAAAGGCAATCAGCGACCACATTTTGGTTTCCAGGTTTATATTCCAGTTCATAATTGAAAGAGAGTGGTCTTGCAGACCATCAAGTAATACAGTATGCTGCTCTTTCGAGTCCTTTTGTGGTGAGCAACGTTGTCAAAGGGCTGTGGTCTGTGAGCAACTTGAACGTGCAGCCCCACCGGTAAATTCTCCATTTTTCAGTAGCCCAGACATAAGCAAGTGCTTCTTTTTTGACTGTAGAATATTTTCTCTGAGCATTACTTAGTGTCCTTGAAGCAAATGCAACAGTCCTCTCTGTGTTGTCCTCATGCAGTTGTGTGAGACCAGCCCGAAGTCCATAATCAGAAGCATCAGTAGTTACAATTGTGGGAAATACAGGACTGAACAGTGCAAGTACTGGACTATGTACAATCAAGTCTTTCACTGTTTTGAAACTAGCTTGTGCATCCATTGTCCACACTAAGGTTGAACTTGTCCGTAGTAATTCCCGTAATGGGTCAATGACAGAAGCATAATTGGGAATGAATTTTGCATACAAGGAAGTAAGACCCAAGAAGGAACGTAAGGTTTGCAAATCTGTTGGAGGAGCAGCATTTGAAATTGCCAGGATATGATCTGGTTCAGGTTTTAGTCCAGCCTGTGAAATTGTATGCCCCAGAAAGGAGAGTTCAGTTTGTCTAAATTTGGATTTGGACCTATTGAGCTGGAGGCCTGCTGTGCTGATGCAGTTTAGTACAGACTGCAGGTTATTGTCATGCTTCTCAGAAGTATTTCCAAACATGATGATATCATCCAGATAGCACTGAACTCCATGTTGATTCTTCAGAATTAATTACATCATTTTTTGAAAGGCACTTGGGGCAGATGCAAGACCGTATGAAACACTTTTAAAACAAAATAGTCCCTCATGTAATAAATGCTGTGAGGTCTCAGCTATCTTCATGCAACATAACCTGGTGGTATGCACTCTGCAAATCAAGAGTAGAAAACATCTTGAGTTCTGCAAATACTTCCTCTATGTGAGGAAGAGGATGGCTGTCAATCACAATAGCTTTATTTGGCTCCCTTAAGTCCACCCTTCTTCTGCATCACTACTATAGGTGAAACCCATTCCGAGGAGTCGATCTCTTCAATAATGTCCTTTTGAACAAGTTTTCTAAGTTCCTTTGAAACAGCTTCCCGGACTGAAAATGGTAAGCACCGTAACTTCTGTCATACAGGCATCACATTATTCCGCATTTTAACTTTATGCAGAAACCCATAAGCACAGCTGATTTTCTCCTCAACCTGGTGTTGCATCCCAGCTGAAACCGCAAAAGTACTTTGCTGAGGAAGAGCAATTCATCCATTAACTACCCTGAGATTTAAAGCAGCCAATAAATCTCTGCCAAGGATAGGAGTGCCTTTGTGGACAATGTAGAACTCTGCAGTTAAACAGCGATCACCAAAAGTAACTATTACGGATAGGCAGCCATGTACTGGAATATGGTTTTTCAAATAGCACACCAAGTGAAGTCTGGGTTCATTAAGAGGCATATCTTTAAAGTAATGCAGATAGATAGAATCAGGTAGTATAGATACTGCTGAGCCAGTGTCCAACATTAGCTGAATAGAGTGTGGTTTGCCTGAGGGTATGGCAGAAATGTTTACAGTGTACTTTATCTGTTCTGGAATATGTGCAGTAGTGATTTTGTCCATGCTCAGCACAGTAACATCTGGTACTGTAACTGAATGCACCTGTTGATTGAACTGGCTACTGTGACATACTTTAGCAAAATGTCCAATCTTTTTGCAATGATTGCACTGAGCTACTTTTGCCGGACATCCTGTGTAGCTTACAAGGTGTTGTGGGGATCCACTATGAAAACATGCTTTTACTGTATTTTGAATTTGCTGATTTGGTGGTTTTTAATTAGTTTTCCTCTTGCAATTGTGTGTCTGCAGTGGTAGTAAACTTTTCTGCAAAGAAGTCACAGCCTGGACTGTGCCTCCTGCTTGCTCATTATTTTGGCTTCACCTGTAGCTGACTCAATCTGAGTAGCAATAGTTATTGCTTTTCTAGTGTAAGTTGTGGTTCTAGAAGTAAGCATTCTCTTACATGAAGCATGACTTTTTTTCAGTGAGCTGGTCTCTAATCATCTCATCTGCCATATTCACAAATTACAATCAGACTCCTCAGGGAAGCAATATACTGCATTATAGTTTCCCCTCGTTTCTGCTTACACTGGCAAAATCCTGTAGCGATTAGCTACTACATTCACTTTTAGCACAAAAACGTTCTTTAATGCAGAGAGTGCAATCTCATAGTTATCATCTGCAAAGGGAAAAGTGTAAAATATATGCTGCCCTTCTGCTCCAAGGCAGTAGATTAGCAGAGCATGCTTTCTTACTTCGGAAATCTCTGTAACACTGATTGCAAGCAGATAAGTCTCAAACATATGGTTCCACATAGTAAAAGCAATTGGAGGCTCACCTGGGCTTTGCAGAAAGGGTGCAGGTGGGTTCAGAGGCAGAAGATCCCATCCTTGTCGCCAAAATGTTGTATCAACCAGGCAAGGTACTAACAACAGGACTTTATTTTCAAAATGGAAACCTCTTTACCAAGCTGCTGCTGCACCCTCTGTAGCTTTCTCCCAGCCTCTCAACTCCTCTCCCCTCCTTCCTGTTTCCTATCTTTTCAGACTTCCAACAGCCAGTACTCCCAGTTCTAATAATTACAAGCAACATCTAAACACCACACTGGTATGACTCAGCAAGGCATGCAAGGGCTTGTGACCAGACCACATGACACTGAACCCCATTTTGGTGCCTGTATTTTTCCACAAACTGGGGTGGGAACCTAGATTGAAACAAAGGGTTCCCACCATATGGAAAAGCTATATAAGGTGGGGAGTGACATAATCTCGGGGCCTCACTCACTACATGAGACAACTCCTGGAAACACCTGACAAAAAAAGACCGAACTTGAGCAAGTGCTGGTCCCAGACTAAAGGGTTTTCTAGACTGTGTATGGAAACTTGATGGACTGTTGTATCATCAGTCAGGGTGAGAAACTGCTAATTCAAATCCTATCCAACTAGTATGTTAAGCTTAGTTTGCATTTTTTGTTTATTTGCTAGGTAGTCTGCTTTGATCTGTTTGCTATCACTTATAAACACTTAAAATCTATCTTTCTGTAGTTAATAAACTTGTTTTATGTTTTATCTTTACTAGTGTGTTTTGAGTGAAGTGTCTGGGGAAAATCTCAGCTTGGTTAAAACAATCTTGTTGTGCATATCTTTCCCACATCGAGGGGAGAGTGAGCTATATGAATGAGCTTACATTGTAAAAATCCCTGTGAAGTGCAAGATACTATCATTCTAGGTTTATTCTCCAGCAGGTGTGCAAGGCTGGGAAGCTGGGAAATCAGCTGTCTGTTCTTGAGTGGCTTAGGTAAAAACTCAGGTAACTCAGTTCACTGTGTGGCATCACCTGCTGTCATGTTGTGTAATAAAAGGGCCTCGAGATGCTGGCTGAATCTCCAACAAAGCAGTGTGAGAGAGACCTGCCCAGTTGGGGGGTTAGAGACCATAGTGGTTCCCACAGCTCCCAGACTGCATCCAAGGGGTGACAAGCCATCACAACAGACTCCACTAAAATACTGATCCTTACTGTTTGTTCTAGCTAAATCAGTGTCTGGGTTATGACATTCCCCATTCCATGTATAGGGAGAACCACAAATACTGTGCTAAAGGTAAATACCATGGTGTGGTAAATGTCAAGATTTTTATGGCACCCACTGTAAAGCATTAGCAGCATCAGTACCAAGTAGCACATACCACTGACTCAATGTGTCTCAACCTTGACATGGCACAGTGGTACGAGACAGAGTCTGAGCTCTGTTATAACGGTGTAAATCCAGTCACTCTGTTTACACCAGTATAATCATAGGTATGGTGTAAGACCACCAAGCGATTGTACATAGGCTACTTTCACAGCTGTAAAAAAGGCTAATATCATTCTGCAGTGTATTAGCAGGAGTGTTGTATGTAAGAAATGGGAAGTGCTTATCCCATTCTACTCGGCACTGGTGAGGCCTCATCAAGAGTATTATATCCAATTCTGGACACTTCACTTTAGGAAAGATGTGGACAAATTGAGAGTTCAGAGAGAGCAACAAACATAATAAAAGGTTTAGAAAACCTGACCCAGGAGGAAAAGTTAAAAAAAATTGGCATATTTATTTTTAAGAAAAGGATACCGAGGAGAGACCTGCTAACAGTCTTCAGATATGTTAAAGGCTGCTATAAGGAGGATAGTGATAATTTGCAAGCTATTAGGCAAAACTTTCTAATTTTAAGGGTAGTTAAGCTCTAGAACAGGCTTCCAAGGGAGACTGTAGAATCCCCATCACTGGAGATTTTTAAGAACAGGCTGGACAAATACCTGTCACGTATGGTCTAGGTTTATTTGGTTCTGCCACAGCAGACCCTTGAGGTCCCTTCCAGTCTTTCTATGATTTAGCAGCAATAACTGTTGTTCGATTTTGCCCTGCTTCAGATTCTGACAAAAGATTACAGGATAAGCAGAAGACATCACTGGTTCCATTTAAATTATATTCTATTATAATAACTCGGATAATTCCAACCCAGGAAACACAGCATGAGTAAGGAGAGGATGCTGTGACTCTTCTTACATGGTTATTGTTGCTAAGGAAAGCATTCCACAGGGATCCACTGCTCAGCTCATCTGTCTCACTTTGCCTGGAACTCTCAAACAGCATTGTGACATCGTGGAAAGGTAACGTGATTTGGGGGGGGTTGTTGTTTTGTCTTGGTTTTTTTCCACCATTTCTAACTCTGTAACAGGAGCTTATAATTATGTGGAATAGTAGAAATAATGGGGCAGATCCTCAGCTGGTGTACATTGGTGTTGCCCCACTGAAGTATATGGAGTTGCAGCAATTTACACAAGCTGAGTCTCTGCTCTCAAATCTGTAGGCAAGAGTAGGACCAAAAACTCTGGAAACTTTCAAGCACTATTTAAGGCCTGATGAAACTTCTACTGAATTCAATTGGAGTCATTCAAATTACTTCAGAGGGAGCTGGATCAGGCCCTAAAAGTATTCAGAGTTCTTTAGAATGTGTTTTTTCTTCTGTAATTTCTCATCCTGAATGCCTCAATTTCTGCTCCCACTCCTCCTGCACTCTTTCTTTTTCACTCCCCCCCACCAACTGGTTGGAGAATTAAGTAGTTTTTAATGTAGCCTGTCAAACAACACAATAGTGACACTGTAGAAGAAAAGCAATGTCTTTTAAGGCTGCGGGAGTAAACTGAGTCAGCAAGGTAACTGAAAGGTACCAAAATATATGAATATATACTTTACTATATTTTTTCCATTAACTTAGGTATTTGAGAGGACTGCCATGTCCTATGTTCCATGTGAAGCACAATTTCCATGTGGGACACATGATTATGTAGTACTTAGAACATTTCTAATGATTTATGCTGTTTGGTGCTCTGCTTATCTGTCATTCACTCTGTCATTTCTCTGCTGCTTTGCCTATCTGCTGCTTTAACTCTATAACAAAGTGGAGAGGCACAGTTTCTGAGAAGTAATTGTTAGATAGCTACATGTACTGGCTGCCAGAGAATAAAGCACTTTGGTGGTATGAGAATGGTATTTATTTTCCTTGAAGAGGTAAGAAGACTCAGAGACTGACCCCGAGTGGGGTTTGATCCTTCAAGGTGCTGAATACTCCTGTGCAGTATTGTGCTCCTTCATCTCAAGCTGAGTTCATTGGATAGCATCTTGCAGGATTGAGCTCATGACTAGGAGCCCATTCATGGTGACAAAGGTTACTTCTGATGCTTGTCTGCTTCTCTCTCATCTAAATACAATTCCTTTTTCAGTTGCCTGCTTCTGAAACACTTAACAGGGCCAACCACCCTTCACACGGAGACTTTGACCTTCAGATTTCAGAAGAAATACTACACATTCAGTCTAGCTTTTATGCACTTTTCTGGTTCCCAAATTATCCCACTGGGATCTGTAAACTTAGAGTGATAAGTGGGTGATGATTTGCATTACTTCAATCCTCCAAAAGATCCTAAATATAACAGACAATCTCTCTATCAAAAGAGCTCCTACGACGTTTGAGCTTATATCAATTTTTTAAAAAAATCTGTCTTCAGGAATATCTCCATTGATCCTGCAAATATCAAGTGTTTCCTCCTTTGAATGTGCTTTCCCATTTACCTCAGATGTTCTCCTCAAAATGTTATCTTGTTTCCCATCCGAAGGAGCCTATAGTGTAACTCTGTGTTTTTTCCTAATGTTTGTGTGTCTCCTGCAATAATTGTTCTTGAATGTTTGATGCATTGTCAAATTCTACCTCCCTAGAATAATAGAAAACAGGTCATTTTGTCCATTCCCCTAAAAATATTCATTTTGCCAAATGAAAGGTCTTCTTTGTCATATTCTTTTGGGGCTAGAATGGCATTAACACTTCAACCACTTTTTGTTTTTATTGTTTGTTTGTTTTTTGAAGGAACAAAGAATGCATTTGTACAGTCTGAGGCTTGTAATCAATCTCCTACTACTCACTCTATTAGCAGCTAACATGCTCTCAGCTAATGATATGGTCTTTGCATCAGTGAAGAGGTAGGATGCTTTAACTGTGGAGATGCATGGTAACTCTATTGGTAGTATTGCATGTTCATTGAAAAAGACCTTCCATCTCTACTATTACATTCCCTGGCAGCAGGATCTTTCAGGCTTTTCGCTCCGGGAACTGATTGTCAGTTTGCTAGAAAATTCATCAGTCCCTGGATTGAAGGGTGAACTTAGTATAGAAAAGATGCAATGAGTTTCTAGGAAATGTAATGACATTAGATGTAAGTAAATGTCATCAAATATACATAATGGGCAACTTAATAAACATCTCCCATGCAATTGGGAAGGGTTCCAAGGAGCAAATATAGCACAATTCCTTTCAGTGACTGATCAATGAATAAATGACACACATGGTATCGTTTGGAAAACTAACTTGGGATAAAGTTATTACTTTACTAGTGTAAGCGGGGGAATAGTCCCGCTTTTGTGGGGAACTTTCCTGGCTTCTGCACTACCTCGGTGAAGTGGGCTAGCGAAAGGATCTGAGTCCTCGCTCCCACTTCCTTTACCCAGTGGCCTCTCCGCCCTTGAGGACTCCCCTTCCACTCTCCTGTCTGGCAGAGTCCTCTTAACCCCAACAAGGCTGGGCCCAGGATTCCTGGGGGGGCTCGAGCCCCAACCCTGCTGTGGTCACCTAGGACGGGGCTAGGGTGTCCTCACTCCGGGGTACTCTCTCTGCACTGGGCACTTCTCTGACCATTACATACAAGTTAAAGCAAATGCAAATTATTTAATCAACAACTAATTTTAAAAAGAATAAGGAATAATGGGAAAGGTTAAAGGAAACACATGAACCGGCTCTGCGGCAGGGAACATCACAAACAGTGTCTCTGGAATGTCAGGGCAGTTCTTTTTGCGAATACAGACTAACACGGCTGCTACTCTGAAACCTGTGATTATGCAAGGCACTGAATTTAGCCGTATAGAGTGGAAATCTGTCAACTTCATGAAAAAACTCGCACAGATACAGACAGACATCATCTTCCTCTCCAAATGCAAACAGATGGACATCATACCGAAAGGACTGAAGGTAAAAAATCCATTACAATCTACATACCACACAGACTATGCTGACAGCTTGTGCCACACACTCTCAAAGAAACTGCGGAACCACCTGATCAACATCCTCTACAGCAAACAGGGAAAGATTAAGAATGAGCTCTCAAAACTGGATACTCTCATAAAGAACCAACCTTCCACACAAACTTCCTCGTGGCTGGACTTTACAAAAACTAGACAAGCCATTTACAAAACACACTTTGCTTCTCTACAAAAGAAAAGGACACTAAGCTATCTAAACTACTATATGCCACAAGGGGCCACAACAATGGTTCCCGTAACCCACCCAGCAATATTGTTAATCTATCCAACTATACTCTTAGCCCAGCAGAAGAATCTGTCCTATCTCGGGGCCTCTCCTTTTGCCCCTCCACCCCCACGAACATGATACAGTTCTGTGGTGACCTAGAATCCTATTTTCGACGTCTCAGACTCAAGGAATATTTCCAACACACCTCTGACCAACATATTAACCCACAGAGACCTTCCTGCCAACACTACAAAAAGAAGGATTCTGGGTGGACTCCTCCTGAAGGTCGAAACAGCAGCCTGGATTTCTACATAGACTGCTTCCGCCGACGTGCACGAGCTGAAATTGTGGAAAAGCAGCATCGCTTACCCCATAACCTCAGCCATGCAGAACACAGTGCCATCCACTGCCTCAGAAACAACTCTGACATCATAATCAAAAAGGCTGACAAAGGAGGTGCTGTCATCATCATGAATAGGTCGGAGTATGAACAGAGGCTACTAGGCAGCTCTCCAACACCACTTTCTACAAGCCATTACCCTCTGATCCCACTGAGAGTTACCAAAAGAAACTACAGCATTTGCTCAAGAAACTCCCTGAAAAAGCACAAGAACAAATCCGCACAGACACACCCCTGGAGCCCCGACTTGGGGTATTCTATCTGCTACCCAAGATCCATAAACCTGGAAATCCTGGACGCCCCATCATCTCAGGCATTGGCACCCTGACAGCAGGATTGTCTGGCTATGTAGACTCCCTCCTCAGGCCCTTCGTTACCAGCACTCCCAGCTATCTTCGAGACACCACCGATTTCCTGAGGAAACTACAGTCCATTGGTGATCTTCCTAAAAACACCATCCTAGCCACTATGGATGTAGAAGCCCTCTACACCAACATTCCACACAAAGATGGACTACGAGCCGTCAGGAACAGTATCCCCGATACTGTCACGGCTAACCTGGTGGCAGAACTTTGTGACTTTGTCCTGACCCATAACTATTTCACATTTGGTGACAATGTATACCTTCAAATCAGCGGCACTGCGATGGGTACCCGCATGGCCCCACAGTATGCCAACATTTTTATGGCCGACTTAGAACAACGCTTCCTCAGCTCTCGTCCCCTAATGCCCCTACTCTACTTGCGCTACATTGATGACATCTTCATCATCTGGACCCATGGAAAAGAAGCTTTTGAGGAATTCCACCATGATTTCAACAATTTCCATCCCACCATCAACCTCAGCCTGGACCAGTCCACACAAGAGATCCACTTCCTGGACACTACGGTGCTAATAAGCGATGGTCACATAAACACCACCCTATATCGGAAACCTACTGACCGCTATTCCTACCTACATGCCTCTAGCTTTCATCCAGATCATACCACTCGATCCATTGTCTACAGCCAAGCGCTACGATATAACCACATTTGCTCCAACCCCTCAGACAGAGACAAACACCTACAAGATCTCTGTCATGCATTCCTACAACTACAATACCCACCTGCTGAAGTGAAGAAACAGATTGATAGAGCCAGAAGAGTACCCAGAAGTCACCTACTACAGGACAGGCCCAACAAAGAAAACAACAGAACGCCACTAGCCATCACCTTCAGCCCCCAACTAAAACCTCTCCAAAGCATCATCAAGGATCTACAACCTATCCTGAAGGACGAGCCATCACTCTCACAGATCTTGGGAGACAGACCAGTCCTTGCTTACAGACAGCCCCCCAACCTGAAGCAAATACTCACCAGCAACCACACACCACACAACAGAACCACTAACCCAGGAACCTATCCTTGCAACAAAGCCCGTTGCCAACTCTGTCCACATATCTATTCAGGGGATACCATCATAGGGCCTAATCACATCAGCCACACTATCAGAGGCTCGTTCACCTGCGCATCTACCAATGTGATATATGCCATCATGTGCCAGCAATGCCCCTCTGCCATGTACATTGGCTAAACTGGACAGTCTCTACGTAAAAGAATGAATGGACATAAATCAGACGTCAAGAATTATAACATTCAAAAACCAGTTGGAGAACACTTCAATCTCTCTGGTCACTCGATCACAGACCTAAGAGTGGCTATACTTCAACAAAAAAGCTTCAAAAACAGACTCCAACGAGAGACTGCTGAATTGGAACTAATTTGCAAACTGGATACAATTAACTTAGGCTTGAATAGAGACTGGGAATGGATGAGTCATTACACAAAGTAAAACTATTTCCCCATGGTATTTCTCCCTCCCACCCCACCCCCCACTGTTCCTCTGATATTCTTGTTAACTGCTGGAATTATCCTACCTTGCTTGTCACCATGAAAGGTTTTCCTCCTTTCCCCCCCCCTGCTGCTGGTGATGGCTTATCTTAAGTGACCACTCTCCTTACAGTGTGTATGATAAACCCATTGTTTCATGTTCTCTGTGTGTGTGTATATAAATCTCTCCTCTGTTTTTTCCACCAAATGCATCCGATGAAGTGAGCTGTAGCTCACAAAAGCTTATGCTCTAATAAATTTGTTAGTCTCTAAGGTGCCACAAGTACTCCTTTTCTTTTTGCGAATACAGACTAACATGGCTGCTACACTGAAACCTGACAACTTGTTTAGTCACTCATACCAAGGCAGAGTCAGGCCCAGATTGTGCTACCCCTTTTTTTTTCTAACTGGGGGCAGTGGCCATGCTTATTGAGGCCTTCTTAAACTTGGCTGCTGTCAGTACTTTCTCTCAACAAAGGGAAGTTCCATACCTCGAAAAGGGAAAACAGCACAAGTTAATGCAGACTCATACTCTATTAGCTTTTTCCAATTACTCTTATTGGTCTGGCAAAGTGAGCATAAAGTAGATTCAAGCTGGCTCTGATGTGAGCTGGAGAATGTGGCCTAAGTAATTTATGACCAAATTCACTATTGCTTTGTATCTTATGTAGCCATTTAT
This sequence comes from Dermochelys coriacea, assembly GCF_009764565.3. Taxonomy (NCBI): domain Eukaryota; kingdom Metazoa; phylum Chordata; order Testudines; family Dermochelyidae; genus Dermochelys; species Dermochelys coriacea. Next base: position 29,233,798 of record NC_050069.1, on the reverse strand, counting down.
ATCAGTGCAAAGTGGGTGCAAAACATTACTAGATCAAGATGGAGGCATACTGCATCTGTTTTTCACTCCGTTTCAGAGTAGCAGCCGTGTTAGTCTGTATTCGCAAAAAGAAAAGGAATACTTGTGGCACCTTAGAGACTAACAAATTTATTAGAGCATAGTCTCTAAGGTGCCACAAGTACTCCTTTTCTTTTTTTTTTCACTCCGTGTACCTGTGTAAATGATGACACAAGGTGCAGGACAACAATGAACTAGGCTCCAAATTTTAAAATGCCAGTGGACATGTGCCCATTTGCACTTCTGTGTAGACCAGGGATCAGCAACCTTTGGCACTCGGCCCATCAGGGAAATTTGCTGGCAGGCTGAGACAGTTTGTTTACCTGCAGCATCCTCAGGTTTGGCCGATCGTAGCTCCCACTGGCCGCGGTTCGCCAGTGGGAGCCCACACCACTTCCCACAGCCCCCATTGGCCTGGAATGGCAAACCCCAGCTAGTGGGAGCTGCGATCGGCCAAACCTGCGGATGCTGCAGGTAAACAAACCGTCCCAGCCCTCCAGCAGATTTCCCTGATGGGTTGCATGCCAAAGTTTGCCAATCCCCAGTGTAGACTACCCACACAGTGGATCACAACATGGCAGAAAATGGAAGATGTTGCCACAGTCCTACTTTCTCAACAACGCAGGTGGCAGAGAGAGGGTTGGCAGGGGTGGAGAACAATGGAGTCTTGACTCCACCCCACTCCAATACATAGGTCATTACCTCTGGACTGGTGCAGAAGGGGAAGAAAGCTGCACTAAAAAAAAGGCTGATGTTGTTTACTTCCCAAAGGGAGCAAGAGATTGAACTGTGATTCTACACTGTACTCCTGAGACAGCACATCTATGCACTGCCTCTGACTCAGAGCAGATTGTAAAGTGTAGTCTAGAGTTTAGAGAATTTTTGCTCTGGATTATATACAACCTGAAGAATACCAAATATTAATATTTTATGTAATACAAAGAATGGGTGAAATTTTTGCTATTTCCCATTCTCATTAAAATCCTGATAACAAAAATGGATCTATATTGTGCTATCTATCCTGTTCTCATTACAATCTTTGTCAGTGGAATGAGACATCCGAGAATTTTAATACGCAGTACAATCTACAAAAGACAGTAATATACTGTGTGGCTCTAACCTCTTCAGTGCTCTATAATTTGATTGTCAGGTGGCCATTCCAGATATCTTCTGATACAATATTGGCAATCTAAATCTCAAAGAAAGGTGGTATGGCCAGCCAATCAAAATGCAAACTTTTTCCAAGTTTAAAGAGCTGCAGCATATTAGTGAAATGTAAAGATTAAAGTGGATATCAATCAAATTTGAAATCCTTTTGACCAGTGAGTTGCCAAATAACCACATCTGCAAAAAACAGCCAAAGAAATAAAAAACATTTATTTCTGTAAATGATGTGTCAAAAGTACTCCCCCCCTTTTTTTTGATGCTGAAAGGGAGGGCACCTCTTGAGTTCATAAGAAGAATATGATAATGCACATGTAGTGGGGGGATATGAGTGGGCTTTAGTCTTTAATAATTACAGTTTTTTGAACCTGTTCGTTACATCTGCATTTTGACCCCTCATACTTTGGGAAGGTAAGGAATAGGGCAGGAGAGGGGAAACCCTAGTGTATAATAGCAAGAAAAAGTAAAGAAATTCTCTTGTTAAAGGTTATTATGAGAAAAGAAACTAGGACATTCACAAGACAGTTTTAAGATAATATACTCATTATTTCTCATACATTACACCAGAGTTTGTACCCAGCATTTAAAAAAAAAATCAAAACCAACACATTTTTCTAGAAATAGGGTAAGATAAGAACTAGATTTCCACAGACAGACCTGAACTTTGGATGTTCAAAACTAGGTCCAGATCCTCATTTTACAGCATGAGCCAATCTCTATATTCAAACACAGATATGTGTTGTCCCATTTACATAGATGTTTCAGCTCTAGGGTCACTTCAGATGGCAGAGGCAATGTGTTACCTCTTTGAGCAATGTCTTTCCCAGTAAACTGCATCCTTCCCTGCAGGATTGTTGTTTTTTACAATCTTTATCAATAATAATTGTATTCATTAATCTTGGGACAAATACCAATAATTGAGGAGTTTAGTTCTACTCATTTAGCAAACATTGGGCAAAGACTCTCGACAGTCACGGTAGGTACATACACAGGGTGAGATTGTAACTAGTGTGCAAAGGGTTGAGGCCAAAAGAGACTCCCTATCTGCTTGTGGGTTCCCCACACCCACCACAACCTAGAAAGGCCAGTCATGTTGCAATCCTTGTGCTTCACAGAACCCTAATATTCCTCCAGGCTAGTTCTACTAACCAGTACAACTCAGGAAGGGAGGGACAGGCAGTGGTGAGCTGGAGCCGGTTTGCACCGGTTCGTGCAAAACGGTTGTTAAATTTGAAGCAGTTTTAGAACCGGTTGTTAACCCGCTTCCCTGCAGGGGGCGCTAAGGCTTAGACGGGGTCCAGCAGGGAAGTGATGTAATTCCTCCTCCGGCCGCCGGGGGCACTGTGCTGCGGGAGCCATGTGGGCTGCTGCCTGGCGCAGAGCACGAGTCCTGTTGCTGCTGCTGCTCCCCCGACCCCTGGCCCTGGGGCTCCCGCTGCTGCCTGGTGGGTCCCCAGCTGCTCTGCTGGGCCTGGGCTGCGTCCTGCTGCTCTTCCCGTGAGCACCCACCACCCTGCCCGCAGCCAGCCCCTGCCTCGAGCCACCCCCGCACCCTCTGCCCACCTACCCCCGCACCCTCTGCCCTGCCTCCAGCCACCCCGCACCCTCCGCCCGCAGCTGGCTGCTGCCACACCCCCTGCCCTGCCTCGAGCCACCCCCGCACCCTCTGCCCACCTACCCCCGCACCCTCTGCCCTGCCTCCAGCCACCCCGCACCCTCCGCCCGCAGCTGGCTGCTGCCACACCCCCTGCCCTGCCCACAGCCACCCCCGCACCCTCTGCTCACAGACAAACCCGGCCACACCCCCTGCCCTGCCTCCAGACATCCCCGCACCCTCTGCCCACAGCCAGCCCCTGCCACACCCCCTGCCCTGCCTCCAGCCATCCCCGCACCCTCTGCCCACCTACCCCCCGCACCCTCTGCCCTGCCTCCAGCCACCCCGCACCCTCCGCCCGCAGCTGGCTGCTGCCACACCCCCTGCCCTGCCTCCAGCCATCCCCGCACCCTCTGCCCACCTACCCCCGCACCCTCTGCCCTGCCTCCAGCCACCCCGCACCCTCTGCCCGCAGCTGGCTGCTGCCACACCCCCTGCCCTGCCTCCAGCCATCCCGCACCCTCTGCCCACCTACCCCCGCACCCTCTGCCCTGCCTCCAGCCACCCCGCACCCTCCGCCCGCAGCTGGCTGCTGCCACACCCCCTGCCCTGCCCACAGCCACCCCCGCACCCTCTGCCCACCTACCCCCGCACCCTCTGCCCTGCCTCCAGCCACCCCGCACCCTCCGCCCGCAGCTGGCTGCTGCCACACCCCCTGCCCTGCCTCCAGCCATCCCCGCACCCTCTGCCCACCTACCCCCGCACCCTCTGCCCTGCCTCCAGCCACCCCGCACCCTCTGCCCGCAGCTGGCTGCTGCCACACCCCCCTGCCCTGCCTCCAGCCATCCCCGCACCCTCTGCCCACCTACCCCCGCACCCTCTGCCCTGCCTCCAGCCACCCCGCACCCTCCGCCCGCAGCTGGCTGCTGCCACACCCCCTGCCCTGCCCACAGCCACCCCCCGCACCCTCTGCCCACCTACCCCCGCACCCTCTGCCCTGCCTCCAGCCACCCCGCACCCTCCGCCCGCAGCTGGCTGCTGCCACACCCCCAGCCCTGCCTCCAGCCATCCCCGCACCCTCTGCCCACCTACCCCCGCACCCTCTGCCCTGCCTCCAGCCACCCCGCACCCTCCGCCCGCAGCTGGCTGCTGCCACACCCCCTGCCCTGCCCACAGCCATCCCCGCACCCTCTGCCCACCTACCCCCGCACCCTCTGCCCTGCCTCCAGCCACCCCGCACCCTCCGCCCGCAGCTGGCTGCTGCCACACCCCCTGCCCTGCCTCCAGCCATCCCCGCACCCTCTGCCACCTACCCCGCACCCTCTGCCCTGCCTCCAGCCACCCCGCACCCTCCACCCGCAGCTGGCTGCTGCCACACCCCCTGCCCTGCCTCCAGCCATCCCCGCACCCTCTGCCCACCTACCCCCGCACCCTCTGCCCTGCCTCCAGCCATCCCCGCACCCTCTGCCCACCTACCCCCGCACCCTCTGCCCTGCCTCCAGCCACCCCGCACCCTCCGCCCGCAGCTGGCTGCTGCCACACCCCCTGCCCTGCCTCCAGCCATCCCCGCACCCTCTGCCCACCTACCCCCGCACCCTCTGCCCTGCCTCCAGCCACCCCGCACCCTCTGCCCGCAGCTGGCTGCTGCCACACCCCTGCCCTGCCTCCAGCCATCCCCGCACCCTCTGCCCACCTACCCCCGCACCCTCTGCCCTGCCTCCAGCCACCCCGCACCCTCCGCCCGCAGCTGGCTGCTGCCACACCCCCTGCCCTGCCCACAGCCACCCCCGCACCCTCTGCCCACCTACCCCCGCACCCTCTGCCCTGCCTCCAGCCACCCCGCACCCTCCGCCCGCAGCTGGCTGCTGCCACACCCCCTGCCCTGCCCACAGCCACCCCCGCACCCTCTGCTCACAGACAAACCGGCCACACCCCCTGCCCTGCTCCAGACATCCCCGCACCCTCTGCCCACAGCCAAGCCACTGCCACACCCCTGCCCTGCCTCCAGCCATCCCCGCACCCTCTGCCCACCCTACCCCCGCACCCTCTGCCCTGCCTCCAGCCACCCCGCACCCTCCGCCCGCAGCTGGCTGCTGCCACACCCCCTGCCCTGCCCACAGCCACCCCCGCACCCTCTGCCCACCTACCCCCGCACCCTCTGCCCTGCCTCCAGCCACCCCGCACCCTCCGCCCTCAGCTGGCTGCTGCCACACCCCCTGCCCTGCCCACAGCCACCCCGCACCCTCTGCTCACAGACAAACCCGGCCACACCCCCTGCCCTGCCTCCAGACATCCCCGCACCCTCTGCCCACAGCCAGCCCCTGCCACACCCCCTGCCCTGCCTCCAGCCACCCCCGCACCCCTCTGCCCACCTACCCCCGCACCCTCTGCCCTGCCTCCAGCCACCCGCACCCTCCGCCCGCAGCTGGCTGCTGCCACACCCCCTGCCCTGCCCACAGCCACCCCCGCACCCTCTGCCCACCTACCCCCGCACCCTCTGCCCTGCCTCCAGCCACCCCGCACCCTCCGCCCGCAGCTGGCTGCTGCCACACCCCCTGCCCTGCCGCCAGCCATCCCCGCACCCTCTGCCCACCTACCCCCCACCCCTGCCCTGCCTCCAGCCACCCCGCACCCTCCGCCCGCAGCTGGCTGCTGCCACACCCCCCCTGCCCTGCCTCCAGCCATCCCCGCACCCTCTGCCACCTACCCCCGCACCCCTCTGCCCCTGCCTCAGCCACCCCGCACCCTCCGCCCGCAGCTGGCTGCTGCCACACCCCCTGCCCTGCTCCAGCCATCCCCGCACCCTCTGCCCACCTTACCCCCGCCGCACCCTCTGCCCTGCCTCCAGCCACCCCCGCACCCTCTGCCCGCAGCTGGCTGCTGCCACACCCCCTGCCCTGCCCACCAGCCATCCCCGCACCCTCTGCCCACCCTACCCCCGCACCCCTGCCCTGCCTCCAGCCACCCCGCACCCTCCGCCCGCAGCTGGCTGCTGCCACACCCCCTGCCCTGCCTCCAGCCATCCCCGCACCCTCTGCCCACCTACCCCCGCACCCTCTGCCCTGCCTCCAGCCACCCCGCACCCTCCCACCCGCAGCTGGCTGCTGCCACACCCCCTGCCCTGCCTCCAGCCATCCCCGCACCCTCTGCCCACCTACCCCGCACCCTCTGCCCTGCCTCCAGCCATCCCCGCACCCTCTGCCCACCTACCCCCGCACCCTCTGCCCCTGCCTCCAGCCACCCGCACCCTCCGCCCGCAGCTGGCTGCTGCCACACCCCCTGCCCTGCCTCCAGCCATCCCCGCACCCTCTGCCCACCATACCCCCGCACCCTCTGCCCTGCCTCCAGCCACCCCGCACCCTCTGCCCGCAGCTGGCTGCTGCCACACCCCCTGCCCTGCCTCCAGCCATCCCCGCACCCTCTGCCCACCTACCCCCGCACCTCTGCCCTGCCTCCAGCCACCCGCACCCCTCCGCCCGCAGCTGGCTGCTGCCACACCCCCTGCCCTGCCCACAGCCACCCCCGCACCCTCGGCCCACCGACCCCCGCACCCTCTGCCCTGCCTCCAGCCACCCCGCACCCTCGCCCGCAGCTGGCTGCTGCCACACCCCCTGCCTGCCCACAGCCACCCCCGCACCCTCTGCTCACAGACAAACCCGGCCACACCCCCTGCCCTGCCTCCAGCCATCCCCGCACCCTCTGCCCACCTACCCCCGCACCCTCTGCCCTGCCTCCAGCCACCCCGCACCCTCCGCCCGCAGCTGGCTGCTGCCACACCCCCTGCCCTGCCCACAGCCACCCCCGCACCCTCTGCCCACCTACCCCCGCACCCTCTGCCCTGCCTCCAGCCACCCCGCACCCTCCGCCCGCAGCTGGCTGCTGCCACACCCCCAGCCCTGCCTCCAGCCATCCCCGCACCCTCAGCCCCCCAACCCCCGCACCCTCTGCCCTGCCTCCAGCCACCCCGCACCCTCCGCCCGCAGCTGGCTGCTGCCACACCCCCTGCCCTGCCCACAGCCATCCCCGCACCCTCTGCCCACCTACCCCCGCACCCTCTGCCCTGCCTCCAGCCACCCCGCACCCTCCGCCCGCAGCTGGCTGCTGCCACACCCCCTGCCCTGCCTCCAGCCATCCCCGCACCCTCTGCCCACCTACCCCCGCACCCTCTGCCCTGCCTCCAGCCACCCCGCACCCTCCACCCGCAGCTGGCTGCTGCCACACCCCCTGCCCTGCCTCCAGCCATCCCCGCACCCTCTGCCCACCTACCCCCGCACCCTCTGCCCTGCCTCCAGCCATCCCCGCAACCTCTGCCCACCTACCCCCGCACCCTCTGCCCTGCTCCAGCCACCCCGCACCCTCCGCCCGCAGCTGGCTGCTGCCACACCCCCTGCCCTGCCTCCAGCCATCCCCGCACCCTCTGCCCACCTACCCCGCACCCTCTGCCCTGCCCTCCAGCCACCCCGCACCCTCTGCCCGCAGCTGGCTGCTGCCACACCCCCTGCCCTGCCTCAGCCATCCCCGCACCTCTGCCCACCTACCCCGCACCCTCTGCCCTGCCTCCAGCCACCCGCACCCTCCGCCCGCAGCTGGCTGCTGCCACACCCCCTGCCCTGCCTCCAGCCACCCCCGCACCCTCTGCCCACCTACCCCCGCACCCTCTGCCCTGCCTCCAGCCACCCCGCACCCTCCGCCCGCAGCTGGCTGCTGCCACACCCCCTGCCCTGCCCACAGCCACCCCCGCACCCTCTGCTCACAGACAACCCCGGCCACACCCCCTGCCCTGCCTCCAGACATCCCCGCACCCTCTGCCCACAGCCAGCCCCTGCCACACCCCCTGCCCTGCCTCCAGCCATCCCCGCACCCTCTGCCCACCTACCCCGCACCCTCTGCCCTGCCTCCAGCACCCCGCACCCTCCGCCCGCAGCTGGCTGCTGCCACACCCCCTGCCCTGCCTCCAGCATCCCGCACCCTCTGCCCACCTACCCCCGCACCCTCTGCCCTGCCTCCAGCCACCCCGCACCTCTGCCCGCAGCTGGCTGCTGCCACACCCCCTGCCCTGCCTCCAGCCATCCCCCCACCCGCTGCCCACCTACCCCGCACCCTCCGCCCTGCCTCCAGCCACCCCGCACCCTCCGCCCGCAGCTGGCTGCTGCCACACCCCTGCCCGGCCCACAGCCACCCCCCCCCCCTCTGCCCACCTACCCCCGCACCCTCTGCCCTGCCTCCAGCCACCCCGCACCCTCCACCCGCAGCTGGCTGCTGCCACACCCCCTGCCCTGCCCACAGCCACCCCCGCACCCTCTGCCCACCTACCCCCCGCACCCTCTGCCCTGCCTCCAGCCACCCCGCACCCTCCGCCCGCAGCTGGCTGCTGCCACACCCCTGCCCTGCCCACAGCCACCCCCGCACCCTCTGCTCACAGACAAACCCGCCCACACCCCCTGCCCTGCCTCCAGACATCCCCGCACCCTCGGCCCACAGCCAGCCCCTGCCACACCCCCTGCCCTGCCTCCAGCCACCCCGCACCCTCTGCCCACAGCCACCCCCACACCCTCTGCCCACAGCCAGCCCCTGCCACACCCCCTGCCCTGCCTCCAGCCACCCCGCACCCTCTGCCCACAGCCAGCCCCTGCCACACCCCCTGCCCTGCCTCCAGCCACCCCGGAACCTCTGCTCACAGACAAACCCGGCCACGCCCCCTGCCCTGCATCCAGCCACCCCGCACCCACTGCCCGCAGCCAGACCCTGCTGCACACAACCCCTGCCCTGCCCACAGCCAGCTCCACACCCCCTTGCCTCCAGCCAACCCCGCACTCTTCTGTCTCCAGCCAGCTCTGCATCCCCTGCCCTGCCCGCAGCCAGCCCTGCACCCCCTGCCTCCAGCTAGCCCTGCCCCACACCCGTCTGCAGCTGGCCCCACGTCCACTAGTGCCCTGCAGTTCCCAGGGCAGTAACCTTGCACACCTGCTTCAATGAGGGGGGCAGGGAGCAGCTGGGACCCATACATGTGCACACCCTAGGGTGACCAGACAGCAAGTGTGAAAAATCAGGACAGGGGGTAATAGGAGCCTATATTAGAAAAAGACCCCAAAATCGGGACTGTACCTATAAAATCGGGACATCTGGTCACCCTAGCACACCCCCAGGGAGTGGCAGGGACCCACACACTTGAAACGGAGCTCATTTCTATTTCAGACCCATCTTTTTAAAAAAGAACTTTAGGCAGGGTTAACATACATCCCGTATTTTCCTGGACAGGACAGGCTTTTTGGTTCTTAAATCGCCCTCCGGGAGGAATTTTTAAATTTTAAAAATTCCTCCCGGGAAAATACGGATGTATGGTAACCCTGTTGGTACAAAAAATACATACTGGGGCACATCCCTTAAATCAGAACTTTTTATAGGTAATCGGTTGTTAAGATTTTGGCTGTTCATCACTGGGGACAGGGAAGAGGAGGGTCCATTACCTCACCCTTTTTGCACTGTCTAACAGATTTCACAGCTATGTAAGGAGTATATGCCACAACTTTTTAAGTAATTAACAAATGTGCATGCTCTCCCTACATTCATTCTAGCCCCTAGGTTGGAAGTTAGTCAGAAGTAATTGTGTTAGTAGCTGCCAGTGAGTGTGTCTTTGATCTTTGTGCAATCACAGACCTTATTGAAGCTACTGTGCCAGTTACCATTAGTTCTGGCTAAATGGAAGAAGTAATTAAGTTCCTTTTATTGAGGACGATAGCTGAAACAATAGAAACCACCACCCAAAGCACTGGCCACTTGGAAGGCCTGGACAAGAACTAGCTCAATGAGAATAAGGAGGGCTTTTCTAGGGCTGATTGAATATGTAGGGGCTGGGGAATCAACTGGATTGCAGCTGTGTGTGTCTGCATATAGCAGGAAGAGAAAGCAATCAGAAAGCCAAAGAAACCATGCAGAAAGCCAGGAGCATCTGAAAAAGGAACTGGTAGCCCAGGCCTGAGGAGAAGCTGGCTTCCTATAGGTCACATGCTTGCCTCTAGTCTTGTGACTTCAGTGTTAATGAGGCCACAGAGTATAATAAGAGCATCATGATGAGTGATGAGTGAACCTATTAAAGCAAGGTTAATGCTAGTGTAAAGGGACTGTTGCCCCCCTTGCAACATTCAGTGGGGTGTTTTGGTTGGCTAGCTTCCAGTACTAAAAGGGGAAGGGTGCTGTGGGAAATCAAAACCCTGAGACCTGACAGTCCAATGCTCCAAGTCAGCCTGAATGACAGGGTGGGCAGGCTATTCAGGGAGTCAGGAGGCCAGGGAGGTCCCGTACTCTGTGTGAGCTGGATTTGCCTGAGTCAGACAGACAGAGTGAGGCCAAGCTAAGGAGAAAGCAGGGGCTCAAGCTGAGCTGGGGAGCAGAGCTGTGCCAGAGCCAGAGGGGCCAGAAAAGCAGCCCAGGAAGCAGGACAGTGCTGGGAGCAGAGTCACAGAAGCAGCCTGCAGAGCAGACCTGTCCTGGGAGCAGAACTGTAGCAACCAGAGCCAGAGGGGCCAGAAAAGCAGCCCAAGGAGCTGGAGGCAGAGCAGCAGCAGTGCAGAGAGCTGGGGCTGGAGCAGTCTGGAGCTGGGTGTGGTGAGCAACTGGGGACAGTGAGGGGGACCCTGGGCAGCAAGCCCAGCGCAGGGAGACGCCTCAGCCAAGAGGCTCTGCAGGCCAGGCTTGGATCATAACCCCGACAGGGCGGGGGTGACACTGGGAAGAAGGGTCCAACCACTTAGAGCCTGAGAGCATGTGGCCACCACAAGAGCAAGTGTCCAACCCACAGCATCCCTGCAGCACAGCCAGGGCCTGAGAAGAAGGCTTGGGACTTACAAGGAACAGACTAGGAGTACTGGTGGCACCTTAGAGACTAACAAATTTATTAGAGCATAAGCTTTCGTGAGCTACAGCTCACTTCATCGGATGCATTTGGTGGAAAAAACAGAGGAGAGATTTATATACATACACACAGAGGTATTCCCTTCAGATACCTCATATCTTTGCTTCATCATCTGCTCAAACCCCTTCCTAAACTCAACCAGACTTTCCACCTGCATCTCCAAACCTCAGATCTTTTCCTCCATCAGCTCTATCAGATGGCATTTCATGCAGAAAAAACTAGAGGTCCTATAAAGTAGCCAGCCAGTCAGGCAGCGGCACAGATAGCTGCAGCAGCACAGGAGATAGCAAACAGAGCTGTAAACAGGGGAGTTTGAATTGTGTTGCGTGTTTGTGGTTGGCTTTTGCTGGGGGGGTGGTCTTTTTGGTGTGGCTTGTGTTTCCCAGATTAACAGGACTTAGGTGGGAAGGCAATGACAGATACGGAGGCAGCAGAAAAAACTCTTCTGGTTCCCCCCCCCAGGATCATGTACATACCACAGCTTCCACATCCAGTCATCCTCAATGTGTCTTTCACTACAGGAGTCGCTCCCCACAGCTGCCTCCGTATCTGTCATCGCCTTCCCAACTAAATCCTGTTAATCTGGGAAACACAAGCCACACCAAAAAGACCACCCCCCCCCCCCCAGCAAAAGCAAACCACAAACAAGCACCACAATACAAACTCCCACTCAAACTCCCCTGTTTACAGCTCTGTTTGCTATCTCCTGTGCTGCTACAGCTATCTGTGCCACTGCCTGGCTGGCTGGCTACCTTTATAGGACCTCTAGTCAGAAGCCCCACCCCCTAATCAGGGCTCAGCTGCTCTCCCAGCACAAAGCCCCACCCCCTAATCAGGGCTCAGCTGCTCTCCCAGCACAAAGCCCCTACACACACACAAATACTAAAAATACAAAACCAAGAACAACTACCTTCTCCTCCAACAGAACTCCCACTCAAACTCCCCTGTTAAGAGCTCTGTTTGCTAGCTCCTGTGCCGCTGCAGCTGTCTGTGTGTATGTAGTATAAGAGATGGTTAAAATACATCAAATATCTTCAAATGCTTACAACATATATATAATGTCCTAGTTTCTTACAGGCCTGACTGCAGGAGAGAAACACTGAGGGGGAAGTGAAAATGTAAAGAATAGTGACTTTGTGGAGCAGCTCCAGGATGGTGTCCCCACATATAGTGGGCTACAAAGAAAATGCAGAAGAGACTTTTGTAAGACAATATGATGACATGTGTGGACAAAAGAGACTCGTTGGGAACAAGAGGTACAATTAAAAAAGACAAAGTGGATAATTAAGGAGGGGCAGAGTTACATAGGGTCTTGAAGGCAGGGGTAAATACCCTGAATTTGATGTGGAAGACAAGTGAGAAGCCAGTGAAGGATACAAGATGGGGGTAACATAGCAAATTGAGGAGCAAGGTAGATGATATTGGTGGGTAAAATGCTATTATGAACTGGGTCAGATAACACGGACTCAGGAGGCCAGAATCGTTACAAACAATGGGTATACAAGATGATTAGTAAGCTGGTCAGAACATTTTAGATTAATTTAAATTCAAAATATGCTGTTAATCAGAGATGAAAGGTTTCATGGAGATCCATCAGTTTCAATGAAGTTTCCAGCCGCAAGGGTATTGAGATCTCTTTGGTCATTTCTGACCAGAAAGAGAGAGAGAGAGAGACCCAAATTGAAAAGCTCAGGTATGATATCCAGTTAGATTGAAGGTTATCAGAAAACGAGACCTAATTTTCTTATCAGTGTATGGAATATTAAATATACTGAACTGCTGCTGCCAAACAAATAGAAAAAAATCATAACAATTGTGGTCAGTTCTCTCTGCCTTATGTTTTGTAACAGTGCAGTAATATCTACCATTGCTTTCAGTTCCTACATACTACCGGCGTTCAGGATGTATATAGCATACAGTAAAATAGAAAGTAAAAATAATTAGTTCTTTTTTAGAGGACTAGAATGTTATAATTAATAGGTCACTCAATATTATACGGTGACAGGTTTCAGAATGGTAGCAGTGTTAGTCTGTCTCAGCAAAAAGAACAAGGAGTACTTGTGGCACCTTAGAGACTAACGCATTTATTTGAGCATAAGCTTTCTGGGCTAAAACCCACTTCCATCAGATGCATACAGTGGAAAATACAGTAGGAAGATATAATATATATATCTATACACAGAGAACATGAACAATGGTTGTTGCCATATACACTATAACGAGTGATAACAGGAGAAAAAAACAGCAGGAGAAAAAAACCTTTTGTAGGGATAATCAGGATGGCCCATTTCCAACAGTTGACAAGGTGTGATAACAGTTGGGGGGGGGTATAAGCATGCAGAAATAGTTTTACTTGTGTAATGACACATCCACTCCCAGTCTTTATTCAAGCCTAATTAATGGTGTCCAGTTTGCAAATTAATTCAATTCAGCAGTCCTCTCGTTGGAGTCTGTTTTTGAGGTTTTTTTTGTGAATAAATGGACACAAATCAGATGTCAAGAATTATAACATTCAAAACCGGTCGGAGAACACTTCAATCTCCCTGGTCACCTCGATTACAATATTACAACAAAAAACCTTCAAAAACAGATTCAAACGAGAGGACTGCTGATAATCGCTCACCTTAATTGATCACTCTCATTATAGTGTGTATGGCAACACCCATTTTTTCATACTACTATATTTTCCACTACATGCATCCAATGAAGTGGGTTTTTAGCCCATGAAAGCTTATGCTCAATAAATTTGTTAGTCTTTAAGGTGCCACAAGTACTCCTTGTTCAATATTATACCTAAATCTGGAATAAAGTGTATATTTACATCTGTTAAAATTCTTTCAGGTACAATAACAGATTTATTCGGGCATAAGCTTTCATAGGTAAAAAACCCACTTCTTCAGATGCATGAAATGAAAATTACAGATGCAGGCATTATATACTAACGCCACGAAGAGAAAGGAGTTACCTCCCAAGTGGGAACCAGTTTTTGACAGGGCCAATTCGATCACGGTGGATGTAGTCCCAATCCCAATAATAGATGAGGAGTGTCAATTCCAGGAGAGGCAAAGCCAGCTTTTGTAATGAGCCAGCACTCCCAGTCCCTATTCAGGTCCAAATTAATGGTGTTAAATTTGCAAATGAATTTTTAGTTCTGCTGTTTCCTCTTTGAAGTCTGTTCTTCTGAGTCTTTTGTTCAAGTATAGTTACTTTTAAATCTGTTATAGAATGTCCCGGAAGATTGACATGTTCTCCGACTGGCTTTTGTATGTACCATTTGGATGTCTGATTGTGTCCATTTATTCTTTTACTTAGGGACTATCTGATTTGGCCTATGTACATGGCAGAGGGGCGTGCTGGCACATGATGGCATGTATAACATGTAGTAGACGTGCAGGTGAATGACACTACAGGCATGCAGGTGAATGGCTAGAACAGTGGTACCCTCAACTCACCTAACAATATCGCAAATCTATCCAACTATACACTTGACCCGGTGGAAGAGTCTGTCCTATCTCGGGGACTCTCTTTCTGCCCCACCATCCCCAATGCACATGATACAGTTCTGCGGAGATCTGGAAGCCTATTTCATCATCTCAGACTCAAGAATATTTTCAATACACCACTGAACAGTGCACTGACCACAGGAATCCTTCTACCAACACTACAAGAAGAAGAATTCTGCATGGACTACTCCTGTCGATCAAAATGATATACTGGACTTCTATATAGAGTGCTTCCACAGATGTTGCACAGGCTGAAATTGTGAACAAACAGCATCACTTTCCCCATAAACTCAGCCGTACAGACGCAATGCCATCCACGACCTCAGAAACAAGTCTGACATATAATCAAGGGGCTAACAAAGGAGGTGTTGTAGTCATAATGATCAGGTCAGATTAGAACAGGAGGCTGCCAGGCAACTCTCCAACACCATTTGCTACAGATCACTATCCTCTGATCCCACTGAGGACTACCAAAAGAAACTACACCCGCTGTTCAAGAAACTCCCTGCATACAGCACGGGAACAAATCTACCCGGACACACCCCCAGAGCCCCAACCAGGGGTATTCTATCTGCCCCAGTTCAGAGGTGAAAGTAAGCTGTATGGTCAGTACAGGGTACGGCAAGAGCCAGTACGCCGTGCCAGACCGAAACGGCTTCCCCAGACTGGCGATTTAAAGGGCCCGGGGCTCTGCCCTTTAAAGTGCTGCCTGAGCCCCGCTGCCAGAGCCCAGGGTAGTGGTGGCTCCTACAGTGATTTAAAGGGCCCAGAGCTCCACTGCGGTAGTGGCGGCCAGAGCCCTGGGCCCTTTAAATTGCCCCTAAGCCCTCCGGCTCCCAGCCGCCTCTGCAGCTGGCAGCTCCTGGATTGATTTAAAGGCCCCGGAGCTTCCAGGCCACAGCCAGAGCCCCGGGGCTTTTAAATCTTGATTCAAGGCCCCAGGTATTTAAAGCCTCGCCTCTTCTGGTTGAGGCCACGCCCCTTGTTCAGGACTCCAGAGTACCAGTAAGTCCTTAAGTTACTTTCACCCCTGCCCAAGATCCATAAACCTGGAAACCCTGGACGCCCCATCATCTCAGGCATTGGCACCCTGACAGCCAGGATTATCTGGCTATTTGGACTCTCTCCTCAGACCCTAGGCAACCAGCACTCTTAGCTAACTTCGAGACACCACTGACTTCCTGAGGAAACTACAATGCATTGGTGAATTCCAATCCCTGAGATGATGGGGTATCCAGGGTTTCCAGGTTTATGGATCTTGGGCAGGGGTGAAACATAAAGGACTTACAGGTACTCTGGAATCCTGAGAAAGGGGGCGTGGTCTCAACCAGAAGAGGCAGGGCCTTTAAATACTCGGGGCCTTGAAATCAAGATTTAAAGGCCCTGGGGTTCCGGCTGCCTTTAATCACCAGCCTGGGGAAGCCGGTTCGGTTCCGGCATGGCATTCTGTTTCTTACCGGTAAACCTTACCGAATAATTTGCATTGCTTCTATTTTTAAAATAAATCTATTGGTTTCTGTGTGTGTGTGTTTTAATTATTATGCACAGTGTATCTATTTATTCCTTTTGTGGCATCAGTATAAAGCCAGTTTCTAAGTAGGAGTAATTAGGCTTAACAGGACAGAATTCTCTCTCTCAGTTACTCATTTATTGCATTGTGACTGATACATTACTTATCTCCTCTAGGTCAGAAGATGAATACCTAAAAGTTTCAGTATCTAATTCTAAGTTCCTAACACTACAGGTTGAAAGAAGCATTTATTGAAAAAGGTGCTTTAACAGGCATGTGTTGGATTGCTGTATACAGTAAAAAAGACCCGAGATGAGAGTTGGAAGAAAGAAAGAAGGCAGGAAGCTTATCAGCTTGATATAAGATATAGACAAACTAAAATGACTATGCAATTATAGTAGCAGGAAAAATTGTTCTGTCATGTATATAGTGTCAAAAGTGTGCCTGATGCCTCATAGACAGGACTCATGAAGGAAAGGTTGTAAGAGATACCATTAGATTCGTGGATACCAATGCTTGCCATGTATCATGTATTCCTCTTGTAGTTTCTGACATATGTTAGCTGATTGGGGCTGGGAAATATTCTCTTGTGACACACAGGAAAAATTGAATCTGTGTCAAAAATTGACCAAATGAATGCTCTGAATCTTCATGTGCTAGGGAAGCGGTAGGGAACTGAAAGAGATATTTGCAGAATTTTTACATTTTCCTGGAATCAGTAGAAGTTGGGAGGATGAAATTTTTCATGTTGCTACATGTGAAAAAGCCCATTGGAGATCATAGAATCATAGAGTATCAGGGTTGGAAGAGACCTCAGGAGGTCATCTAGTCCAACCCCCCTACTCAAAGCAGGATCAATCCCCAACTAAATCATCCCAGTCAGGGCTTTGTCAAGCCTGACCTAAAAATTTCTAAGGAAGGAGATTCCACCACCTCCCTAGGTAACACATTCCAGTGCTTCACCACACTTCTAGTGAAAACATTTTTCCTAATATCCAACCTAAACCTCCCCCACTGCAACTTGAGACCATTACTCCTCGTTCTGTCAGCTGCTATCACTGAGAACAATCTAGATTTATCCTCTTTGGAATCCCTTTCAGGTAGTTGAAAGCAGCTATCAAATCCCCCTCATTCTTCTCTTTCTGCAGACTAAACAATCCAGTTCCCTCAGCCTCTCCTCATAAGTCATGTGTTCAAGTACCCTAATCATTTTTGTTGCCCTACACTGGATTCTTTCCAATTTTTCCACATCCTTCTTGTAGTGTGGGGCCCAAAACGGGACACAGTACTCCAGATGAGGCCTCACCAATCTCAAATAGAGGGGAACGATCACGTCCCTCAATCTGCTTGCAATGCTCCTACATATACATCCCAAAATGCCATTGCCTTCTTGGCAACAATAGCACACTGTTGACTCATACCCAGCTTCTCGTCCACTGTAACCCCTAGGTCCTTTTCTGCAGAACTGCTGCCTAGCCATTAAGTCCCTAGTCTGTAGCGGTGCATGGGATTCTTCCATCTAAGTGCAGGACTCTGCACTTGTCCTTGTTGAACCTCATTGATCTACAATGCACTCCAATGGGATTGCGGGGACCTGCAACAAAATCACTGGAAAAAAAAGAAAGATCTTTACAGAAGCATCACTTGTAAAGACATTTTCTTTATTTGAGAAACTAACTCTGGGGTGAAACTATTGACTACTATATTACAGATCCACATAAATCAAAGCTAAGTCACATGAATTGACTGAACTAATTAGAGACCAATTATTTGCAATAAAACTGATCACTAGGCCAAAACAAGGCTATTGTGAGATATTGACTTGGATTTTCCAAAGAATACAAGATAAATATTGATGTGGCTTGCAATAAATATATATGGAGACAATCAACAAACAATGCAAAGGCCTTCAACGCAAAGGGTATAATCTCATGCATGCAAGCAGCATACTTGGCCACACATGCATGCATGCACGCACATATATCACAATAACTGGAATTTCATTCATCACACATTTTCAACAGGTAAATTAATTCTTTAGGAGAAGATGAACATGTCTACTTCTCAAATGACAACCAGAGATATATTGTTATGCATTTTTAATTAGAGCTGGGTGAAAGTGGTAATCATGTTTCAAAGACTCCCTATTCCTCATGTTCACTATGGTTGTTTTATTTATGTTTTGGTCAGATTTGACCTAATGGCATTTTCCCATCAAAACAAGAAAATTCAGATTTTTAACATTCAACTTTCAACACTAATTTTGCCAGAATATATCTACTGTTATAGGGAATGGATTTTTTCATAAACAAGCATTATATATGGTTTATTTTTTTCTTTTCTATTGTAAATTGTATACACATTTCTGACTGCAACATTCTGCCACAACATGAACATAGTTCATCTAATCAATTACACATCTGTGTCTGGGGGTGCAACCTCTTGGCCAGTCCCCTGGTAAAACTGAATTAAAGAAAGCACTTTTTGCTCCTAAGGGCAAAAAGAAAAGCAGTACTTGTGGCACCTTAGAGACTACAAATTTATTAGAGCATAAGCTTTCGTGAGCTACAGCTCACTTCATCGGATGCATTTGGTGGAAAAAACAGAGGAGAGATTTATATACACACACAGGAACACGAAACAATGGGTTTATCATCACACCTGTAAGGAGAGTGATCACTTAGATAAGCCATCACCAGCAGCAGGGGGTATGATAAACCCATTGTTCATGTTCTCTGTGTGTGTATATAATCTCTCCCTCTGTTTTTCCACCAATGCATCCGATAAGTGAGGCTGTAGCTCACGAAAGCTTATGCTCTAATAAATTTGTTAGTCCCTCTAAGGTGCCACAAGTACTGCTTTTCTTTTTGCGAATACAGACTAACACTGCTGCTGACTCTGAAACCTGTCATTATGCAAGGCACTGAATTTAGCCGTATAGAGTGGAATCTGTCAACGTCATGAAAAAATGCATCAGATACAGACAGACATCATCTTCCTCTCCAAATGCAAACAGATGGACATCATACCGAAAGGACTGAAGGTAAAAAATCCATTACAATCTACATACCACACAGATTATGCTGACAGCTTGTGCCACACACTCTCAAAGAAACTGCGGAACCACCTGATCAACATCCTCTACAGCAAACAGGGAAAGATTAAGAATGAGCCTCTCAAAACTGGATACGCTCATAAAGAACCAACCTTCCACACAAACTTCCTCGTGGCTGGACTTTACAAAAACTAGACAAGCCATTTACAACACACACTTTGCTTCTCTACAAAAGAAAAAGGACACTAAGCTATCTAAACTACTACATGCCACAAGGGGCCACAACAATGGTTCCCGTAACCCACCCAGCAATATTGTTAATCTATCAACTATACTCTTAGCCCAGCAGAAGAATCTGTCCTATCTCGGGGCCTCCCCTTTTGCCCTCCACCCCCACGAACATGATACAGTTCTATGGTGACCTAGAATCCTATTTTCGACGTCTCAGACTCAATAAATATTTCCAACTACACCTCTGACCAACATATTAACCCACAGAGACCTTCCTCCCACACTACAAAAAGAAGGATTCTGGGTGGACTCCTCCTGAAGGTCGAGACAGCAGCCTGGATTTCTACATAGAGTGCTTCCGCCGACGTGCACGAGCTGAAATTGTGGAAAAGCAGCATCGCTTACCCCATAACCTCAGGCCATGCAGAACACAGTGCCATCCACCAGCCTCAGAAACAACTCTGACATCATAATCAAAAAGGCTGACAAAGGAGGTGCTGTCGTCATCATGAATAGGTTGGGAATATGAACAAGAGGCTACTAGGCAGCTCTCCAACACCACTTTCTACAAGCCATTACCCTCTGATCCCACTGAGAGTACCAAAAGAAACTAAAGCATTTGCCTCAAGAAACTCCCTGAAAAAGCAGCAGAACAAATCCGCACAGACACACCCCTAGAACCCCGACCTGGGCTATTCTATCTGCTACCCAGATCCATAAACCTGGAAATCGTGGACGCCCCATCATCTCAGGCATTGGCACCCTGACAGCAGGATTGTCTGGCTATGTAGACTCCCTCCTCAGGCCCTATGTACCAGGCACTCCCAGCTATCTTCGAGACACCACTGACTTCCTGAGGAAACTACAGTCCATTGTGATCTTCCTAAAAACACCATCCTAGCCACTATGGATGTAGAAACCCTCTACACCAACATTCCACACAAAGATGGACTACAAGCCGTCAGGAACAGTATCCCCGCTACTGTCACGGCTAACCTGGTGGCTGAACTTGTGACTTTGTCCTCACCCATAACTATTTCACATTTGGGGACAATGTATACCTTCAAATCAGCGGCACTGCGATGGGCACCCGCATGGCCCCACAGTATGCCAACATTTTTATGGCTGACTTAGAACAACGCTTCCTCAGCTCTCGTCCCCTAATGCCCCTACTCTACTTGCGCTACATTAATGACATCTTCATCATCTGGACCCATGGAAAAGAAGCCCTTGAGGAATTCCACCATGATTTCAACAATTTCCATCCCACCATCAACCTCAGCCTGGACCAGTCCACACAAGAGATCCACTTAGTGGACACTACGGTGCTAATAAGCGTATGGTCACATAAACACCACCCTATATCGGAAACCTACTGGCCTCTATTCCTACCTACATGCCTCTAGCTTTCATCCAGATCATACCACTCGATCCATTGTCTACAGCCAAGCTCTACGATATAACCGCATTTGCTCCAACCCCTCAGACAGAGACAAACACCTACAAGATCTCGATCATGCATTCCTACAACTCCAATACCCACCTGCTGAAGTGAAGAAACAGATTGACAGAGCCAGAAGAATACCAGAAGTCACCTACTACAGGACAGGCCCAACAAAGAAATAACAGAACGCCACTAGCCATCACCTTCAGCCCCCAACTAAAACCTCTCCAACGCATCATCAAGGATCTACAACCTATCCTGAAGGACGACCCGTCACTCTCACAGATCTTGGGAGACAGGCCAGTCCTTGCTTACAGACAGCCCCCCTATCTGAAGCAAATACTCACCAGCAACCATACACCACACAACAGAACCACTAACCCAGGAACCTATTCTTGCAACAAAGCCCGTTGCCAACTCTGTCCACATATCTATTCAGGGGATACCATCATAGGGCCTAATCACATCAGCCACACTATCAGAGGCTCCTTCACCTGCTCATCTACCAATGTGATATATGCCATCATGTGCCAGCAATGCCCCTCTGCCATGTACATTGGCCAAACTGGACAGTCTCTACGTAAAAGAATGAATGGACACAAATCAGACGTCAAGAATATAACATTCAAAAACCAGTGGAGAACACTTCAATCTCTCTGGTCACTCGATCACAGACCTAAGAGTGGCTATCCTTCAACAAAAAAGCTTCAAAAACAGACTCCAACGAGAGACTGCTGAATTGGAATTAATTTGCAAACTGGATACAATTAATTTAGGCTTGAATAGAGACTGGGAATGGATGAGTCATTACACAAAGTAAAACTATTTCCCCATGGTATTTCTCCCCCCCCCCGACCCACCCCCCACTGTTCCTCTGATATTCTTGTTAACTGCTGGAATTAGCCTACCTTGCTTGTCACCATGAAAGGTTTTCCTCCTTTCCCCCCCCTGCTGCTGGTGATGGCTTATCTTAAGTGATCACTCTCCTTACAGTTTCAGAGTAGCAGCCGTGTTAGTCTGTATTCGCAAAAAGAAAAGGAGTACTTGTGGCACCTTAGAGACTAACAAATTTATTAGAGCATAAGCTTTCGTGAGCTACAGTTGCATCCGATGAAGTTAGCTGTAGCTCACGAAACCTTATGCTCTAATAAATTTGTAGTCTCTAAGGTGCCACAAGTACTCCTTTTCTTTCTCCTTACAGTGTGTATGATAAAACCCATTGTTTCATGTTCTCTGTGTGTGTGTATATATCTCTCCTCTGTTTTTTCCACCAAATGCATCCGATGAAGTGAGCTGTAGCTCACGAAAGGCTTATGCTCTAATAAATTTGTTAGTCTCTAAGTTGCCACAAGTACTCCTTTTCTTTAAACAAGTTGTAAATCAGTCCCTCTCTTTTGAAATGCACAATTTCCCTTTCGTTTAGGCATGTTATTCCCATTTAGGGTATGTCTACAGAGGGATAAAAGCCCCACAGCACAGCCATAGTCTGACTCAGACTCACAGGGCTCAGATTGAGGGGCTAAAATCACTGTGTAGACATTCAGGCTCAGGCTGGAATCTGAGCACTAGGACTGTCCACCCTCGCAGGGTCCCCAGAGTTCAGGCTGGAGCCCGAAGCCGACCATCTACACAGCAATTTTCAGCCTCAGAGCCTGAGCCCTGCAACTGTGAGTCAACTGACCTGGTCCAGCCACAGTTTCTTAGCCCGTGTAGACTACCCACGAGAGGAGAATGGGTCTTCATTTCAAATGTATCCCTTTATCAGAAATGCATTCCAAACAATTGAAGGAGAAAGCACGTAGTAGTCATTGTGTGAATATCTAATATTTTAAATTTAATTTATGTATTTTTTATTTGTCGTGCTGTAATGGAGAAACCTGTAGGAGCATCATAACTTCTAAAATGCCATCCATGCCTGTTGTCCCATTGTGTTGCCATCAGTGTTCTCGGAAAGCCACTGTATTCAGGCAGAACTTCCATTAAATATGGGAAGAAGGCACTAAATTGACCCCACAGACTCAGAATGGTGAGAAAATGTAATCATATATCAGACTTGCAGTTAAGGCACTGAGCCAGGTCTCAGGAGATCTAGGTTCCATTCCTAGATTCTTCCAGAAATTTTGTGTGTGAGCTTCGACAAGTTACCAAATCTCTCTGTACCTCAGCTGAACATCTGTAAAATGGGGATAACCAGTACTTCACTCATGATGTTGTTGTGATGATAAATCTATTCATGTTTGTAAGAATCTCAGATATTATGGGGAGAGGGACCAGACAACTACCTGCATAGATATATCTATCTGTGAAGATATCCATACTTCCCAAGTGGAGCTGTACCACATCTAGCAATATGCACAATAATGACTGAACCTGGGTTCCCCCGCCAAAAAAGATTTGATGCCAAATACCACATTAGTCAGAGTATTAAAAGACATATTTCTTCATCCTGATCTATCAGTTTTTTGTCAGCATAACTTAACAGAAATCAGTGGGTTACACTCATGTAAAATTGATGTTTCAGGGAGTAGAATCGGGCCTTTGATTGACTCGCTGTGAATAATGTGGTATTTGGCCTAATTTTGCCCTTTAAATCAATGGAGAGAATCAGACCTAGACTCTTTAAATTCGGTGACTAAGCTGGTTACATTATATGAGGAACAGCTTGACAAATTCTGAAAAAGCAGAAATTCTGTAAGCTATTTGCATTGCATTAACATTCACTACCATTCAAAGTTTCATTACTGCCTGCCTTATGGTCACTTTTACATGCACTTTATCACATTATAGGTAAAGCCTCTTAATTGTTTAATACAGCACAATCAATTGGACTGTACAGACAAAGCACTGCCCCATAGTGAACACATACTGCAAAATGATGTCCCTTAAGATTTTTTCCGAGCATTTTCTTTTTTTGTTGCAGTTATTCCAAAATAGTCAGATTAAAGGGGGAAATATGGTTTTCCAATTAAATGTGATTGTTTAATATATGAGGACTGCTTTGGAACAGCTCAATAAGAAAAAAGGGGGAAATTATTTAAATTGCTGGACAGTGATCAATAATATTTTTCCTTCTAAAAATTGCCTGTTTGCTTTATCTATTGATAAAAAGGAAATGTAACCCAACCTGAATATTCTCTGGCAGCTGATTGTCACTTTGAATGGGGAACAAAGCATTTGCTGGTACATTTGTGCAATATTATGTGGCTTTGAGTCCTACGGAGTGTACAGTGAGGATATTAAATGAAAGCTTTGAAAAACTAAGCCACATGGTTAAAAGGAAGAACCAATTCTCCTTACAGACAAGGACCAAAGGTGCAGCAGGGTTTAATATAGTGATGTCACCAGCCTAGTGCATGCACAAGAGCCATGTGAAATGCAAGTAGTCATTACTTTATTAAGCATTGCTTTCAGACCCTGCCTTAGGCTGATGTAAGCCTTTTCTTGTTGGTATTGGCCCACCCTCAGAGATTATAGACTCAGTGGGCTTCCTAAGGATTCTGGCATATTTTACAACCTACCCACTGGAACACACTGTCAGTCAGTGGCTTAGTGCGATGCATTCGTAATCTGTTGTCCATACCTGACATTATGGGGTGCCCTTTTCTCTGCATCACCCCTGCAGGTCACCAATATTACAGATGGTCCTATGGCGGGATGAGGGCGACCATCAGTGGTTTTCATCACATGATGAAAATAATAGATTGCCTCAAAGGGAAATTTTCTGTTTCTACTGCTGTAACTGAGGCTAAGAGTTTTGCTTCTCCTTTGCCACAGCAATTGTGAAACCTGGAGAAGCAGAAATATTCAGAGCTATGAGGCAGCCTGAAGGCAGCTCAGTGACAGTGTCAAGTTTTCCTGTGCAAATAATTTTCAAATAACTTTGCGCTAAGAAAGATCAGATTCTTGGCCAGCTCCTCAAGACTGGCCTTTTGACACCATGCTTAGCTTAAGGAAATGGGTGCAGAGGTAGCTTTAAAGCTCCCTGATCTTGGGTCCTCCAGGCCAGTCATCAGGTACACTGAACAGGAGCCAACAACCCCTAGAAGCTCTCCATCAACCAGACATTACAACAGTAGTAGGGAATGCCTTGGCCATACACTCTTTTTCTCCTGTGCTAGGGGCTGAAATCACTAATAGGTGTCTGAGTTGATGAAGCTTCAGAGCCAGCATGGAGTGTTATGGTGAGAGATGATACAGAGGAAACAGCAGCAGTGAGGTGACCCAGCAACCTTAGAAGTATAATCACTAATATCTGTGTGTGGGGGGCTGGGGGGCTGGCAGCACCACCATTGTCTGACTGAATTTGACAGGGTCCGAGCTGATGGCACAGAGGCAGCATTGGTGGATAGCAGTGTCAGCTCAGTGAGAAGCCACAAAAAAGTGGTGGCAGCAAAGCAGTGGCAGCAGCAAGATGGCAGACAGGCAGCAAGGCAGCTTTTTCACAGAAGGGATCACCAGCAAGGCCTGGTGCTGAAGCCACTTGAATGCACCCCTGGACTTCAAGACTTCACTAACCTCTGACAACACAACCATGGTAGGGTGCAGCAGAAGGGAGGAGGAAGAGACATGTTTTCATCAGATGGTTACACTGGCAGTTGGGGAACCTTGGTGAAGGACCTACTGAAAAAGATACCTGTAGGGTGGGCTTTTCCAAATTAAAGCACATCTTATTAAAAGTTGTCTTGTATGAAACAAAGACTCAGTGCTTGCAGGTGGACAAATATTGCCTATTAAGTGCATCCTGAGGAGGTATATAGTTTTCCCAGACTTGTGGGTGTGGGCTCAAGTCAATTTT
The DNA here is from genome assembly GCF_009764565.3 of Dermochelys coriacea. Lineage (NCBI taxonomy): Eukaryota > Metazoa > Chordata > Testudines > Dermochelyidae > Dermochelys > Dermochelys coriacea. The sequence continues at coordinate 29,208,533 of NC_050069.1, read as the reverse complement.
GTTTTGTAATTTTAAGAAGAACCTCTAGATATCGTATCTGGCCCTCCAAGCACTGTATACAGGATCCCTTCATCAGTAGGGAAAACACTTGTGGAATCCCAGCACAAGATGTCCACACTGAATGCTCTGCAACATGTGAGAGTGTGGGGATTCTGTAGGGTCAGCCCACCCAACCACTACCCTTTCTCAGATGCCTAGTCCATCACAATGTAACCTCCCCTCCCGTTCACTAGCATCCAATGTGCTTCAACAGCAGCTGTGGGAACTACAAAGAAAGCCAACCAAAACCAAGAACTGTCTTCATTTAATGAAAGAATAGAGAAAAGTATTGGTGAAATGTCACAAAGTTTGCATGGTCAGAAAATTGGCAAAGCCACCATTTTTGTCTGTTTAGTGGGCTGTAGGAAAATGTTCACACAGCTTTACCTTTGCACCTTTATGGTAGGCCAAGATCCAGGTTGTGCTGTTACTTGTTCTTGGTGCCGCCATTATGATTAGAATACAGAATTTTAATGCCTCCTGTAATATGTGAATGGGGGTTATAAATTGTGTTACTATGGCCTTTTTAATATTCTGACAATTAATTTTATAGTCTCTCTCAATCTTCCTTGTTCAGAACATTAGTCACGTGTAACAAAGAAATGTAATGGCTACTAGCTAGCTATACAAATCTTTAAAACTTTAGGGACAGGGTTGGTTTTTGACTACCTGGATTTATAATATGATTGATAGAAGCCTGCACAATTGATTGCTCACTTAACCACACTAAAACCTCTCCTTGAAATCTACTAATGGTTGCAGTCTCTCTCAAGCTGTGCTGAAAATTAAAACTCCGATGTCATAAAGGTTATAATGAGAAGAGAAGATGGCCCCAGCTGTTGTGACTAAGGGTCTCATTCTGCAAGTCCTATGCATTGGAAATTTGGATCTACTTCATAAGTGAGAGTTCTGCATCTGTAGGGGCAAAAATCAAAGGATCATGCAAAAATATGTAATAATAATAATTAAAAATACAAATGGCACAACATTAAGGTCTGGATTGTGACATGTAGATAGCGCTCATGCTGTTGGTGGCATGAAGATGCCCAGCAGCAGTGGCTTTGTGAAGTGTCTGGAAAGCCCAGTGTTTCCTAGATCTCCAGGGAATACCACTGCTGTTCCCATCTTTGGCATAGGGCAGCACTCTTTCCTATCTATGGTTGGATTGCTCTTGTGCAGGCAGACTGGGTGGGACATAGCTCTATTTCCTTTACAAAGGAACTTTTGACTGCTATTTTATCTCTCCTGAGGATTGTAAGGGTGAAGGGAAACTCCTTCAACCCTTTCCTTTCCCTATAGACCCTGCAGAGTACACACACAATCTGTGCCTCATCCATTTTTACAATAAAGGTTGCAACAAAGCAATGACACCAATTAAATTCCTTCTGAGTACAATGCTCAGAGAGGAGTCTGCAGGTAAGTAGCTGCATCTTATGAGCTCCCTCCTCCCCAGCACCCCCCACACTTTTTTTCCCTTTAGGATTAAAAGGCCTGCTTGGTTGAAAAGGTTTAGCAGATTAAAAGTACTGCAAGTAAAGAATGTGGGTAACTGGAGGTCAATCTGTGACTATTTACTGACCTACTTAAAAGAATCCTCAACTTACATTTGTCAATCAGTTAATATTTGTTGAAGCTTATTATAAGTCATGTTTAAGATTTCCATGCAAGATTTCCTTTGGGCCAGATGTGATGGACAGCTCTGGGGAGCTGAAGAGTACAAAGATGGACTAAACAAAGGAAGGAGACAGTACCTAAATAGAGGTTTAATTGCAATTGTTCATTTGATTCTTATTCCATTATATAATGAACTAACATATGCTACAGGGTAAAAGCTATGGACTCAGTCCAGCAAAATACTCAAACACATGCTTAACTTTAAGCACATGAGTTAGCTAACTTACTTTATGAGGAATGTTAAAGGGCTTAAAGTTAAGCATGTGCCTAAGTGCTGTGTTGGACTAAGGTCTACAGTGTTATGTAGATGGTGTAATCTCTCCATGGTTAGAGCTTTAATTAGCTTTCCCCTAGAAATCTAATTTCGATGTATACTGTACTCCATTAAAACTAGCTCAGTTCACCTGAACCTTTTCATGTACTGTGCTCAGCCAGAGGAGAATTTTAATGATTGACTTGCCTGTGAAAGTGTTTTACTTGACATTCCGCTTTTAGCCCAATGCAGAAGTGACACTGGGTTGAAAGCTGGTAAAAAAGTGTATGCTAAAATCCATGCTACAAGTCCAAAAACCCTGGGCCACCCTCCCAATCCTCAGCTGTTTTAGCTCCCCACCCCCAGCATTAACCTCTCTACCGAATTCCTTCTTGTGATACACACAAATGTCTAGGAGAGAAAGGCCATGGCAGAAGTGTAATGCCTAAATATCCCCCTGAGATGCCTATGACTAGATCCTCAAATGGTGAGCTTTACTGACTTCAGCAGAGCTACAGTGGTTATTCCCACTGAGGATTTGCCTTCTATTTTTCAATTCAGTAGCTCCTGCAACATCACCAGTAGATAAAACTGGCAGTGCTACAGCCACTCTATAAGCTACTTTCACTTCATAGAATCATAGAATCATAGAATATCAGGGTTGGAAGGGACCCCAGAAGGTCATCTAGTCCAACCCCCTGCTCAAAGCAGGACCAAGTCCCAGTTAAATCATCCCAGCCAGGGCTTTGTCAAGCCTGACCTTAAAAACCTCTAAGGAAGGAGATTCTACCACCTCCCTAGGTAACGCATTCCAGTGTTTCACCACCCTCTTAGTGTAAAAGTTTTTCCTAATATCCAATCTAAACCTCCCCCATTGCAACTTGAGACCATTACTCCTCGTTCTGTCATCTGCTACCATTGAGAACAGTCTAGAGCCATCCTCTTTGAAACCCCCTTTCAGGTAGTTGAAAGCAGCTATCAAATCCCCCCTCATTCTTCTCTTCTGCAGACTAAACAATCCCAGCTCCCTCAGCCTCTCCTCATAAGTCATGTGCTCTAGACCCCTAATCATTTTTGTTGCCCTTCGTTGTACTCTTTCCAATTTATCCACATCCTTCCTGTAGTGTGGGGCCCAAAACTGGACACAGTACTCCAGATGAGGCCTCACCAGTGTCGAATAGAGGGGAAGGATCACGTCCCTCGATCTGCTCGCTATGCCCCTACTTATACATCCCAAAATGCCATTGGCCTTCTTGGCAACAAGGGCACACTGCTGACTCATATCCAGCTTCTCGTCCACTGTCACCCCTAGGTCCTTTTCCGCAGAACTGCTGCCGAGCCATTCGGTCCCTAGTCTGTAGCGGTGCATTGGATTCTTCCATCCTAAGTGCAGGACCCTGCACTTACCCTTATTGAACCTCATTAGATTTCTTTTGGCCCAATCCTCCAATTTGTCTAGGTCCTTCTGTATCCTATCCCTCCCCTCCAGCGTATCTACCACTCCTCCCAGTTTAGTATCATCCGCAAATTTGCTGAGAGTGCAATCCACACCATCCTCCAGATCATTTATGAAGATATTGAACAAAACGGGCCCCAGGACCGACCCCTGGGGCACTCCACTTGACACCGGCTGCCAACTAGACATGGAGCCATTGATCACTACCCGTTGAGCCCGACAATCTAGCCAGCTTTCTACCCACCTTATAGTGCATTCATCCAGCCCATACTTCCTTAACTTGCTGACAAGAATGCTGTGGGAGACCGTGTCAAAAGCTTTGCTAAAGTCAAGAAACAATACATCCACTGCTTTCCCTTCATCCACAGAACCAGTAATCTCATCATAAAAGGCGATTAGATTAGTCAGGCATGACCTTCCCTTGGTGAATCCATGCTGACTGTTCCTGATCACTTTCCTCTCCTCTAAGTGCTTCAGGATTGATTCTTTGAGGACCTGCTCCATGATTTTTCCAGGGACTGAGGTGAGGCTGACCAGCCTGTAGTTCCCAGGATCCTCCTTCTTCCCTTTTTTAAAGATGGGCACTACATTAGCCTTTTTCCAGTCATCCGGGACTTCCCCCGTTCGCCACGAGTTTTCAAGATAATGGCCAAGGGCTCTGCAATCACAGCCGCCAATTCCCTCAGCACTCTCGGATGCAATTCGTCCGGCCCCATGGACTTGTGCACGTCCAGCTTTTCTAAATAGTCCCTAACCACCCTCTATCTCTACAGAGGGCTGGCCATCTCTTCCCCATTTTGTGTTGCCCAGCACAGCAGTCTGGGAGCTGACCTTGTTAGTGAAAACAGAGGCAAAAAAAGCATTGAGTACATTAGCTTTTTCCACATCCTCTGTCACTAGCTTGCCTCCCTCATTCAGTAAGGGGCCCACACTTTCCTTGGCTTTCTTCTTGTTGCCAACATACCTGAAGAAACCCTTCTTGTTACTCTCTCCACCTTTACCAGGGACATGGTGTGATGCTGCTGTACTTTTCCTTCAGCAGCAAAAATGTGTCTCTTTTACAAGAGGGGGTAGGAGATGAGGAAGAAAGGGAAAGGATATTAGCCCCTCCCTCCATTTCTTCCTGCAAGAGTACAAATTGAGGTAGAATTTAACCACAAACAATGGGATCAATGTAGGAATTAGTAGGTGAAACTCCATGGCCTGTACTATGCACATCAGATTAGATAATCATGGTGGTCCCTTTTGGCCTTCAAATCTTTGAGTCTATCAGCTGTATTCTCTCACCGAGACAGACCCATTGCAAGAGAGAAGGTGATAGCACAGCCATCCAAAACACCCTAACATGAATGTGGAGAGTGTATTGCACATTCCTTTGTTATCAATTATATAAAGGTTCTAAAGTTATCATTTCTGTACATATTAGGACAGGGATCTGGGCTTGAGGTGCTTGTGAAAACTTAATTCCAAATCATGTATGCTTTCAAAAACTATTTTATAACTCTGCTTTTCTAATCATCCTTTAAATTAATTGAAGTGTATTTACAATCTGAGCTCCAGCTTAATGAAGTGTTTCTGTCTGGGATGGAAACAAAGAAGCCAGTGCTAGTCTGAAATGATGGATGTGAGCTAAAAGAAATTGTTAATGTTCACATTTGGCATTGCACTGAATCTGATTCTTTCTCTCTAGGCTCATTCACCTAATTTACATCAATGACAGCAAATGCATATTTGGACTATCCTTTTCAGAGAGCTGCAAAGAGTCCTGTGGCACCTTATAGACTAACAGACGTATTGGAGCATAAGCTTTCGTGGGTGAATACGTCTGTTAGTCTATAAGGTGCCACAGGACTCTGCCTCTTTTACTGATCCAGACTAACATGGCTACCCCTCTGATACTTTTCAGAGAGGAGCAAGTTCAATAAAAGGGGCATGCTTCATCACTGCAACATTCCAGTTCTATGTTGGTGTAACTCTGCTGAGATCGATCAATGCATAGATGCCAGCATAAAAATCGAGTAATGTAGCCCAGGGCTAGCATATTTGGCCTACTTAGTAGAGAGTAATTCTCCATGCATGCAGCTATACACAGAGAACAGGAATAAGCTAGTATGTAATGCTGTATCAGGTCTGCAGTATAATCCAATTCAATGCTTTAAAAACACACTACTAGAAGCGGCTGACAAAATCTTTCTATGTTGAAATCCTTCCCAAGATGGGATATTTAATGCATTCCATCCATATCGACCCAAAGCATGGGAAACAACATTTTCTCCCTTTGCTCTCTTTCTCACAGCTGTTTTGAGTAAATTTATTACTCATTAAGATCATTAAATCTAATTTAAGAAATTAAAATCTTTGATATTCTGAATATTACTTGTAGGGGGAAACTACAGGTAATATACCATTACACCATTACTGTTGTGGGTGGTGTAACGCTGCCTGTAGTGACTCAGGAGTGTGAATACCAACATCAGGGATGAGAAAAGGGTAAATAGGGAGGTGGCAAAATCTGCAGATGATTCAAAATTGCTCAAGATAGTTAAGTCCAATGTTGACTGTGAATAGTTACAAAGGCACCACACAAAACTGGGTGACTGGATAACAAAATGGCAGATAAAATTCATGTTTATATGTGAAAAGTAATGCACATTAGAAAACATAATCCTAACTATATATACAAAATGATGGGACCTAAATTAGTTATTACCACTGAAAAGAGACATTGGAGTCATTGTGGATAGATCTTTGAAAACATCCACTCAATGTGTAGCAGCAGTCAAAACAAAACAAAACAAAAAAAGAACAATGTTAAGAAACTTTAGGAAAGGGATAAGCAATGAGTCAGAAAATATCATAATACCCCTCTATAAATCCCTGGTATGCCCACACCTTGAATACTCCATGAAGTTCTGGTTGTATCATATCAAAAAAGATATATTAGAATGGGAAAAAGTACAGAGAAGAGCAACAAAAATAATTGGGGGTATGGAACATCTTCCATTAGAAGAGAAATTGAAAAGACTGGGACTATTCGGTTTAGAAAAGAGACAACAAAACATATGATAGAGGTCTATAAAATCATGAATGGTTTGGAAAAAGTGAATAAAGAAGTGTTGTTCACCTTTTCACATAACACAAGACCCAGGGGTCACTTAATCACATTAATGGGCATCAGGTTTAAAACAAACAAAAGGAAATACTTCTTCCTACAGTGCACAGTCAACCTGTGGAACTCATTGCCATGGGATGTTGTGAAGGCCAAAAGTATAACTGCGTTCAAAAAAGAATTAAATAAGTTGATGGAGGATAGATCCATCAATGGCTACTAGCCAGGATGGTCAGGGATGTAACCCTATGCTCTGAGTGTCGCTAAACCTCTGACTGCCAGAAGCTGGGACTGGATGACAAGGGATGGACCACTTGATAAATTGTCCTGTTCATCCCCTCTGAAGCATCTGGCACTAGCCACTGTCAGAAGTCAGGATATTGGGCTAGATGGACCATTGGTCTGACCCACTAGGGCTGTTCTTATATTCTTAGAATGTTAAGAACCAGGGCACAAACTCCATATTGGTCATGAGTATCATACTTAGATTTCACCCACCAATTATCTAGTGTAAATGCCTCAGGCATTATAGCAGCCTAAACATGGAATCACAGACAGTCCCCTTGGGCACTCTGATCTATCTTGCCACCCAGAATAAGCACACCTTTGTGTTAGATGGTCTGTTACACCAAGAATCATAACAATATTCACTTATCCCAGGTCAATTGCACCTGAGATCTCACACCAAAGGCAATGCTTGTAGCCAATCAAATAATACATTGTATAAAGATTTATTAAATAGAAAAGGAAATTAGTTATTTACAATGGTAAATCAGGTAAACATATATATGCAAATGAGTTACAATCTTAAGGTTCAAAGGGTAATATAACTTCTATAATAGCCAAGCTCTATATGTCCCTTAGGGATAACACAGGCTAAGCAGTTGGGCATCTCTTGTTTGTGCCTAGAAACCTTGTTCCCCAGCACAGAAACAGCATAAAGATCCAGTCCCTTCTTGTTAGAAGGTCTTATCCTCCTTCTCCTATGTACTCTGAGCTGCAGACTCTCCTGATGGGAGGAGTCCACTTGCATGACTCACCTTTGGGGGAGGGGAAAGGGTAGAATGACCAACATCTTTTGTCCTCTTTAATTTACCACAATAATTTGTCGGATATCAATGGACCTTTCTTGTTGGGCAGAATATAACACCTTCTGTTGGAGAGCAGGCCTTCATGCTAGTTAATGTCTCTCTCTTGTTTGGTGATTTACATAATCACAGAGGCTGACAATACAACCTCTCAAATGTTACTTAATATATGGGATACAGAAGTTATAAGTAAGATTGATGCATGCAGCAATCATAAGAATTCAATAAAATCTAATCAGTAAATACATTCTTATAATTCTAATATCTGTTTTAACAATACTAACACACAGGTTAGCCAGACTGCTTCCAGCCATGTATTTGAGATATGGGTAAAATTTGGCACCTGATCTGCAGAGTCATAAGTGGAAGTGCTGATGTATTGCTCCTCTATCTTGCCTTTTAATTGCAAACCATTGTAGAATGTGAATGATGTGCTGAACTGGAACTCACAAGAAAGTGAATGTACTGCAGATATACCCACCCACGAGCCCGAATGAGGACATTTTCCCCAAACAAACCTCTGAAGATTTGAAAAATTTTCTCCTCACCATCCAAAGCTCCAGCTTGGCACCACAAAGGAGCTCCAAGGAGACAGCCAGACAGAACAACATCTGATCAGGGTCTCTTGAGAAGGATTAGGGGCAGCCCACTTCCACCTCTCTAGAGATATTTTGGAAACCCTGTCTCCTCTTCAGATCCATTCACTTTGCTCATGTGTTTTGCCTCCATTTAAGACCCAGAATACATCATGTTTCTGAAACTTTCACACTGGGGTGAAAATTTTGGGGGAAGCTCATCATGCACAGTAGAGTGAATAGAGTCTTTGTAGCACAGGAAGGGTTACCACTTCAGGCTACTCACCCGCTACCACTTGAAGTTGGGAAGCATCCTGCTCACCCAAGGACAACTGTTGAGAAGGCAGCTGTGAGTTTTCACCTATGCTACAATAAGTAACAGGAGAGGGGGACAGTGAATAAGCCCACATCTCTCGCATTTTGGTGACCTGGTGGGAGGAGGAAGCAACCTTCTATCACCACTACTGTGAAGTGGACCTTCTGCAGAAATAAACAACGACAGGGACTGGTCCTCGTGGCATTAAATTGGGAAGAAGGAAATGGGGCCAACTGAAGGACTCAAAGTTTGGATAGTTCTGATAAACATTATTGTTTGTCCAAATTAAATTCAGTGCATCCTCAGATCCTGGGAACCAGGTCTGCAACCTTAAGCAACTCTGCCTGACCTAATTTGCCTTCCAAAGTCAACCTTCTTTCACTGATGTCTTCTGGAGGTTTTTTTTTCCTGCTGTAATTTTTGCTGTTTTATCTTTCAAGTTAAGAGCTTGGCAATAGTTAACAATTATGCTATGAAAGAAGGGAAAAGAAAGAAAAATACTGAGGATTATTTCAAACAAAAGAAACAGCTGAGACAAAAGCTGAAGTGATATAGAATTCCAGGTATCTGAGAGTACTTCCTACAGAGTTAAGTGAATCCTGATTGGACAAACAAGCCAAAGTGCAACCTTTGTAAAAAACAGAGGCAATTTTCACATCTATCGTCTATTAAATATTTGGAGATGAAAATTGACTTTTGTCCCCCCAAGGCTGTATGGGTTAGAAAACAAGGTGCAATATACACAACAGATAATTAATAGCATGGATAAAACATTGCAACTTTATAATTGGTACTCTGGTGTCAATGTCAAATTCCATTTTGGATAATTATATTTTGCCTGCCTAAAATATCCCATTCATTCAGGCACATTATTCCGAATTCATTTCCTGTCCCAAACTGTTGTTTGTTTGTTGTGTAGTATAAAAAAGTTAATATGTTCCATCTCAGACATAGATACATTTCAGAGCTGAATAAAGTGACTCTTTTGCATTTATAATTTTAAAAAGTCAATGTTTACAACAGAAATATACCACACAGTTACCAGTCTTGTTGTATCAGATTTCATTATGTGATAGCTGTTGGAAAATGTTTACATTTTAAGGATGACCAGTATTGAGAAAGGATGATCTTGCCATTCAGTCATTGAGTTAGGGGAGCCAAAAAACTGGCACTAAATTCTTGACTTCCTGTATGGCCTTGGGCAATGATTTGTTCTCTGCTTGTCAGATGTGTACATATAAACCGAGTATAGTAATGTTTTCTTTCTCCCACCCTTTGTTTCTCTTATCTATTTTGACTGTAAACTTTTCAGGATAGGGGACTGGCTTTTACTATGTACATGAGAGAAGGGATAGCTCAGTGGTTTGAGCGTTGGCCTGCTAAACTCAGGGTTGTGAGTTCAATCCCGAGGGGGCCATTTAGGAGTCTGGGCCAAAAATTGGGGATTGGTTCTGCTTCAACCAGGGGTTTGGACTAGATGACCTCCTGAGGTCCCTTCCAACCCTGATATTCTATATACAGTCTCTTTCACAATGGGGCTGTACAGGGGCTTCTAAGGCACTGCTGCAATGGAAATTAATAATAATGTTGTTGCTAATTTTCAAAAGATATTTGTAAGGGTTATAAATACTTTTGGGATTCTTCTAGATGGAAGGCACAAATTATCATGACAGGAAAACAATATGAAATATTTATTAAAGTTCTGAATACCTGAAAATAAAATTAGTCAGCAATCTTTTTTTTCCCCATGAAAAGTTTGGTGAAAAGTAATGTTTTCATAGATTCATAGATACTAAGGTCAGAAGGGACCATTCTGATCATCTAGTCCGACCTCCTGCACAATGCAGGCCACAGAATCTCACCCACCCACTCCTACGAAAAACCTCACCTATGTCTGAGCTATTGAAGTCCTCAAATCGTGGTTTAAAGACTTCAAGGAGTAGAGAAGCCTCCCTCAAGTGACCTGTGCCCCATGCTACAGAGGAAGGCGAAAAACCTCCAGGGCCTCTCCAATCTGCCCTGGAGGAAAATTCCTTCCCGACCCCAAATATGGCCATCAGCTAAACCCTGAGCATATGGGCAAGATTCACCAGCCAGAGACTACAGAAAATTCTTTCCTGGGTAACTCAGATCCCATCCATCTAATATCCCATCTCAGGGGATTTGGCCTATTTACCCTGAATATTTAAAGATCAATTACTTACCAAAATCCCATTATCCCATCAGACCATCTCCTCCATAAACGTATCGAATAGAATCTTAAAGCCAGATAGATCTTTTGCCCCCACTGCTTCCCTTGGAAGGCTATTCCAAAACTTCACTCCTCTAATGGTTAGAAACCTTCGTCTAATTTCAAGTCTAAACTTCCTGGTGGCCAGTTTATACCCATTTGTTCTTGTGTCCACATTGGTGCTGAGCTGAAATAATTTCTCTCCAACTCCATTATTTATCCCTCTGATATATTTATAGAGAGCAATCATATCTCCCCTCAACCTTCTTTTAGTTAGGCTAAACAAGCCAAGCTCCTTAAGTCTCCTTTCATAAGACAAGTTTTCCATTCCTCGGATCATCCTAGTAGCCCTTCTCTGTACCTGCTCCAGTTTGAATTCATCCTTTTTAAACATTGGACACCAGAACTGGGCACAGTATTCTAGGTGAGATCTCACCAGTGTATAATGGTACTAAAACCTCCTTATCCCTACTGGAAATGCCTCTCCTGATGCATCCCAAAACCGCATTAGCTTTTTTCACAGCCATATCACATTGGCAGCTCATAGTCATCCTATGATCAACCAATACTCCAAGGTCCTTCTCCTCTTCCGTTACTTCTAATTGATGTGTCCCCAACTTATAACTAAAATTCTTGTTATTAATCCCTAAATGCATAACCTTACACTTCTCACTATTAAATTTCATCCTATTACTCCAGTTTACAAGGTCATCCAGATCCTCCTGTATAATATCCCGATCCTTCTCTGAATTGGCAATACCTCCCAACTTTGTATCATCTGCAAACTTTATTAGCACACTCCCACTTTTTGTGCCAAGGTCAGTAATAAAAAGATTAAATAAGATTGGTCCCAAAACTGATCCCTGAGGAACTCCACTGGTAACCCCCCCTCCAGCCTGACAGTTCGCCTTTCAGTAGGACCCGTTGCAGTCTCCCCTTTAACCAATTCCTTATCCACCTTTTGATGTTCATATTGATCCCCCATCTTCTCCAATTTAACCTAATAATTCCCCATGTGGCACGGTATCAAATGCCTTACTGAAATCTAGGTAAATTAGATCCACTGTGTTTCCTTTATCTAAAAAATCTGTTACTTTTTCAAAAAGAAGATTAGGTTGGTTTGGCACGATCTACCTTTTGTAAAACCATGTTGTATTTTGTCCCATTTACCATTGACTCAATGTCCTCAACTAATTTCTCCCTTCAAAATTTTTTCCAGGATCTTGCATACTACAGGTGTCAAACTAACAGGCCTGTAGTTACCCGGATCACTTTTTTTTTCCTTTCTTTAACAATAGGAACTATATTAGCAATTCTCCAATCCATTCGGTACAACTCCTGAGTTTACAGATTCATTAAAAATTCTTGCTAATGGGCTTGCAATTTCAGGTGCCAATTCCTTTAATATTCTTGGATGAAGATTATCTGGGCCCCCCGATTTAGTCCCATTAAGCTGTTTGAGTTTCGCTTCTACCTCAGATATGGTAATATCTACCTCCATATCCTCATCCCATTGTTTTCTTCTGACATTGTTTGAATTTTCATCAAATATGCAAAAGTTAAAAGCAAATTGGGTGAAGAGATTGATTTTCAGTGAAATGCAAACATTTTTGATAAAAACAGCATTTTTTCAGTGAAATATCTATTTAATTTAAATCAGTTAGCACAGAAAAAGGTGACGTAAAATCAATCAGTTCTAGTTGAAAATATAGGATGTATAATTTAAAAAGGAATATTTGAATAATGAGGTAAAGGGTGAATATGCTTGACTGAAGATGTTAGACAAAAATTGAAAATATACTGTTATGATCAGAACATAAGACTGGCCGTGCTGGGTCAGACAAAGGTCCCTCTAGCCCAGTATTTTGTCTTCTGACAGTAGCCAAGGCCACGTGCCCCAGAGGGAATGAACAGAATAAGTAACCATCAAGTGACGCATTTCCTGTCGCCCATTCCCAGCTTCTGGTTTGAGAAGAATATAAGTGAACACAAATGTCCAATGTATTCTCTGGAAAATGAAGGATCACTCATAGCCATAGGACTACAGATTCTGCATTGTGAAAAACAGATGAAAATTGTGTGGAATGGTATACACGATGCCAGTTCTGCCCCAATGAACTGAATAATTTTGCCACTGGAAACAGTTTTGTGTCTATTTTTTGTTGCATATGTTATATATGGGTGCAGTGGAATGTGCCTGCAATCCCAACTATTTGGGCAGCTGAGGCTGGTGAATTGCTCAGGGGTTCTGGCCTGTAGTACTCTATGCCAATCAGGTGTCCGGTGACACTGACAGACTGGCCAGCGGGTGGCTGAAGGACTGGCTAGAACAACATGAGTGACATGTTGTGATTGGCTCTCTCTGTGAAGGCTGATGGACGGATTGATCAAGGTGATGTTATATACCTATTGACACATTTTCAGGATAACTGCACCTTTATTCTTCCTCAATGGTGTCTGAAAGGCACCCACTTAAGGTTTCCAAATCCCAGTTGTCACTGCTTGGGCAGAGATCCATGTCTCCCTCCCTCATGACTGGGATTTAAAGGCTGCACAGCTACTGCCTTACATTGTAATATTCCTAGTAAGCCAGTCTGCATAAAGGCATTGCTTTCCTCTCTCTAGGGCTATGAACAGTGTATTGCCACCAGTTAAAAGTTGCCACACAGCTCTTTCTAAGCAAACACATTTTTTCTTAAGGTAAAATCATTACAGAGAGAACATATACATTAAAAAGAACAACAAAAAATAAAATAAAAGTTCCTATTCATATGCTGAAAGATGACCAGAGGTCTTATGGGGCCCTAGTAGGCCAAAGTCTTTCCAACCCTTCCACAAGTATTGGAGCCCTGTAACAAAAGGTCATTTCCATTTACTGGATCAGAAAGAAGGTTCTGTGTCTGTTCAAAGTCATCCCTTAAAAAAATTAATGGTAACTTAGGGACAAGTGACCATGACTTGATCACATTTATAATATGCACACAGAATAAAGTCCAGACCAGTGCTTTAAAAGGACCAGTTTCACAAAAAATTATTAGCTAAATAAGTTGGGAGGAAGAAGTTAATCATAAAATTGCTAAATTAAATTGCTATTATCGGCCCAGGCAGACCTACTTCATCACACTTGCACAGGCTGCACAGGCTGGAGGAATAGCATAAAAGAGAAACAGTCTACCTCAGTGGTAGCCAGACAGAGGAGGTGAGTTGACCTCAACTCAACTCAACTCAACTCAACTCAACTCAACTCTAAGTCCTAGAAGGAGCACCGAAAGTGCTCTTGCTTCCTGAGGCCTGACTATAGTGACATGACCAGCCCTGCAAAGAAGTGACCTATGATTCTCTAACGTCTGAGACTTTATTATTATTATTATTATTTATTATTTATGTGCAGTTCTTTACTTAGTGGAAAGAGAGGAGACTGGTAGGAAGTGATCCAGGGAGGCAACTGCATAGGATCCCAAGGTATATATCACTTAGCTGTTTAGCATTCGGTCTGGGATCAGAGCCTGGTGGAGAGGATGGGCCTCTACTAACTCCTAAAGAGGGACAGCTGCAGAAGTTTATCCCCCATGAAGAACTTAGTTGGGGGAAGACACTAAAGATAGAAAGATCTGTAGTAAGAGACTCTGACTCAAGGAAGAAGCTCTGAATCTTTCTCTTAATCCTGAAGTTTTCCACATTATTAGATTATTTTTATATAGAGTCATAAAATCATAAAAAATCAGGGTTGGAAGGGACCTCAGGAGGTCATCTGGTCCAACCCCCTGAGTGATCTGGATCACTTGGTAAGCTGGGCACAAGCAAACAATATGTGTTTTTATATGGCTAAATGTAAATGTAGGAACAAAGATTGTAGTCCATACTTACATGATGGTGAACTCTAACCTGGGGAGCAATGACTCTGAAAAAGATTTTGGGGTAATGGTGGATAATCAGATGATCATGAGTTCCTAATGCAATGCTGTGAGCAAAAGGACTAATGCAATCCTTGGATTCATAAACAGGGGAAGTTCAGGTAGGAGTGCAAAGGTCATTTTTCCTCTGTATGCAGCTCTGGTGCAACCACTGCTGGAATATTGTGTCCGGTTCTAGTGCCCACAATTCAAAAAGGAAGTTGATACATTGGCGAGGATTCAGAGAAAAGCCATAAGAATGATTAAAGGATTAGAAAACATATGGTGATAGACTCAAGGAGCTCAGACTATTTAGCTTAACAAATAGAAGGTTAATGGATGACTTGACAGTCTATAAATATCTACACGGGGAACACATATTTAATAATGGGCTCTTCAGTCTAGCAGAGAAAGGTATAACATGATCCAATGGCTGGAAACTGAAGCTAGACAAATTCATACCAGAAATCAGGCATACAATTTTAATGTGAGAGTAACTAACCATTGGAACAACTTACTAACGTCATGATGGATTCTCCATCATTGACAATTTTTAAATCAAGATTGGTTGTTTTTCTAAAAGATATGATCTAGGAATTATTCTGGGGAAGTTCTATAGTCTGACTGATTGACTAGATGATCACAATGCTCCCTTCTGGCCTTGGAATCCGTTAATCTTTTATATCAAAAAGTCCATTTACTATCTTCTAGTGTCTGGAAAACCCATTTTGAACCAGTATGTGCATAGCACTCCAGTGGATGTTACCTCTTTAGAGTTGCTTAGTCTCAGGCCAGCTCTAGACTACAGACCTATATCAATATAACTATATCACTGAAGGGTGTGAAAAATTCACACCCTGACAGACATCATTATATTGACCCAATCCCCCATGTAGGCTCCTGTCAACATAGCTATCAGTTGTTAGGGAGGTGAATTAACTATGCCGATGCGAGAAGCTCTCCCGTCAGCATAAGAATGTCTTCACTAAAGCACTACAGCAGCAGTACATGAAGACAAGCTCCCAGTGAGGTGCTTTAATCACCTCCAACTCCCCCCCCAACTGCTTTTTGTTCCTGTAGGAGCTATGCTAACTCTCCATGGAATAGAATGTAATCATAAATTTGATATAGGGTCCTCCAAAGATACTACATAGGGTTGTAATATCTTTCACACATATAGTTTAGTGTTTTCATATTTAAAATATCCTCAAGTGGTAGATTTGTATAGTGTAGGCTAAATCCTGGGATCTGTATTTAGTTTTAACACCAGAAATATTCCTATCCTCTTCAATGGTAGTTTCTCTGAAGTCAGTTCTAGATCTACCTACTTTCTGCATTTGGTTAAATTCTTCATTTTTAAAAACAACCCATCAATTGCTTCAGCATCCAGAATTGTTAGCCCTTCACGAGGCAGAGAATATGGTTATTTTTACTGCATTGCAACTGAACTGTCAGCAATAGAATCTTTCACTCCATGACATCTGAATGACAGTTACTTGTGTTTTGGTTCTGTGTTTTGATTTTATGTGAAAGTAGGACAAAATGTTGCCGCTCCTGGAATCTGAAGAATGAAATGAAAATTCTAACCTGAGAAGCAAAATCATCAAGATTCAGAATCTCTTTACAACTCAAGCAGACAGCGTAAGAAATTTGAAATCAAATTAGAAAAGAATATGATTAAACTGGAGAAAGGCTTGTTGTCTAGAAGAGCATGTGGAAAAGAACCTCTAGTTCATTACCAAATGGGATGGGAAGAAATTATTGTTATTAAACAGAAGCAGGAAATTGCACTACTACAGATTCATTTGAAGAATTACAGGCTGGAGAACGAAGCCTAGTGTTCTGGACAGACTGATTACAATGAAACCAAGTGTATACATTGTCTACCTTATTTATCACATAATTATAATTAATTTTATTCACCAGTAAGGACCTGATTCAACTGCCAATGAAGTCACTGGAGGTATGTCTGTACTCAGGGTTAGTAGAATTTGAGTTAGCATACCCTGCATTTGATAACCTAGGGCTTGAGCATCCAAACTCATTTGTAACCTCAGGTTAGAAATTGTTGGACCCTGAGTCCCAACCTGGGGCACCAGCGGGTATGTTTACACTGCAGTTAGACACCCATGGCTGGCCCATACCAGCTGACTTGGCCTTGTGGGGCTTGGGCTATGGGCTTGTTTAAATGCATTTTAGATTCTAAGACCCTGCAAAGTTAGAAGGCCTCACCGCAAATCAACTGCACTTGAAACCTACATCCCAACTTGACTCAGGCTCAGGCCATCTATCTCCCATGGGGTCCTGGGACCAAGCCCTGGGTTAGCATGATTTGTGTACAGAGGGAAGAGGCTTGAACCTAAGTTCAAGTACAACTTCCATTGTAGTGTAGACAAACCCTGGAAATCTTTTTGTGAACTGCAATAGGATTCAGAGTGAGATTTAAAGAATTTTGTCTTTGGTTGCACTTTGAGATTTAGTTATTCAAATCTATAAACAACATTTCTGAAACTATAGAAAACGGGCCATGAAAAACAACATAATTGACTGCAGCCTATGAGAGCACTGTTTACATATTGAAATAACACTTTAAAGAGTAGAAAGAAAAGGAGTACTTGTGGCACCTTAGAGACTAACAAATTTATTTGAGCATAAGCTTTCGTGAGCTACAGCTCACTTCATCAGATGCATGTAGTGGAAAATACAGTAGGGAGATTTGTAGTGATAATCAAGGTGGGCCATTTCCAGCAGTTGACAAGAACGTGTGAGGAACAGCGGGGCGTGGGGGAAATTAACATGGGGAAATAGTTTTACTTTGTGTAATGACCCATCCACTCCCAGTCTTTATTCAAGCCTAAATTAATTGTATCCAGTTTGCAAATTAATTCCAATTCAGCAGTCTCTCATTGGAGTCTGTTTTTGAAGTTTTTTGTTGAAGAATTGCCACTTTTAGGTCTGTAATTGAGTAACCCAAGAGAGTGAAGTGTTCTCTGACTGGTTTTTGAATGTTATAATTAATTTAGGCTTGAATAAAGACTGGGAGTGGATGGGTCATTACACAAAGTAAAACTATTTCCCCATGTTTATTCCCCCTCCCCCCGCCCCGGCTGTTCCTCAGACATTCTTGTCAACTGCTGGAAATGGCCCACCTTGATTATCACTACAAAAGGTTCCATCCCCCCGTCCCTTCCGGTCTCCTGCTGGTAATAGCTCATCTTACCTGATCACTCTTGTTACAATGTGTATGGTAACACCCATTGTTTCATGTTCTTTTGTGTATATAAAATCTCCCCACTGTATTTTCCACTACAAGCATCCAATGAAGTGAGCTGTAGCTCATGAAAGCTTATGCTCAAATAAATGTGTTAATCTCTAAGGTGCCACAAGTACTCCTTTTCTTTTTGTGGATTCAGACTAACATGGCTGCTACTCTGAAACCTGTCTTTAAAGAGTAGGTTTGCTTTAAGATTTAAGTAATGTAGTATGGATCTCAGACATGAAGACACAAATGCTCCCTGTTTCACTTGAATAGGAAGTAACTGATGCAAAGAATGGACAAGACCAAAGCAAGTACAATCTTGCAGACAGAAAGACGAGTGAATACAGAAGTTGAATTACAGCTGTAGTACAATGCTCCTACATTGTGCTGCTTCTGCCCTGCTACCGACACAAAAAAATTCTACAATACCACATACATATTAAGAATGGTCATACTGGTTCAGACCAAAGGTTCATTTAGCCCAGTATCCTGTCTTCTGAAAGTGGCCAGTACCAATTGCCCCAGAGTGAATAATCATCAAGTGAGCCATTCCCTGTTCCTCATTCCCAGCTTCTGGCAAAGAGAGGCTAGGGACACCATCCCTGCCCATCCTGGCTAATAACCATGGATGGACCTATCCTCCATGAACTTATCTAGTTCTTTTTTGAACCGTGTTATAGTCTTAGCCTTCACAATATCCTCTGGCAAAGAGTTCCACAGTTTGACTGTGCATTGTGTGGAAAAAATGCTTCCTTTTGTTTGTTTTAAACCTGCTGCCTATTACAATTTAAAGACACCATTAACCTATTCTAGGTAACTAATACAGAGCAACATCTCCTCAATATATTTTTTATTTATTATATCTAAGTGGGTTTACTGCGGGTATCTCAGCCAGCAACGTTTTTTCTGTAGTATGGGCTGTGGTGTGAGGAAGTGCATGTGCTGTGTTTTTAATGTACACAAGACTGAGGACTGCAGGACTTCATTAGATGCAACATATATGGAAGAGGTGGACATGTTTATAGGCAGTGCCCAGAGCCACAGCACAATAGGGAAGTGAGTGGTCAAAAGATCCTGAGAGCCCTGTGGTTTATTAATTGGCTGCAGGTCTTCTGTGTTCATGCATTATGAATCCCTTTAGTAAATGGGTGGAAGAGAGAGAATACTCTGATACATTCTGGAGTAAGGCAAGATTGTCCCTGGAGTCCATTGCTGTATTGTTTTTTCTTTGGATCCTTTACTGTGGGCAATGTATAGGAATGGGATTTCAGGGCTTAAATAAGTCAATTAAGGGGGGAATTTATTTCTGTCAGTGAAAATTTTCACCCATACACATGATGTCAGTGCTGGTGGGCAGTACTGAAGATAGGGGCATATTTATTACTACTTTACATAATTATTCAGAAGCAACTGGAGCACTAATTAACATGAGAATAGGGCTTTGTCGGTGAGATTTTGGGTGCTCTTTTGCTTTTCCAGAGGAGTTGAAGATTGTGGTGAGTTCATCTTATGGGGCCATTTAGGGATCAGGAACAAAATATTGTCCTGCTTTTGAGCAGGGGGTTGGACTAGATGACCTCCTAAAGTCCCTTTCACCTTATAGTCTATGAAATGTCACAGGGGAAGAAATGGGACAACTGGCAGGATGTAGCCCCTTAAAAAAGGTAGTTTTTTTCATGCAACAGCCCAGAAAGTTCCCTTTTACTATAACTTACTTTAAGTGCATTTCCCATTAGTATTTCAGGTGATATCATGCCAACACAGTAGCTCACAGTTTAGGAGAGTGTTGTACCTGAGGGTGCATAAGGATATTCTTCAGAATGCCATTTAACATTACTGAATTGTCCAGAAGACTGTATCAAGGGGCACTGTTGCACCTTTGAAATAATAGCATTTCCAGGGATTTTATGGTGGCAGGTATTTGTGGTAAATTGCATATTAGTGGTAATTTTGTGATGGAAGAACGTAAAGACTATCCCTTGAAAGCCCACTCTGGATTAGAGGAAACAATGGAGCATTTCTTGTATTTGGCTCTTTTAACATCCTCATATGGGATTTATTGGCTTAAAACTGGGAGTCTTGCTGTGGCATGTCCAGATTTATTGACAACTGGGTTTTTTTTTTGGTCTTTTGTGGCCACCAGAGGGCTCAGCATCTACCACAATAAGAAGAGACACACATTTGCCATTTATTTTCTAGGAGACTGTCAGTTATTCATGCACCTATTGTTGAGCTGCTATTTGCACTATTTATGTTCACCCTGCCAGTGCAAAAATGACTACATAAAAATGATAGATTCAAACAAATGATTTCAGTAGAGTTGTGGGTGGCATAGGAACCTATATAATAGAGTAAACTTCTAGTTTTCAGGACTAAGTTTGGGTGAGAAGGTTTGGATGATTTATTTTGTATCTCTGAGTTCTGTTTGACTGTACATTTTTTGGTTTTTGTTTTGATGTTGTTATTTCAATAAACATGAAACAAAACTGAGTGGCTCCGTAGCCTGATCATTAGTTCACTTACCTGGGAAGTGGGAGAGCCTGGATCCAGTCCCCTGGCTTAAATTTTTTATTTAAAAATTATTTATTCAAAGTGGAACAGTTTATACAGGAGAGACTAAGTACATCCCACATCAGAATAGTCCACAGTCCAGTGGCTAGGGCACTCACCTGAGAGGTGGAAGATCCCTGTTCAAATACTTTCTCCTGCTCGGATGGAAGGTGGACTTGAAGTGGGCTCTCCACATCCCAGTTGAGAACCCTAACTCATGGGCTAAATGTTATGAGGGAGTAAGTACAATATTGGGCAATTACTTGTAGTGCAATTTTCCAGCTCTAAGAGCAAATGTCACTGCTGAAAAGGTGTCCCTGAATTCCTAGGCCAGCCCTAAATAAATACTGCATTCACCTCTCATAAAATGATAGTCTAAGAGTATAGCATACTTTCTCCCTTACCTTTTGGTAACGGTTTGAGATTTCTCATCTCTATAAATTCGTAGTTCATCTCTTTAAACCTTTAGCTCAAGTGTTGCTTTACTAACGTAATATTTGATATTATCTGGTCTCATTAATTTACTACTCTGGCAAGAGGAAGAATAGCATAATCTTCTTATTGTAACATAACTGATTTCCAGTAACTGTATTCAGGGTGAGTAACTTGTGCTCAGACTTAACAAAGAGCTCTTACTGTGATGTATTTTGCCAATAGTGTCTAAATTCCATCTCTTTTATCTTCTCTGCCATGGGATCATCGGGTATCTATTATATTTTTCTTTGTCACGCATCAACAGAGCACTCTGTATTGTATAAAACACAAAGACAAAGCGTGAAATGTTGGCCTTATTCAAGTCAATGAGAATTTTGCCATTCACTTTGATGGAGCCAGGATTTCACCCACTCTTTCTGCTCTGGGGAGTTTAAATGGATAATTTCTTGACTTTGTATCATTCTTTCAGCATATGCTAGAAAGCCAATCAATATAATCTGGAAATCCATTTAGGGTTTGCATTGAAGTCAATGAGAATTTTACTGTCTTTTTTTAACTTCACTCTAGTGCATACAAGGATCAGGCACTTGGTTATTTACATTGTCCCCCCCCAACTTTCCGAAATCAATGACAAGGTATTTCTTCCAAACCCTAGTTACACCTCTGAGTCATGGTTACACTGCAAACGCGAATAGTTCTGCAAGTAATTTCCCCCACTAGCTCAAGCTGCAGTTATCATGATCTTTTAATCTCCATCACTGCAAATTAACTGGTGTTGGCAGTGATTGCTTTTAAGGTCTTACTGCAGCAAATTCATAAATTATTCTGTCACTAATGCCCAACCTGCCTATTCCTTTATTTGCAAAAGAAAAGGAGTACTTGTGCACCTTAGAGACTAACAAATTTTTATTAGAGCATAAGCTTTCGTGAGCTACAGCTCACTTCATCGGATGCATTGGTAGAAAATACAGAGGGGACCACCAAATGCATCCGATGAAGTGAGCTGTAGCTCACGAAAGCTTATGCTCTAATAAATTTGTTAGTCTCTAAGGTGCCACAAGTACTCCTTTTCTTTTTGCAAAAATTGCAATACAGACTAACACAGCTGCTACTCTGAAACCTATTCCTTTATTGTAACTGAAAACGATGACTTTCCTTATCAAATCTAATAGTTATAGGGACAACCAGCCACCATGTCTTGTGTGGGAAAACAATAGAAGTGATGCTACTGTTTCTTTTTCACAAAAGGGTCATTAAATGCCCCCTCCCTCTCTGTCCTCCCAACACCCTTCCTCTTCCTCTTATACACTCAGATTTCTGAAGTATGCCTTGTCATTTTCAGCATTTGTTTTGTGGAACTAACCCAGATAGCTCCCATTAAGAGGCTGTCTCACCATCTTGTAGGTCAATTTAATACTATTTAAAAGTTATTAGTTAGCTGATGATGTTCTCCATTAGTAAAGTAATAGCGTTAGGAGCATCAATTTTCAGCAGCTGAATGATATTTTGCTGGTGGAAAAGTCCATGTGTGAGCTATGCCCAGAGCTACTGCTGTCACATAGTTCAATTTTGCAAGTTGAATTATTTTCTTCCAGGGTTTTTATCACCCTGAATTAAATATATGATAATAGATGGCTCTGTAGCGAGTACATCATAGTCTGATTGCAGTTACTCCAGTGGTTAACATGAACAACAGCAGCCTCAGGAATTCAACAACATATTCATTCCAGGACCATGTTTTACCTCCTGTTTTAAAAAAGAGTGGGGTTTGGGTTGGTTTCTTTTCAATCTTCAAGTCTTTGTTGAGCACGTTGAGCTTAAGGGCCTCCCTGAAATATTATCCCAGAAGATTCAAGGTAGTGAGGCGGTGGTAAGGAAGGAGATTTATTTCATTGTGAGATCTGAACACTCTTCTGTAGTTCAGATTTGGCTGGCATTTTACTGATATATTCTTCTTTTCAGACTGTTACATACAAAATATCAGGGTGTGGATAAAGACCACTTGGCTACTTAGGAGGTATAATATTTTGTAAATAATTTCCATTCCAGCAAGACAAACAATTAAATTGAAAGGTAATTCTGTTTAATTCCTGTTGTGCATATTTTATAATATTCTACATGATTAAATGAATATTCTGTATGTTACCGATGTATCTGGGGTATCACACTACTTCCCACTTAGTAATCATAAACAATTCTTCAATTAAATACAGTCCAAAACTTTGTTCCCACCCTCTCCCATCCCCAAGATAGGATGAGATTTGTTTCTTTTAAACCTTGTCCTCATATAAAGTTAAGTCTGTTTGTAAAATTTGCCACCAAAAGCTGTATTCAAGCAGGACAGCATGAAAAGAAATGAAGTGTCTGACACTTATTTTTTTCCCTGAGGAATCAGGGTAGGACCAGGTTCAAAAGAATGATATCATGAACTTTACAGTGAGGCGCTGTAATGGCATATCTTTGAATCAGTCAATTCTGCAAAGTGCATAGGTGTGGGAAAGGGGTAAGAAAATTGGAAAACAAGTATTAGTCAACAAGTACTCTCGGTTGGTTTCTTTCTTTTTTTGTACATTGATTTAAGGTCACCATTAAGCTGCACAGTTTAATCAATTTTAGCACAGATTTACTGTGAAATAGCATTGCTAAAATATGTTCAACCTGTTTGCTCCACATCTGTCTCTGAAACAACTAAAACAGGTCCTTCTGTATGGTGACCAAAATCAATTTCAATAGCAAGCACTTACATATAATGATCTGCTTGTAATACAGTGAAAAGGTCAGCAGAATTCCTTGACCAGTTAGAAATATAACTTTCAAGCTTCACTGGGTGAGATTTGTGATCACAATGTCTGGTAAAGTTTCAGAGTAGCAGCCGTGTTAGTTTGTATTCGTAAAAAGAAAAGGAGTATTTGTGGCACCTTAGAGATTAACAAATTTATTAGAGCATAAGCTTTCGTGAGCTACAGCTCACTTCATCGGATGCATTTCGATGAAGTGAGCTGTAGCTCACGAAAGCTTATGCTCTAATAAATTTGTTAGTCTCTAAGGTGCCACAAGTACTCCTTTTCTTTTTGCGAATGTCTGGTAAAGTCTCCTTTTTTTTTTCTTCACAAATCTTCATTATTTTCCATAGCTCAATGGCAATTTATCTATAGTATTCTCAACTTCACAGCCTGCCTTTTCCTCATCTTACTTGATTTCTTTTAACACAGATGTCAATAACTACATACTTGCTATTGTTAACCCAAAATACCAGAAAGCAGAAATAAACAGTCAGGTTTTGATGTTACCACACTTAAACTTGTCACGCTTAACTTCTTACAATTTTGCTTTTGCATGTAGATAACATTACTGCAGTGAAATTGTGCTGGAATTTGGTCTGTATCATCAAGAAAAAAATCCAACAATGAATTGGGTGCTCAACTTGCAGATATACCAGACTATTCAAGGAGCAGTGGAGCTATGAGTAGCATCAAGAAACTTAAGTTGTCCACTGTTCATTTCCTCCACACATCAAAATAATTGATTCAGAACTCTTTCGCTAGTGCAGATTTAAATGTTTGTCCAATGCCCTGTCACTATTTTAGAAGAGGAGCAACTATTAATGTGTAACACACAGTTGTTTTATTTTCCTGTCTTCCATTGTGGCAATGTGGATATTGAATTATTTTAAAGCATGTCACTATTAAAGCTGTTCATCCTGTTGCTAAAGGTGTCACTAGGTCATGGGAGAGTCTCAGAGTTTTGGTTCAGTCTGATCCAGTGCCCATTCCAATCAATGAATGTCTTTCCTCTGACTTCAGTGGGAAATTGATCAAGTCTTCAAGCACTAAGACATGGTATTTAAAAAGTACAAGTAAAATTGTTAGGGGAAAAAAGGGAGGAAATTGTGAAAATCTTTGCAATTTTTTATTTTTTGGTCAAAATTTGCAATGTTTGATGCCAAAATATTTTGAATTGTAGAAAATTTTGGCCAGCTCCAGCTACCACTTTTACTGCCATGTTGATTCTAGATGCACATTTACACATTCTAAATGAAACTCCAAATTCTTGCCAATACAGCACATGTAAATCATGTGTTGGGGGTACACTCTCTACCAGTTATAACAAAGACCTTCTCAGTATAATGGCAAGATATGTTAGTCACCATTGTGGGCTTAGATACAAAATCATTCAAAGTATTCATCCTGAACTCATGCCCAAACTTCAACAGAAGCCTTAAAACAAGTATTCTTCTTCTCTGGGTTTGCAGTCCTCAAAATTCAGACTTTGGAATTGAATTTGAAATAAATTGTTTAAAAATCAAAGGATTTCTCAGTGTTACCAGTAAGCTGCTGAGAAAGTTAGATGACCCTGTGAGACCTGAGAATTTAGTGAGAAGACTTCATAACAATTAAGGCCAGAATTATTACTTTTTTGCAACGTTGCCTTGAGTCTGAGAACCATGAAAATTTGCAGCATAATGTATGTCTATCCCTTTTCCACAGGCCATAACAGCAGTATCAGTAACATCTTTAAGTGCAGCTACAGTGTGAAAATGAAAAGTGTTGAGGGACTAAATTTTTTGATGGGAATACTGGAAGGATCCCAGAAAGCTTGACACAGTTGATCTAATGTTGCAGATTGACAGTGAATATTAAGGCTAAAGGAGTGTCCTATATATTTAGATCAGCAAATATTTTAGGTGTGGAAGGGACATCATCTGGCTCAAAGGCAATATGGTGGGAGAATGAAAGGAAAGCAACTAAACATAGGTTACATTATAACACCAACAATTACTGACAAACAATATTCCATCTAAGAAGAATTATTGAATCCAAGGTTATTTTTGTAACTGTAGTTTATTGTATTGCTTGTCTAGCATATATTTCCTATCATCATTATTTTTCTTGCAGTAATGACCAAATTCCTCAAACTGGATCAGTATCTCACTGTGCTAGGTTCATAACAAACATGTGGAAAGAGCATACTGACTGGCCTGATGAGCTTTCACTCCAAATATACAAGACATTCTAAGAGAGGGGAATGCAATATAGAATGCAGGAAAGAGATGAAGGTGATAATAGGTGCTCATCGTGTTGTCAAATGATTTTTTAAAAAAATATAAACTTTCCTCAGCTGCATCTCCACTTAGCCATTCTTAGTTCTCATGCGTCTATATACTATAAATTATCCTCTCTATTGTTCTGGCTTGTTTCATCACCTCTTATCCCACAGCCTTTCTACTTCCAATATACTCCCTTCCCCATCCTAGTACACTGGGCTGAGAGTAAAAAAAATATATCTCATCATCAGTAGAACCCCTAAACGCATCCCCTGTATTGTAGCTATTTGTTCCAACATGCTATCAATTTGATGTACCACCAATACTTGAACTGTTTATTATTGCTTCCCCCCCTTCCCCCGGGTATTCATGAAGTTATAGACTGAATGCCTCCCTATTAAAAGGACAGACAATGTATTCCCTGTTGTTGTTGGCTTTTTTTAATCAAATTTTGCTCTTTTACAGTTCAAAATGATATACCTAGCCTAAACTCACACCACAGCATGAATATATTTTAGTCTAATCAACTATATTTAAGTCTAAACATAAAAGCTGAGATTTAAGACCAGATCTATAGGAACATCTCCCTCTCCACTGTGCTGGGGACTGCCTTTGTATAATATGGGTTATCCCTTGTGGGTAAAGACAACGTAGCCAGCTCTACACCACTCAATCATGGGATGGTCCCAATTTAGGTGATGTGTACAGGGTGGGAGAGGGCCTTGCACGCTGACAATCTTGGGCTATGGTATGGTCATTGCAGCTAGAGTCTGATGCAGCAGCTTGAGGGCCTTCACTGTTAAGTCTGTGGTCAGTTTGGTACTTGGGATGAAGCATTATTCAACAGCTGTCTCTGCATAGACATGGGGAATTGAGGGTGAGGAGGGGGAGAATGCAGAGGAAAGAATTTCATAATGGAGAAAAAGGCAGATGACAAGGCTGGTCAGAGAGAGGACAAACATTGAAGAGTGAGGGTGGTGGTTATGAGAGCCTAAACACAGAGAGGGGGATAAATACAGGAGAAGTGTTTGATGGAAAGAAACATATGGAAATTAAGACATGGGGAGGAAAAAGAGAAACTTGTCAACAAAACACATACTACTAAGGATAGTAAAATATAGTAGGTAGGATTTTCAAAGTCACCTATGCAATTTAGAAGTACAAGGCCTATTGATTTCAAGTCAATTAGGCACTTCTGAAAATCCCACCCATTGTGTTTATTTGTATGTTTCACTTATATGATAGGTGAATGCAAACTGACAAAATCATCTGGCAAATATATTTAAATGATACAAATTAGTTGCAGCCCTTGGGTTAGTGGTGAATTTCCAGTATGGTCCTTTGTACTGCACAAGTTGTGCCCCACTGCTCTATAATTTACAATCAGATGCTATGTCTCTGGACTCAGTACCTTTTTTTATTACACTTTATTTCACTTTCTCTTCTCTCCTTCCCTGAAATCTTTTACTATCTCCTGTTGTTTAGGAGAGAATACTCTATCAGTTTTTTTCTCCATCTGCTTTCACAGTCTTCTACTTGATTATCTTATTTTCCCTACAATTGTTTTGTCACTTGGGATCTTAAGAGAGAAAAAAACTGTTTCTAAGATATGTTTCAAAAACAATTTAGCCAGGCTTTCCTGCATTGTTGTCTGAAGTAGCAACACAATATGTAGGTGACATAATAACACCTACATCATTTGTACAAGTGAGGTGTTCACAGTTTTCAGAGTAGCAGCCGTGTTAGTCTGTATTTGCAAAAAGAAAAGGAGTACTTGTGGCACCTTAGAGACTAACAAATTTATTTATTTATTCAAACATAAAACAATGGGTTTTATCATACACACTTTACAGACCTGAGGGTGGCTATTCTTCAACAAAAAAATTTCAAAAACAGACTCCAACGAGAGACTGCGGAATTGGAATTAATTTGCGAACTGGATACAATTAACTTAGGCTTGAATAGAGACTGGGAATGGATGAGTCATTGCACAAAGTAAAACTATTTCCCCATGTTATTTCTCCCCCCACCCCACCCCCCACTGTTCCTCAGATGTTCTTGTTAACTGCTGGAAATAGCCTACCTTGCTTGTGACCATGAAAGGTTTTCCTCCCTCCCCCCCTGCTGCTGGTGATGGCTCATCTTAAGTGATCACTCTCCTTACAGTGTGTATGATAAAACCCATTGTTTCATGTTCTCTGTGTGTGTATATCAATGTCCCCTCTGTATTTTCCACCAAATGCATCCGATGAAGTGAGCTGTAGCTCACGAAAGCTTATGCTCAAATAAATTTGTTAGTCTCTAAGGTGCCACAAGTACTCCTTTTCTTTTTGCATGTTCACAGTGATTCACAGTGAACCAACATTACACTTCTCAATGTATCACCACATTCTCAAACTTCTCAAATATCTTATTATCTGCATCCAAAATGCAGTTTCTTCTTTTTTCTTTTCTTTTCCCCCGATAAACAACACATTGGATTTCAGAGCAGTGACCAGTACACATCTGTATTTGTACACTGCTTATCACAATGTGGCCATGATTTTGATTAAGGCCTGTGGGGCACTAGAATATTATAAATATTAAAAGTATTTATATTGGCTGTATACAAATTCCGTGGATCTCAGCTTTGTGAATTATCAGGGATAGTTGCCTTGGATATTGCATTGGTTTTCTACCAAGGGTGGTTCTACATCAGTCATGATCTAAGTACTGAATATCAATAAATGGAACTAGGACTATTTATTCCAGCTGAGGATCTGGTCCAGAGTCCTTAAATAACAGTGTAATAGCAGGGGTGAAAGTAACTTAAAGGACTGCCAGTATGCATGGAAGCCAGGGTCCTGGGCAAAGTCACGGGGTGGCTCTGGGTCCCCAGAAGGGGTGGGGTCTCAGGCAGAAGGGGTGTTGCCTTGGGCAGAAGGGTCTGGGCTGGCACCAGAGTCCCCCATCCAGCCCTTCAGCACTTCCTGGCTTGTGCTGCCAGGGGCTCTGGCAGCAACTTAAAGGGCCTGGGGCTCTGGCCGTTGGTGCGGTAGTGATAGTGGCAGTGGCAGCCAGGAGGCCCGGGCCCTTTAAATTGCTGCTGGGCCCTGGGGCAGCTGCCCTTTTTGCTCCCCCTCCACATCAGCAGCCCTGCCGATACGGTCGGCTGTGTACCAGCGGTCACTTTTTTACTGGTACACTGTAACAGACCATACCGGCTTACTTTCACCTCTGCGCAATAGCAAATTCATGGATTCATAGATTCCAAGGCCAGAAGAGACCATTGTGATAATCTAGTCTGACCTCCTGTATAACATAGGCCACGGGACTTCCCCCAAAATAATTCCTAGAACATATCTTTTAGAAAAATGTCCAATCTTGATTTAAAAATTGTGAGTGATGGAGAATCTATCGCAAACCCTGGTAAATTGTTCCAATGGTTAATAACCCTCACTGATAAAAATTTACATCTTATTTCCATCTGAATTGGTCTAGCTTAATCTTCTAGTCATTGGATCGTCTTATGTCTTGAAAAGCCCATTACTAAATATTTGTTCCCCATGTAGATACTTACAGACTGTAATCAAGTCACACCTTAAACTCCTCTTTGTTAAACTCTGGATCAGTGGCCTAGTCTCTTCATTATTTACCACTCCCCCAATTTTTGTGTCTGTCTGCAAACTTTATCAATGATGATTTTATGTTTTCTTCCAGGTCATAAAAAATGTTAAATAGCATAAGGACAACAACCGATCTCTGCAGGACCACACTAGAAACACATCCACTTGATGATGATTCCCCATTTACAATTACATTTTGAGACCTATCTGTTAGCCAGTTTTTAATCAATGTAATGTGTACCATATTAAGTTTATATCATAGTAGTTATTTTTAATCAAAATGTTGTGCAGCACCAAATCAAACACCTTATGGAAGTCTAAGAATATTACATCAGCATTATTACTTTTATCTACCAAATTGTTAATCTCATCAAAAAAGATATTAAGTTAGTTTGACTGGATCTGATTTTCATAAACCCAGGTTGATTTGCATTAATTACATTACCCTCCTTTAATTCATTCTTTATCAAGTCCTGTATCAGCCACTTGATCATCTAGCCCAGGATTGATATGAGGCTGGCAGGCCTATAATTACCAGGTCATCCTGTTTACCCTTTTTAAAAATTGGCACATTTTTCTCTTTCAGTCTCCTGGAATTTTCTCAGTGCTCCAAGACTTACTGAAAATGAACATTAACAGGTGCTCAAGGGGGAAAAGCCAATTTATTCCTATTAAATAAGAGTTTTTAGCCAGTGGGAGGAAAGAATGGGAGTTTTGATCCTCATGGAAGGAACTGGCACCCATCTAGATTTATGTAGTAGGGCCCAGGTACCAAAGGCACAGGTGCCTTGTAGATCAGCATTATTACAGTGCTATGAAATGGATGTTGTGAACTGGAGCAAGAACCTGAGCCGAGCATCATGAGCAATTGCATATGGACTGTGGCAGTAAGTACTGACTGGAATATTGTTTGAATATTAATTGCCCATTGCCTGGCACTTCGAGACACAATTCTCTTGCCATCAGCCCTGGAAGTGTGGCAAAGAGATGGTAAGAGTTTGAAAATGTACAGCTTTGGTTTGAAAGCGTATATCAGAATCTGAAGCATATGTCAAATGTTCCAATTAAATAGGTTTTGGAAGGTTTTTAGATCCTGATCTAATGCCCATTCAGTGGAGACAATCTCACTGACTTCAGTGAGCACTGGATCAGGCCCTTAGCACAAGGCAAGCTGCCAAACCTAGCTTATTTCTCCTTTTAGTCCTGCTCCCAATGTCCACCCTGTGCAGCCCTGGCACTGATGGAATCTTCCTGAGCACATCATTCTGTGCTGACACAGGTTACAGAGGACACTAGCAAAACTTTCCCTTTTAAGCTAAGAAGATTTGCTCTTTTTTTAGCGGTGCCATCACAGAATAATGCATTGTGGAGCACCACAGGGCTGGAGCCAGGCAGCAAGCCTTCAGGGGACCTAAAAAGAAGAAAAGTAATTTTTAATTGATTATTCACTAACCTTTTAGGCTGGCTAGTCAGAGTGCTAAGTACAAACTGTGCTACATTTCAGGAAAGATGTGAACAAATTAGAAAAAGCCCAGAGGAGAACAATAAAAATGATTAAAGGTCTAGAAAACAAGACCTATGAGGGAAGATTGAAAACATTGGGTATGTTTAGTCTGGAGAAGAGAAGACTGAGGGGGACATAATGGTTTTAAAGTACATAAAAATTGTTACAAGGAGGAGGGAGAAAAATTGTTTTTGTTAACCTCTGAGGATAAAACAAGAAGTAATGGGCTTAAATTGCAGTAAGAGAGATTTAGGTTGGACATTAGGAAAAACTTCCTAACTGTCAGGGAAGTTAAACATTGGAACAAATTGCCAAGAGAAGTTGTGGAATTTCTGTCATTGGGGGTTTTTAAAAACAGGTTAGACAAATAGCCGTCAGGAATGCTCTAGTTATTATATAGTCCTGCCTTGAGTGCAGCAGACAGGACTAGATGACCTCTTGAGGTCCCTTCCAGTCCTACATGTCTATGATTCTATGTTTGTGATGCTGGCAGACCAGGTGCTAGCTCATACTAAGCGAAAATCAGCTAAACATGGACAAATACCAAGCTGAAATCAATCTGGCTCATGTGTGTTAGCATTGTAAAAATAGGTATTAGGATTATATAAGAATGTACTTGCTGTTTAGACTTTATTGAATGCATGTGAGTTGCTGCAGGTATTAATCTTACTTTTAACATCATTTGGTCACTGATTTGATGACATTTGCTATGTTTTTGCACGTAACAGGGGAAACACCAGGAAGTTGTCATCTTCTTCCTCAAACAATCTGAAAAGACCTCCCAGTCAGAAAAGCAATGCTAATAATGGCCAATACAGGGCTAAACCTTCCTTCCAATAGGTCCATTGCTGCTAATTTTGCAGCTCTACATCCAGGGCCTATCCAATCCAATGCAGAATACGATTACATCACACGTATCCTGAAAATTCAAAACATCAGTGTCCTTGTACTACAATAAACACAACTGAAGAGAGAAGCCACCAAATGAAGATGAATGGCTATGTCCTCATATCTGCAAGCCATCACCCCAAATATACACTTGTGACATATGTAAAAGATGAACATAAGGATTCTGTCCAGGTCATGCCTAACATGAATCTTTATTCAATCACCATCAAGATCGGTGATCTAAGAATTATAAACATGTACAAGCCACCATCAGTGGGATGGGTCTGTCCAGCATTACCAACACCAAGTCATCCTACTATACACATCAGCAATTTAAATAGCCACGATAGCCAATGGGGCTATAACAAGAACAACCATGCTGGAGAACAGCTGACATTGTTTCAGGTTTCTTTGAAGACCAGCAACTCCTTTTCCATGCCAAAGACTGTGGCATGTTCAGGTTGGCCTGATGGAGGAAGCGCTACACTCTTGACCTTTGGTTTGTGTCCCTGGATATTAGTAGCCACCTAATCCCATCTACGAGGTCAGTTCTTGATGACTTTCCCAACAGCCAACACCTCCTGCTTGTGATTTGCAGATTCCTACAAGTTCAAATCGTTTGATACCTCCCAAAACCATGCTGGACTTTACAGTCTGCCAACTGTCCTGCTATGCAGCGATTGTGGAGGGCTCAATAAACCAGATGACACCATATCTAGCTGATTAACGTCACTTTGTAGGCTTACTATACAGGCCACCAAATCAAGCATTGCAAGGGGCTTCAGAAAAGCATGCTCTTCTTGCTGGACAGAGGAGAGTGAAGCACTCTTCAGACTGACAAAATTCCCAAAACAGCAATGGCATTGCTTGAATCTTTGAATTCATAAAGAAGAAAAAGGCAGTGTGGAACCATGACATGTCTTGATTTCATAAGGTCAAGCTTAAAAGCTTGGAAGCTCCTCTGTCTTTTAGGTAGTATGATTCCTGCAGCCTACAAACCACCTCAAGTAAGTGCAAGTGTCATCACTGTACAATTTATTGCCAACTCCCATGTGCCAATGGATTAAAACATAAGGCAGCAAGTCCACAACTTTATCACTCACTAAACCAGTGCCAGTTGTCCTCACCCCTCTCTGTCCCCTACATAGTAGATGAAGTGGACAAGGGTGTCTCCAACACTAAGTACAGGAAAATGGCAGAAATGAACAGAATATGTTCAGAATTTCTGAAGAATCTTGACCCAAAGGCAAGAAGGTGGCTGGCACACTTATTCAGCTATATTCACTCTTCTGGCATAATACCAAAAGAGTGGAAGATAGCTAAGATCATAGCCATTTTGAAGCCCAGAAAAGACGTCAGTGACCCAGAAAGCTACTGGTCCATTTTCCTCTGGAGCTGTTGCTATAAACTGTTGGAGCAGCTCCTATTTCAAAGGTTACAGTTGATACTGGAACAACTGTTTCCCAAACAGCAGGCCAGGTTTAGAACCTGTCACAACTGCTGTGACCAGGTGCTGGCTTTAACCAGTTACACAGAATTAGGCTACCAATGAAAATTAAAAACAGTGGCAGCATTAATTGACCTTTCTTCCTCATATAACAATGTATGGCACAAAGGTCTCCTGCTGAAGCTAATAATAACTTTCCATGCCAATCAACAATCAGGCTTATCACCAAGATGCTGAGTAATAGAAGATTCACCATACATCTTGGTGAATCTGCTAGCAAATCAGAGAGATTGAATAATGGCCTTCCACAGGGATCCGTTTTAGTGCCTGCACTATTTCATCTCTATACCAGAGACATTCTAGTCACATCATCACATAAATTCATCTCTGCACATGATATTGCGTTAGCAACACGAGCAACCTCTCTGAAGGCCACAGAACAGGTCAGGAACAATGTTTGAGATGTACTTCAAACCTTAGCAACTGAGCAACTGACTCTTTGAAAACACGTCTCTGCCTTCGGCTTGAACAACCATGAGGCCAAAGTGCCACTGAAAGTGAATTTTTGTGATCTGCCTTTATTGCATGACCACAATCCACAGAACCTTGGAATTGCCCTTGATCAGATGCTGAGCTGTTGCCAATACCAACACCAAAAGGAAGATTAAAAACAAGGGTCAACATCATTCAGAAACTCACTGACACGTCCTGGGGCTGTGATGCATGCACATGTTTTATGTCAATACAAGCCCTAGTTTTATCAACAGCAGGGTATTATGCAACAGTGTGGTGCAACAGCTCCCACACCAATCTCATTGACACTGAAATCAATGCCACATTGAGCATGGTGAGCACCTCTCTGAAAGCAATGCCAATACCATAGCTCACAGTTTTGGCAGACGTTGTGTCAGCAAACATCAGGTAAGATGCTGCTGTTGTCTGGGAGTACAATAAATCCTGGCCACTGCAAACCTGCGATACAACAAGATCTCAATTCACTGCCACTCCCTTCTCACATCCAGGAAGCCTTTCTGGATCTATGTGTCAACACTCCAGGTCAATGGAAAGAACACCAGTACTTGCTGGCCTCTTGTGACATCCCAAATAAAGACTTTACAGAAAATCCAATGAAAGAAATCCTGGGATTCTTCCTTCCCCATAGATAGTGGACTGCACTCAATCATGGTTGGACAATACAATGATATTTCCTTCACAAATGGAAAATCAAAGGATCACCAAATTGTGACTGTGGGGAGGTACAAACCACATGACACATCACGCACAGGTGCCCCATTCATGCTTACAGTGGTGGTACAAGAGGGATCCACCTATCTACACCAGAAGTATTAGAATGGCTTTTGAAGCTTTAGATTCAATTAGAATCCCAGACTGCTACTTTTCAAATGCCTTATGAAAGACATGGAGATTTTATGTTTTCCACCAGGTCATTGATAAAAATGTTAAATAGCGTCGGGCCAAGAACCAATCCCTGCAGGACACCACTGGAAATCCACCTGCTTGTTGATGACTTTCCAGTTTACAATTACATTTTGAGACCTCTCAGTTAGCTAGCTTTTAATCCATTTAATGTGTGCTACATTAAAAATTAGAACAATATAATATGTAATTAACATGTTGTGTGGTACCAAGTTAAATACCTTACAGAAGTCTAAGTATGTTATATCAACACTGTTTCCTTTATCAGCTAAATCAGGGATTGGCAACCTTTGGCACACAGCAAAGGAAATACACTGGGGGGCCAGAATGGTTTGTTTACCTGCAGTGTTCACAGGTTTGGCTGATCGCAGCTTCCACTGGCCGCAGTTTGCCGTTCCAGGCCAATGGGGGCTGAAGGAAGTGACATGGGCCAAGGGATGTGTTGATGCTGCAGGTAAACAAACCGTCCTGACCTGCCAGCAGATTTCCCTGACAGGCCGCATGCCAAAGGTTGCTGATCCCTGTTCTACACTCTACATGGTATGTATTTTGACAGAACCCTTATAGTTTGTAAAATTGTTATCAATACTAGGCATGTCATGGAGATCCTTTACTTTAGAATAATCTCAGTCTTGCTCAGCACAAAAGTTCATTAATGTAGCTTTTCCACCATACATTTTACCTTGCATGTGCTTCTGATTTTAAATAAAACCTTCCCAAGCTATAGACAGAGTAAGGCTACAGTAATATTATGTACTATCGTTCTATGAGATATCACTGTTATATATTAACATCTCGTTAATTTGATAAGATTGATAACCAAACTATCCATTTTGCTCTTGTTTTACTGTGTGCCTGAAGTGTTTAGTTAAAGATTATCCCTTCATAATGTACTCTCGCTGTTTAATTCACACCATGCTAATTGATCAGTGTGTATAAATAGCTTTGTAACTGCTGTAAAATATTTGTGGCTAAAATGACAAGTACATATGATTTTTATCTTCTGTAAGACACAATTTAAAATTGATCTTGCACACTTCCTTAGCAGATGAATTGTATAACAAGATTCTCATTAAAGTAATAGAAATTGCAAATCACCGAGAACCTGATTTACCATTACAATCCCTTTATACCAGCACTAAACAAAAACAGTGTAAACCTCCCTCCCTGCCACCCAGTGAATATCATGACTGCATGGAATATTCCAGGGTGGCTTGGGAATGGGTGGAGCATGGCTTAGATATCCCTGTGCTCCGACTATTCCTAGTTTGGCAAAGCCCATAGGGGTCATAGCAGCAAGGGTGAAACTGAGGCCAACAGCAACCCACAAATGAAGAAAGCTCAAACTACCTCCTCTTGGACCCTGGGCAGTGCTAGCAATGGCACAGAAATGCATTCAACCCAGAATATGAAAGTCAGCCATGTGTGAAGGGCCAGCACAACCCCTGTGCACCAATTAAGTCCAAATTTAAACCCCCAAAATATGGGGCTGGATTTCAATCTGAGCGCCGACTTTCAAATAAAGACCAAGGGATAGGACCAACAATCATTAATCCCTATTATTTACCAGCAGGTGAAGAATATTTTGTATAAAGATGTAAGTATAATCAATTAGAAGCAAATATAAGTGCCTTACAGCTCATTGAGCTTATCTCACAGCCTTGCATCTACATGTGTGGAATGTGAGTTCTTCCTTGTTGCTATTGGCTTTAAAAAGAGCAGGATCAGAGTCTTTATGCTGTGTTAGTTCTAAAGGTAGCCTAAGCCACTTACTGATTGGCAATCCCTCAATTTCAAGGATGATCTCTACCATGGGTTTACATATGAGTCCTGAGATAACTCAGGAGTTCGATCCTGGGACTGCAAATCTGCACACAGTAGGTACAGATATTTTGTGGCATGCCAGCAGCCTGCTGGGAGAAAGTTATTTCTTTTTCTTTCCTCCTCTCTCTCTTTTCAGCTTTGAGGGCAAGGCACTTCTTCTCGAAGCAGGCCACTGCTTGATAGAGGATATGGTGCCATTGGGGTAGGTTGGTGGCTTGCTCTTCCCAGGTCGTGATGTTCACATCAGTTTTCTTAAGATATGCTTTCAATGTGTCTTTGTAGTGTTTCCTCTGACCACCACGGGATCTCTGACCATGGGTGAGCTGAGAGTAGAGGACTTGTTTTGGGAGGCAAAAGTCTGGCATGCACACACAATATACAGCCCAGAGAAGTTGGTGCATGAGGATCATTGCTTCAATGCTAGTGACATTGGCTTCAGCGAGGATGCTGGCGTTAGTGTTATCCATCAGGCCACTATGGTTGCAGTGGGAGTGCTCAGGCTGCATCTTCTTCCTAGGACTCTCTGGAGGGAATAGTGGTAGGGCTGTAGCCACACCACCTTCCCATCTCTGCTCAAATGCTTTGGAGCTCCATGCACGCCGGTGCATTCGAGGGAACAGTTCTCATGTTCCCTCTGTCCATATGGATAGCAAATTCCCCACCAGCAGATCATTTTCCGTCCCTCTGTGTGTGTTGCACGTGTTCCACTGTTATCTTTTATTTACATTCAGGTATACATTAACACGGCCATTTCAACATGGTCACATCTCTGCTTCATATTTATATTATCAAGTGATGAAGAGGGTCTTGAAAAGATCAGTTGTTTGACCTAAATATGTATTATAAGCAATTCATCCCCAAATGACCAATCATCTTGTCTCTCAAATTATAAGGAGTAGAGGTCATGATAACGTGTCTGGGCTGTTTGCTATCACAGTAGCTAGCCTTCTGTGGGTTCTGAAGTTTTAACATATACTGTAATACCTTGAGATGCAATAGGATGATTGCTGTTTCAGTCTGTGGGAGATATTCCCAGCTGTAATTGAAACAGAATTTTTTCAGTCCTGAACTGAACTACTAAACGATTCACATATTTTGCATGCAGCTCTGTAATTGCAAGTCTTGCCAATAATCATTATGTAGATAGTGAAATATAAGGGTTAATGAAAATTTTTAGATATTTTCATCTCTTATAAAAATGTGGTTTAAAAATGGCCTATATTTTCTTTGTTTTCTTTTTGACATGTGAAAATAGAAGTGGGGCATGGGGGGGAGGAGGGAGGGAACAACTTCCTTTTCTCCACTGCTGCTCTGCTCTTTCCCTATTGTATTGTTGATTTTTTAAATAATTAGAGCATGATATTGGGAATCAGTGTCCAACTTACTGTGTATCACATGACAAGTCTTTTAGCCTTTCTGTTTCATTTCACTCTTCTAAAATAATGATACTTAATTCTCTGAGGCACTGATTCTGTTCCAACAGTATGCCCATTGACTGTAGTGACACAGGTTTGAGTCCTTAAAGGAGTTATTGAAAAGGTTAGTTAATTAAGATGTTTAAGGTTCTATGTATGTGTGCAGTATATTTATTAATATTATTTTACTAACTACCCTTTCAGCCAACATAGGTGTCAAAAGTGGCACCTACATGACATTAACTTTGTGGCTGCAATCTCTGACTTTTAAAAGTTGCAAAATCATTTAGTTTGATTATTCTAATTTATGACAATGGCCTGTGATCTAAAAAAAGGGAAGTGTTTTCTTATTGTGACTCCCTCATTTATAAATGGATGAAGTTCATCCCAGTGCAGAGGGCCCATAACAAGGCCTGTTCACATTTTAAGTCCCACTGATGTCTTCCGGATTTTACACAAAGACAGATTTCCTGATACGGGCCCCAATGCAGCAAAGTACTTAACCACATGCTTCACTTTAAGCTAGAGCTGGTTGGAAAACCACATTTTTGTCCTGCAGGAAATACTAACATTTCTAGATTTGCTTTCATGCCCAATCAGGATGAAAAGTTGAAATCTTGAAATATTTTATGGAATGGAAATTCAGAAAAGTTTGTTTCAATATTTCTGAATCAATCTTATTGAAACATTACATTTTGATAATGTCAAAACATTATGCTGTAATATAATCAAAATGAAGTGAAAGGAGAAAATGAAAATGAAAAGTTTCAACATTTTTGGAATGAAATGTTTTGACACTATCAAAATGAAATCAGAAAGTTGAAATGAATCCTTTCAAAACTTTTGTTGAAAATTTCATCAATGTCAACATGTTCCTGCAAAACATTTCAATGTTGATGAAACAGCGTTTTCCAATGGAATATGGTGTTGTCCAGTTTCTTCAGCCAGCATGCTTTTAAACAAGTGAGTAGTCCGATGAACTCAGTGGGATTGTCATAGGACTAAAGTTAAAGACATGCTTAAATATTTACAGGATAAGAGCTGACTTTTTGCAGTATATTAAAAACATAATGAAAACATATTTCATCACAACATAAAATGCTGGAATATTGATAGATTGAATTAATATTACTAGAAATATATTATTGTTCATGCCTGTTCAATATATTGATTATATGCTGAGTGAGGGCCCTTTCGGTATGCCTATGTTTTGCCTTTAACGCTCACTGGAATCAACCTATGACTGAACATGTATTTGTGCTACATTGCCCATGCAATGCAAATATATTAGGGCTATCGATTTATCGCAGTTAATTCATGCGATTAACTGAAAAATTATCACAATTAAAAAATTAACTGTGATTAATCACAGTTTTAATCACACTGTTAAACAATAGAATACCAATTGAAATTTAGTAAATATTTTTCTACATTTTCAAATATGTTGATTTCAATTACAATACAAAATATAAGGTGTACAGTGCTCACTTTATATTATTATTTTTATTACAAATATTTGCATTGTAAAAATGATAAAAGAAACAGTATTGTGCAATTCACCGTAGAGAAGTACTGTAGTGCAATCTCTTTATTTTGAAAGTGCAGCTTATAAATGTCGATTTTTGTTGTTACATAACTGCACTCAAAAACAAAACAATATAAAACTTTAGAGCCTAAAAGTCCACTCAGTCCTACTTCTTGTTCAGCCAATTGCTAAGACAAATAAGTTTGTTTACATTTACGGGAAATAATGTTGCCCGCTTCCTATTTACAGTGTTACTTGGAAGTGAAAACAGGCATTCACATGGCACTTTTGGAGTTGGCATTGCAAAGTATTTACATTTCTAAACATTTGTATGATAAACATTTGTATGCCCCTTCCTGCTTCAGCTACCATTCCAGAAGACATGCTTCCATGCTGATGATATTTGTTAAAAAAATAATGTATTAATTACATTTGTGACTGAATTCCTTGGGGGTAGAATTGTATGTCTCCGGCTCCATGTTACCCACATTCTGCCATATAACATTTCATGTTATAGCAGTCTTGGATAATGACCCAGCACATGTTGTTCATTTTTAAGAACACTTTCACAGCAGATTTCACAAAACACAAAGAAGATACCAATGTGAGATTTCTGAAGAAACTTGTCCCAAGGTTTAAGAATCTGAAGTACCTTTCAAAATCTGAGAGGGATGAGATGTGGAGCATGCTTTCAGAAGTCTTAAAAGAGGAAAATCCTGATGCAGAAACTACAGAACCTGAACTACCAAAAAAGAAAATGAACTTTCTGCTGGTGGTATCTGACTCAGATGATGAAAATGAACACATGTTGGTTTGCACTGCTTTGGACCGTTATCAAGCAGAACCCATCGTCAGGATGGATTCATGTCCTGTGGAATGGTGGTTGAAACATGAAAGGACATATGAATCATTAGCGCATCTGGCATGTAAATATCTTACAACATCATCTACAACAGTGCCATGCGAATGCCTGTTCTCACTTGCAAGTGACATTGTAAATGAGAAGCGGGCAGCATTATCTCCTGAATATGTAAACAAAATTGTTTGTCTGAGTGATTGGCTGAACAAGAAGTAGGACTGAGTGGACTTGTGGGCTCTAAAGTTTGACATTGTTTTATTTTTGAATGAAATTATTTTTCTGCAAAATTCTATATTTGTACCTTCATCTTTCATGACAAAGAGATTGCACTCCAATACTTGTATTAAGTGAATTGAAAAATACTATTTATTTTATTTATACAGTGCAAATATTTATAATCAAAAATAAATATAAAGTGAACACTGTGCACTTTGTAGTCTGTGTTGAAACTGAAATCAATATATTTGAAAATGTGGAAAACAGCCAAAAATATGTAAATAAATGGTATTCTGTTATTGTTTAACAGCGCGATTAATCATGTGATTAATCATGATGAATTGTTTTAATCATTTGACAGCCCTAAAATATATTACCCTTAATTGGCAGTATGAAGTGCTGAAATGAATGAAACATTTATAACCACAATAAACTTACTCTTGGCTAAATAGATTAGATCTCCTCTAATAGCCGATAGAACTCTTCTTGGCTAAAATTCCTGTAAATAGAATTCGTAACCTTCAGATTACCTTTATTTCTCCAGACTGTAGCTAACTGGTTAATGGGAGATATTAATATAATTTTGGTAAATTGTTATTACTGTTACACACATTTATTTATTTTTAATTGGTTAACTTCTAATAACTTGAGCTGGTTGGAAAATGTTCATGTAAGCAAAATGTCAACAAAAGCAGAAATGAAATTTTACAATTTTTGTTGCTTTCTGACCAACACAGATACTGACCTTTCTGTGCCATTTGATTCAATTGTCAAATGTGGGATCTTTTTGAGTAACATATTTCAAAATTCTAGAATAACAACGTGGAACTGATAATATGTTCAGATGGCAACTAGCATCTTTATTTTTAAATTACTGATACTTCTCAGGATGACCTTCTTTCTAATGCTACCCCTCATTTCATGACTTTCATTCCTAAACTGTGCCTCCCTTCCATCCAGCCACCACTGACGGTGACCACCAACAAGCAAGATTCAGACGTGGTCTGCACCCCTTTGGGATCAGAGATCAAA
The DNA here is from genome assembly GCF_009764565.3 of Dermochelys coriacea. Classification (NCBI taxonomy): domain Eukaryota; kingdom Metazoa; phylum Chordata; order Testudines; family Dermochelyidae; genus Dermochelys; species Dermochelys coriacea. Next base: position 29,166,860 of record NC_050069.1, on the reverse strand, counting down.
AACACAAACTGTGTGATGTTCCTTGTCACAGACCCGAGGAGTGAGCAACTTTCTGTAGGCAGCCTTAAACATTCATTGCATCTCTCGGTCAAAATATTAGGTCAGACACAGTGTGATTCATGATTCATGTACAGATCATTATCAGCTGTAGAGTATGAGTAGCTGGTTGCCAAACTTTGTTTGCCTGTTGAAGGTTTCTTGTCTGCCCTTAGTTGCTGAGGATCTTAATTAGCATTGCTTACTAAGCCTTTGTATTTTTCTTTTGATAATTAAAAAATTAGTTGCTTATATAATTTCAGTGCCAGTGGCTAAAGTTATAGCTACTTCAATTTTGGTGATAATAAAATGCATAAATAAATAAAATAATTGATTTCATGGAGGTCTGGGATTTGACAACCAAACAATATCTAAAATGCATGCTCAGCTCTGCTAGCTGTTAAGGGTATTTGGTTTATTAAGATATTCATGACTAGGTTCCCCTGGGTGTTTTTATATAATTTTAGTCATCATTTGAAAAATTGTTCTCTGATATGGCACATTATCACAGAGATGGAAGAGTCTTTGGTTTTCTGCAGAATGTTTGTACCTCAATCGCTTTATATCTGTGTGTTTTAATCAGAGTTTGAGATGGTCTGGTGTTGCCATCTTCCTGATATCTGCCTTCTCCTTCACACACATCTCTGACCTATGAGCCAGAGAGCTATCCTCTATTTCCCCCTCTGTTGTCCTTTCTGACTTTAGAGTCTGCAGTCCATGCCAGATTTCAGTTTCCTATCTAACCAGCTCACACTTGGTAAATAGCTCTTCAGATCCATTTCCTGGTTTACTGATTCACATAGTGGAGTTGCCAGAGGCTGTGTAGCCCCAGAATCAGAGGCAAACAAGTGTGAGTCTGTGCATGAGCATGTGCATTTTGTGGCTATGTTGTATATTGAAAGGGGAACTCAGTTGTAATTGGAGGCAGATTGATGGTGCCCTGTTCATGTTATTTTGCATAATGTTCTGACAAGCTTAGGGTCAGCCCTGCCTTCATTCTCAATTTGCTTTTGATTTATTTTGTTTGCATTCTTTACGTAGACTTTCTTCTTATAATGAGGAAAAATTGAATGTTTCACCTGCTCTTGTTCTTTAGCTATTTTTAAATTAAGCAGCTGTCTCTTTTCTCATTGCTTCCCTTGCTTATATTGTAGTCTCCTGTTATCTCCTAGTACTGTACTTGTGTTTGTCCAACTGAACTCTGTTTCCATTAAATATGGGATAAGTAGCTTTTTGCTTTTCTCCCTCCAAAAACATTTCTTTGTGCTTGTCAACTTGCATTTCCATCATGCTGTTTAAAGAAATTCTTTGGCTAGGAACATCATTGGCGCAGGACAAAGAAACACCAAACAAAGTACTATCATGAACATATGTTATTATCCTTCACTTTAGAAAATTCTTCCACTATGAAGAAAGTACAACACATGACTCTAAAATAGTAAAGGCAATGCTAGAGGTAAAAAGTTGAGCCAGAAAGTTGCTACTTTATCTTTCTGGGGAAGATGGAGAAATGAAAAGATACATTTTTTTCTATTTATAGTGCAGGTATTTTGTTTAATTTATAAATTAGCAATGCATCCGATGAAGTGAGCTTAGCTCACGAAAGCTTATGCTCAAATAAAATTGTTAGTCTCTAAGGTGCCACAAGTGCTCCTTTTCTTTTTGCGGGTACAGACTAACATGGCTGCTATTCTGAAACTTGTCATAGAGGAAGTGTGATTTATGACTTCAAATTTTCATCTTCTTTGCCTCTATTGTAGATAATGCAGAAATTTAAATTTCATTGTTTTTCTACTCACAATATTGTGTGTAGTAGTTCAGCACAAGACACTGGTCTAGACTTTTTTTTTCTAGCCCTACTCTGGGGTAGAAGGGTTATCTTGAGGACATGATGACGTCTGTCATCCTTTTGCCCCTGTGCAAAATCCAGTCACCTTCCTTGTACTTCCAACATGGGTTCTCCTTTCACTTGAGTAAATGAAGAGTAACTCCAATGCAGTCAAAGGAATTACAATAGTGTAAGACAGGTGTAAATGAGGAGAGAATCAGGCCCAGAGATTCAAGCACAGACAGTAGTGCTATGAATCTCATAGAGCAGAGAGAGGAATGGGGCCCTGGTGTTGTTTCTTCTGCCTCCCTAGAGTGGCCATCTGAACTGGAATGGTCGTAGCTGGAGAGGGACCAAGATGTAACCCAAAGGTTACAAGTAAACATCCAAACTAACCCCCAAAGGGCTGCTTGTCAAAGGTGCTGAAGCACTTGCTACTTCCATTGACTGCAGTTGAAATGAGAGTAGTTAGCTGTGCAAATCACCTTCCCCCAACCCCACAAATGCTTGGAATTTCACCCATCACTAATAACTAGCAGTCACGGGTACTGGAAAATATTTGGAAGAAGTTATAAATCCTTCAGCAGACTGTGCCCTCCCACTTCTATAGACAAACTTATAAATACTTCATCAAGAAAAAGTTCCTAAATATTTAAATATTTTCTTGGGGCACTTATGTATTAAATTGTGTTATGATCCTCACATAAAATTTGCTATTAATGTGCTAACAATAAATGGTACTAATGTTAAACCAAGTTTCTTGAAATTCCTCAGAGGACCTTAAGCTTTACTGAATGCAATGGAACAAATTTAGATCAATGCTCTGAATTATTAAATTGTTGACATTCCTATCTGTATCTGCTATTAACATCAATTTTCTGTACAGGAGATATCAAAGAATGTCAGATGTGAAACGTTACATTGAAAGATCCATTACACTAGGTTATGATGATGAATATAATTGGACTAGTTTGACATTAGATAATACAAAAGAAATCTAGATTTCAGTTAGAGATTCACGTTTAAATATGAAATACAGCGCTGTTGATCTCTGAGATATAACAATTTCTTCCTGATACGATATTCTGATTCTGACCAATAGTATCATTGTCATATCCAGTTGACAATTGCTTCAGCTAGGCCAGGTATATTGGTGTATATGATATTATTTCTAAAAATAAACAACATCTAAACACTTGCTTTTGATTACAGTGATGTAGCTACACCATTGTGAATTTCCTTCATGTAGACAGGGCTTAGAGAAGGGAAAAAAGAGTACGTGTGGCTCCTGACTCCAGGTGGGATCCAGTGCTTTTGAAATTCACATAGGTTGGTCTGTTTCCCATGCAAAGTAAAATGACTATTGAAGAAGCAGCCTCCATTGTGACAATGTAATAACTTATATTTGCAAGAATGGATGGAAGGTTTTAATAGTTCCTGGGAGCAATGGCATAGTCTTGAAACCTGCAAGCAAGAAGTTAATTCCCAGCTCAGATCTCTCACAGGTGTGCAGGTTGCAGTAATGAAGCAGGGCTGGACAATCAGAGGGAAGCCAAAGGAGTGTACTGAAGTGCTAGTCAAGAGGATGAGGAGTCTCTGAAGAGATAATGCTGCACACTCAGAGACAGGTTTGATTTTTTTTCTCCTCCCCGCCGTCCCTGTTTCTGTAAGCATTTTTTTTTGTATAATCTGTTCACACCAAATTGCAAGAATAAAACATTTGGGAGACAAATGTGCCTGTTGAAAGAGGTTTTTGTTGTTGCTGGAACCAGGCAGAATATTCTGCCAGCTTCCAACTAGTGATGATGATTAAAAACCTGATTGTTTAATCCAAACACAAAAGGTTATTGTCAGAGGTATATTCCTAGGATTTATTAAAATTATATAGACATATAATCAGGAAACTACTCACCTGGCCTCAGAGAGAGATTTGCACACTATGATAGCAAACAATTTTGTGTTGTCCTGACTGAGACTAGGAGATGGTATCTCTGCAATGGCCTAAAACAATGATTCACATACCAATCATTTGGGGAAGCTTGGGTCTGGATCCAAACTACACAAATCGGGCCTACCTCTAATTATTACTATCTAGGTGAAAAAACTCTTTCTGATATTGTTCTAAATAGTTTGCTCCTTTTCCAGTCTCAGATCATACCTCCTACATATGTCATTATCAAGTATCATAAATGGCTTTTTCGTCAGTAGAGCTAGAGAGTTCATCAGTCTGAAAACTGAAGTTACCTGCACTGAGCTTAGGGAGACGAGGAGAGACAAAGACAAGCAACCAACCCACAGATGAAGGAAAAAGCTGGGTCCAAAGGGACTGTGGATGATAGTGTAACACCGACAGACCCTGGTTGTTGGCAGGTGGGATTGAACCTGGAACCTCTGGAGCTTAGTGCATTAGCCTCTACTGCATGAGCTAAAAGCCAACTCGCTGTAGAGCAGACTTATTTAAGTCTCATTCTAAATGGTCTCAGTGCCACTAGATTGGACAGAACACCACATCCAGGAAGTGTGTGGGTTACAATAGCAGCCTGGAGGGAGAGTGCAAAGAAAAATTAGGGTGAAGTTTGAACTTGGAGGAATGAGTGGGAGTACAGACTAGAATTGAAAATTCGGAGAAAAAAGGAGAGGTCAGACCACAGCACCTGCCTTTAGGAGGGCTTAGGAGAAGAATAAACCACAGCAAAACTGAGTCTGGGGAGATGGCCAAGTTTTAGTGAGGTGGATGAAATAGATGATAGAGAAGTGGATATAGGTCTCATGGACAGAGATGAGTTTGCTGGAGACAAAGCAGAACTTTGAGGGACCATGTGAAGGGTTTCAGAGAGGGAGAACAATTAGGAGTAAGTTTATTTTGGAAGAGTGGGAAGAAATTGATCGAATTCTGTTGAACTCACTCCCTGGGGAACACTACTGTCAACTTTCCCATTCCCTATATTATCATTACTTAGCATTTCTCAGTAGTACCACAGATGTATATGACACCCGACACAAAGATTCAAGACCTAGACTAAGATCTTCAAAGATACTTATGTGCCTAACTCCTGTTGAAATCAATGGCAGTTAGCAGTTTAAATACCATTGAGGATCTGGGCCATGGTCTTCAGCCCAAAGGTACACAGCATATTATTTGCATTAAATTTCCTTGAAATATGTGTGGAGATGAGGTGATAAAATCATAATTATGCAGAAGATAATGTTGGGAAACATGATTTTTGAAGGCTTTCTAATTTGGGAATGCTTTTCCATCTGTCTTCTAAAATCTGATTCTATATTATCCAATGATTCTCCCTTCTATTTCTTAATGGGGACAACATTTCACACACATCCACAAAAGCCTTACTATCTTGTTATATTACAGAAGACCCTAGAGACAATCCAGATTAGGGCCCACTGTCCTAGGTACTATGCACGAATAGTAAGAGATAGTCCAATGACTTTGTAATCCAGATAGATAAGTCAGACAAAGGGTGAGAGGAAAGGAAGTATATTAAATATTACCACCATTTTACAGCTGAGGAACTGAGACACAGAGAAATTAAATAACTTGCTCAAAGTCATACAGGAAGTTTGTAATAGGGACAGGAATTGAACTCACTTCTAAGTCCCAGTCCAGTGCCATGATCACAAGACCCTTTTTTCCTCTCTGAAAAACCTGGGCATATTGTGTGCTGTTTGTACTCAGGAATGCTTCAGTTTTAATGACCTTGAAAAACCAAGTTTCACTATCAGTGAAAAATTGATTTCAAATTTATTTCAAATTTTTCAAACATTGTTTGCTGTCACGAAGGCAATATTTACAGGTAACCATGTATGGTCTAACCCCAAGTGTTAAGCTATGTGAAATCTTTTCCAAATGAATGAACCATGTAACTCTCAAAGGCTGGAAAAGGTTTCTGAATTTCTGAGCTAATGCACAGTGTTATTAAACACTTTGATTTATATGCCTCTTCCCTCACCAATTTGAAATTATGATATTTGTGAGACATCCGCTGTCCTTTTTGGTTCAACCTTGCTTTTATTTTTAAAAATAAAAGTGATAAAGCAAATAAGACAATGATCCTTTAATTTGTGTGACTGCTCACTGAACGTTTCAAATACTAATCTGTTTTGCATATAGGTGGCTGGTCTTTTCAGACAAGTGATACAATTAATGACATTACTCCTTTCACTTCCTATTTGATTCACACAGATCTATCAGTTATAATTTTTGTTTAGTACTCTTCAACATTTATGATAAATGTTAAGCTGTAACTGGTAACTATCCTATCTGAACTTTTCTCTTTCTCAGTTGCCATTCCCAACAAAATAAAATCCGGATATAGAAATGTAAATTGGCTCGACTTAATTTCTTAGTCTTATTAAAGTTGTGGTATGGCAAATAATTTTATGGCAGATAACACTGGCTATGTCAAATCTTTCCTTATTTGGCATAGTCTCAAACTGCTCATCAGAGGATCATCCATCAACTCTGCTACAACTAGGCTGAAAACAAAGAATTAAAATATATTTCTAAACAGTCAAAATATATAGTAAAGCCTGCATAATGCATTACAAACATCTGATGGTAATGAAAGTCTTTTAGAAATGGTTATTATTCTATTCACAGGTAGTGGGAAAATAGCTTGACTCTCTGAGCCCATTAGTAAATAATTTTTTAAAAAAATCTGCTTTTTCTTGTTTGGATTTTACATTATTAATTTGCTTAGGCTTTTCAATCATGATATAAAGCCTGAAACATTTAGAAGTCGGCAGATTACTGTGAACTAAGATTTTACAGTAATATTATGTAGATAGTGTGTGTGTGTATGTGTATATATATACAACGGTAAGCTTGTCTTGAAAGTTGCTTCCATAATGTACTGCCAATTATGACATGTACAGCTAACCACCTCATTTATTTAATTTAAACATCCTCAAACTAGTTGCTAGGCAACATATAAATGGAGAGGCCAATGGCACAGAGATTGATGTGACAGTAGAAGCAATCAAAAGAGAGCAGAACAACTCTAGGTACAAACCCATTCAAAAAAATACTAGGAGGGACAGCATTAAGAACAACAAAATGTTTGGGATCTCATCCTTCAAGAGAACCTGCAGAAAATTACAATTCATTGGTGTCCTATTCCCCCCACTCCCCTGGGACTAGTGAGAAAGGCAATGAATCCAGTTACCAACACCATTGTCTGATAGTTTGGAGCCTTGCTCTTGTTTAGGAGCCTGCAAGTTGTAAAATTGGCCTTGATAGTTTACCTTAATACACCGTGAGTTGAGTTGAGTTTAACTCATGGCAGTGTAATGAAAAAGAAATAGGAGAAAGAAACCATGATGTGTTTTCAAACCTATCCATTCTCTTCTCCAGCAGCAGCATCACCTCTTCCAATATCTTAGACCTAAACTAGCTAAAGAAGTTCAGTCTATTTAGCTTATCAAAGAGAAGGTTAAGAGGTGACTTGATCATGGTCTTTAATATATACATGGGGGAAAGAGTTCTGATAATAAAGTGCCCTTTAATCTATCAGACAAAGACAAAAAATCAAATGACTGGTAGCAGAAGCTAGACAAAGTCAGACTAGAAATAAGGCAAAGATTTTTTACAGTCAGGGTAATTAACTATTAAAATGTTTGCTTACGGATGTGGTGGATCATCATGTGAAGACATTAAATCATGTCTGGATGTCTTTCCAAAAAGTATGCTGTAGCTCAACAAGAATTTACGGGATTGATGCAGGAATCACTTTGTGAAATGTTATGCCCTGTGTTAAGCAGGCATACCCCAGTGGAATGAAAAACAATATCCACAAAAGAGTAACTTCATCTGGTGCTTCTGCCTTGCAGCTAGTTCTTGGTTGAACAAAGACTAGAAGAGAAAAGCCTGAACCAAATTTTCTGTAGAGAAAATGTCAGGTAGTTAGCACTGCAACACAGTTTTGTCCTCCGGCATCTCCTGTAGCTGTGCTGGCCTCCAGACATCTTGGTTTTCAAATCTTTGGGCCTAGTTGGGACTGCTGAAAACAGGGCTTTGGTTCTAAGGCAAGCCACTGCCTCCCTATTAATTAATTAATTAGTTAATTAATTTATTTATTTGTTTGCCTAGGTGTACATGCCAAACATTAGTACAATGGTTGCCTTCTTCAAATTTTCTTATTGGAATGTGAGGACAATGTGCAGTGGTATGTTAAATGATGTAGAGGAGGTCAAAGACCCGAGAAAGTTTGACATCATTAACAGAGAGGTGGAGAAATTTGACAGTGACACAGTCACTGTCTCTGAAACAAGACTAACTGAAATAGGCTCTCTACATGAGATGAATTACACCTTTTCTGGCATGGAAAAAAGCAAACAAGACCACTGTGAACATAGAGTGAATTTTGTTGTCAGAAACTCATTAGCACCCATGGTCGAATATCCCACTGCAACGTCAGAATCTATCATTTCACTAAGAATATCTGTCACTGGTGGCTTTGCTGACATCATTAGAACGTGTGTCCCAACATTTTATTCCATCTCTGAAGAGAAGGACTTTTTCTATGATAGACTTGACAGTGTCATCAGTAAGCTAGCACTGGGCAAACAAATTTATTTCTTGGGAGACTTCAGTGCTACAGATGGATCAGCTGCTATTCACTGGCCACCATGGAGTGGGAAAAAATGAATGAAAGTAGATGAAGACTACTGGAGTCTTGCACCACTGGGAACACTGCATTAGCAAAACCTACTTCCAAGGTGGTCACCTCAGGAAGGTCTTTCAGAAACACCCCAGAACTGGACACTAGCACTAAATGGATTTAATGGTTACCTGGCAACACCTTCAGGATGTTCTGCATATGTGAGGTTTTCACAGTGCAGACCGTGACACAACTATAAACCTATATGCTGCAAAATAAGGATATCACTATAGAATTTCCATCATACCAAACAAAGCTGTTGCCACATATTAATACCAACATCACAAAAGACGGAGGAAGGTGTCTCCAATTCACTATGAATCTCAGGGAAGCTGTCATGGAATGCACTTCCCCTGATTGCTGATGCAGTATGGAACACACTCAGAATGAATATTCACATGGCTGCAATCTTAGCTTTTAGTAAAAAGCCTGCACAAGATAAAGACTGATTTTCAGCATACTCCAAAGAAATTCTTTCAATTGTTGAAGCAAAATGCATGGCATATCTCCAACACAATGTAAACTGCTCTCCTTATACATGTGCTAATCTCAGAGTGGCCAAGGGCACATTGCAAGGCAAGGTAATGTGTTCAATCATACTGGCTGATCTATGCATGAAATACAAACTACCTTTGAGAATGGAGATCTAAGAGGTGTGTATGATGGAATCAAGAAAGCAATAGGTCCTTCAGCCAAGGAGAGTCCCCCACTCAAATCTCTTAATGGAGACATCATAATTGATAGAAGCAAACAGATATAACACTGGGTGGACACTATCACAAATTCTTCTAATGAAACCACTGTTTTTGAATCAGCACTAAATGTAATCTTCAGGATCTAGACTATTGAAGAGCTTGATATAGAACTGTCTGTAAATTAACTTGAAAAGGCAATCACCTCCCTAACACCTGGAAAGGCTACAGAAAAAGGTGCAATTCCAAGTAAAGTACTCAAACAAGAAGAACAGGTTGTGCTTAAATATCTACATCATGGCTTAGTTGCCTCCTGGAGGGGTACCACAAGACATAAAGGATGCTAGCATAATAACATTGTATACAAAAAATGAAGTAGTTGTAACAATACCTACAGAGGGATCTCTTTCTTTAGTGTTCCTGAAAAGGCATTTGCATGGATCATTCTCAAAAGACTGCAAGTTCTTGTTGAACGGTTATATCCAGAGAATCAGGCAACTGCAAGAAAAGTGTCAAGAACAAGGAAAACCTCTCTCTATATGGCCCACATAGATCTTACAAAAGCTTTTGACCTGGTCAATAGAGAGGTCTTTTTCCAATAGCTAGAGATAATTGGTTGCCCTCCTGTCCTCAGTCTGATTTGATCCTTTCATGTTGGCATGAAAGCTACAATCCAGTATCAGGGTAACCAAGCTGACATTTCTGAAATATGCAGTGGTGTCAAACAAGGATGTGTTTTGGCACTAACACTATTAGGAATATTCTTCTCTCTGCTGTTTCATCATGCTATCTCGTCTAGCACTGAAGGTGTATGTCTCCCTACAAAATCAGATAGAAAATTCTTCAACATTTCACATCTCAGAGTAAAGTCAAATACCTGCTGATAAGAGAACTACTTTCCCCCTAACAATATAGTGTTCATCATGCACGGTGAGAGGAACTCCAGCAACTTTAAAATAGCTTTGTGTTGAGCTTGTGATGAATTTTGACTAACCATCAGTCTAAAGAAGACAATGATTATGGCACAAAGTGTGTTGACTGCATCAGACGTTTTAATAGCTGGCAGCACACTAGAAGTTGTGCATCAGTTCTGCTATCTAGGATAAACTGTATCAGATAACTTATCTCTAAATAATTAGTTTAATTCTTGCATCAGAATGGCAGTCACCACATTTGGCCAAATGACCAAGCACATGTGGGATAATAGGAAACTGATACTGAACAGCAAGAAATATATCTAACAGATATGCATTCTGAGCACTCCACAAATGATGGCAGGACCTGGACCACCTAGAGCAGGCACAAAAGAAAGCCAAATATCTTCCCAACAGCTGTATTTGTCCTATTCTAAATATCAAGTGGGAAACCAAAATTTGTGACACTGAAGTATTTTAAAAAGTAAAATTGCCAAGTTTGATCACTCTTCTCAAACATAGATATCTCTGTTGGCTTGGTTATCTGCATCAGATGGACAGTGGATGCATTCCAAAGGCTCTCCTGTATGGATAACTCATGGATTGTCCAGGACAACTGGGCCAACCTAGGCTGAGGTTCAAAGACATTTGCTGGAGGGACTTGAAAACTTTCAATATCAATACTGCAATCTGGGAAGATGCAACTAGTAACAGGCTACACTCATGGGCTGTGCTCCACCATGGAGTCAAAGAGGCTGAAGGTAGGTGGTTAAGAGAGAGGTAAGTGAAGAGGTAAGTGTAGTAGTTCTGAAATGCTGGCTTCATCTTCTAGCCCTTATTCCTGCATTGTCTGTAAAAAAGAATGTCCTTCAAGAATTGGACTTTTTAGCCACTCACAATGCTGCAGCAGGACACACAGTAAATGAACTGCTTTGGTGCTTACACTGTCATCTTTTGAGATGGACAGCTGCCATCAGTATTAAGCAAGAGGTCAGACTACACAATCATAATGGTTCCTTCTGGACTTAAAATCTATTAATCTCTTCCTAACTAGTTTCAGAGAGGGACATGGCATGGCAGTGAAACAAGGCAGGTCACTCTGATTGATATCTTCCTAATCACTATGGACAGAAGTCACATGTGTCCATAGTTGATCATGAGATGCTATTAATCCTCATACAAAATTCTCCAGGAGCACACTGAATCATGCTAACCCAGTTGTGCTGCTGCTGCTGCTCCTCCTCTGATCTCAAAGGGTTTTGACAAGCCTCTATTCCTCCTACCAAAGAGCCCTCATTTGTCATGTCCCATGGGACTTAATAATGTAACTTCTCATTAAGAACAAATATAAGGCCAATATGGGGAGATCATGAGACACTATGGAATATACCATTATTATTAAGGAATCACTCATCCTTGTTTCCTCAGCAGGCACTGAGAGCCTTGTCACTCTAGTGTCCCAAAATCTGACAAGACTAGGACCTAGATGATAAATAGCTAGGGTCAAACTGGGAAAGAGAGAAGTAAATTACATGCATGAGTGGCTAATATTAGCAATAGCCTCTCTTCAATAGAGAACACTAGGTACTTTGATTAGTAAAGTGTTACACAGCCTTGTGGTTTCTTGAGACTCAGTGCTAAAGGATGCCCCAATAGGAGCAGGTTTCAGAGTAGCAGCCGTGTTAGTCTGTATTCGCAAAAAGAAAAGCAGTACTTGTGGGACCTTAGAGACTAACAAATTTATTAGAGCATAAGCTTTCGTGAGCTACAGCTCACTTCATCGGATGCATTTGGTGGAAAAAACAGAGGAGAGATTTCTATACACACACAGAGAACATGAAACAATGGGTTTATCATACACACTGTAAGGAGAGTGATCACTTAAGATAAACCATCACCAGCAGCGGGGGGGGGAAAGGAGGAAAACCTTTCATGGTGACAAGCAAGGTAGGCTAATTCCAGCAGTTAACAAGAATATCAGAGGAACAGTGGGGGGTGGGTCGGGGGGGGGGAGAAATACCATGGGGAAATAGTTTTACTTTGTGTAATGACTCATCCATTCCCAGTCTCTATTCAAGCCTAAGTTAATTGTATCCAGTTTGCAAATTAATTCCAATTCAGCAGTCTCTTGTTGGAGTCTGTTTTTGAAGCTTTTTTGTTGAAGGATAGCCACTCTTAGGTCTGTAATCGAGTGACCAGAGAGATTGAAGTATTCTCCAACTGGTTTTTGAATGTTATAATTCTTGACGTCTGATTTGTGTCCATTCATTCTTTTACGTAGAGACTGTCCAGTTTGGCCAATGTACATGGCAGAGGGGCATTGCTGGCACATGATGGCATATATCACATTGGTAGATGCGCAGGTGAAGGAGCGTCTGATAATGTGGCTGATGTGATTAGGCCCTATGATGGTATCCCCTGAATAGATATGTGGACAGAGTTGGCAACGGGCTTTGTTGCAAGGATAGGTTCCTGGGTTAGTGGTTCTGTTGTGTGGTGTATGGTTGCTGGTGAGTATTTGCTTCAGATTGGGGGGCTGTCTGTAAGCAAGGACTGGCCTGTCTCCCAAGATCTGTGAGAGTGACGGGTCGTCCTTCAGGATAGGTTGTAGATCCTTGATGATGCATTGGAGAGGTTTTAGTTGGGGGCTGAAGGTGATGGCTAGTGGCGTTCTGTTATTTTCTTTGTTGGGCCTGTCCTGTAGTAGGTGACTTCTGGGTACTCTTCTGGCTCTATCAATCGTTTCTTCACTTCAGCAGGTGGGTATTGGAGTTGTAGGAATGCATGATCGAGATCTTGTAGGTGTTTGTCTCTGTCTGAGGGGTTGGAGCAAATGCGGTTATATCGTAGAGCTTGGCTGTAGACAATGGATCGAGTGGTATGATCTGGATGAAAGCTAGAGGCATGTAGGTAGGAATAGAGGTCAGTAGGTTTCCGATATAGGGTGGTGTTTATGTGACCATCGCTTATTAGCACCGTAGTGTCCACTAAGTGGATCTCTTGTGTGGACTGGTCCAGGCTGAGGTTGATGGTGGGATGGAAATTGTTGAAATCATGGTGGAATTCCTCAAGGGCTTCTTTTCCATGGGTCCAGATGATGAAGATGTCATCAATGTAGCGCAAGTAGAGTAGGGGCATTAGGGGACGAGAGCTGAGGAAGCGTTGTTCTAAATCAGCCATAAAAATGTTGGCATACTGTGGGGCCATGCGGGTACCCATCACAGTGCCGCTGATTTGAAGGTATACATTGTCCCCAAATGTGAAATAGTTATGGGTGAGGACAAAGTCACAAAGTTCAGCCACCAGGTTAGCCGTGACAGTATCGGGGATACTGTTCCTGACGGCTTGTAGTCCATCTTTGTGTGGAATGTTGGTGTAGAGGGTTTCTACATCCATAGTGGCTAGGATGGTGTTTTTAGGAAGATCACCAATGGACTGTAGTTTCCTCAGGAAGTCAGTGGTGTCTCGATAGCTGGGAGTGCTGGTAACATAGGGCCTGAGGAGGGAGTCTACATAGCCAGACAATCCTGCTGTGAGGGTGCCAATGCCTGAGATGATGGGGCGTCCACGATTTCCAGGTTTATGGATCTTGGGTAGCAGATAGAATACCCCAGGTCGGGGCTCCAGGGGTGTGTCTGTGCGGATTTGTTCTTGTGCTTTTTCAGGGAGTTTCTTGAGCAAATGCTGTAGTTTCTTTTGGTAACTCTCAGTGGGATCAGAGGGTAATGGCTTGTAGAAAGTGGTGTTGGAGAGCTGCCTAGTAGCCTCTTGTTCATACTCCAACCTATTCATGATGACGACAGCACCTCCTTTGTCAGCCTTTTTGATTATGATGTCAGAGTTGTTTCTGAGGCTGTGGATGGCACTGTGTTCTGCATGGCTGAGGTTATGGGGTAAGCGATGCTGCTTTTCCACAATTTCAGCTCGTGCACGTCGGCGGAAGCACTCTATGTAGAAATCCAGGCTGCTGTCTCGACCTTCAGGAGGAGTCCACCCAGAATCCTTCTTTTTGTAGTGTTGGGAGGAAGGTCTCTGTGGGTTAATATGTTGGTCAGAGGTGTGTTGGAAATATTTCTTGAGTCTGAGACGTCGAAAATAGGATTCTAGGTCACCATAGAACTGTATCATGTTCGTGGGGGTGGAGGGGCAAAAGGGGAGGCCCCGAGATAGGACAGATTCTTCTGCTGGGCTAAGAGTATAGTTGGATAGATTAACAATATTGCTGGGTGGGTTACGGGAACCATTGTTGTGGCCCCTTGTGGCATGTAGTAGTTTAGATAGCTTAGTGTCCTTTTTCTTTTGTAGAGAAGCAAAGTGTGTGTTGTAAATGGCTTGTCTAGTTTTTGTAAAGTCCAGCCACGAGGAAGTTTGTGTGGAAGGTTGGTTCTTTATGAGAATATCCAGTTTTGAGAGCTCATTCTTAATCTTTCCCTGTTTGCTGTAGAGGATGTTGATCAGGTGGTTCCGCAGTTTCTTTGAGAGTGTGTGGCACAAGCTGTCAGCATAATCTGTGTGGTATGTAGATTGTAATGGATTTTTTACCTTCAGTCCTTTCGGTATGATGTCCATCTGTTTGCATTTGGAGAGGAAGATGATGTCTGTCTGTATCTGTATGCGTTTTTTCATGAAGTTGACAGATTTCCACTCTATACGGCTAAATTCAGTGCCTTGCATAATGACAGGTTTCAGAGTAGCAGCAGTGTTAGTCTGTATTCGCAAAAAGAAAAGCAGTACTTGTGGCACCTTAGAGACTAACAAATTTATTAGAGCATAAGCTTTCGTGAGCTACAGCTCACTTCATCGGATGCATTTGGTGGAAAAAACAGAGGAGAGATTTATATACACACACAGAGAACATGAAACAATGGGTTTATCATTCCTCCCTGCTGGTGATGGCTTATCTTAAGTGATCACTCTCCTTACAGTGTGTATGATAAACCCATTGTTTCGTGTTCTCTGTGTGTGTATATAAATCTCTCCTCTGTTTTTTCCACCAAATGCATCCGATGAAGTGAGCTGTAGCTCACGAAAGCTTATGCTCTAATAAATTTGTTAGTCTCTAAGGTGCCACAAGTACTGCTTTTCTTTTTGCCAATAGGAGCAAAAAGTGCTTTCTTTTAATTCAGTTTTACCAGGGGACTGGCCAAGAGGTTGCACCCCCAGACACAGATGTGTAATTGATTAGATGAACATGTTCATGTTGTTGGCAGAATGTTGCAGTCAGAAATGTGTATACAATTTACAATAGAAAAGAAAAAAATAAACCATATATAATGCTTGTTTATGAAAAAATCCATTCCCTAATAACAGTAGATATATTCTGGCAAAATTAGTGTTGAAAGTTGAATGTTAAAAATCTGAATTTTCGTTGTTTTGATGGGAAAATGCCATTAGGTCAAATCTGACCAAAAACATAAATAAAACAACCATAGTGAAACATGAGGAATAGGGAGTCTTTGAAACATGATTACCACTTTCACCCAGCTCTAATTAAAATGCATAAACAAATATATCTCTGGTTGTTCATTTGAGAAGTAGACATGTTCATCTTCTCCTAAAGAAATTAATTTACCTGTTGAAAAATGTGTGATGAATGAAAATTCCAGTTATTGTGATATGATGTGCGTGCATGCATGCATGTGTGCCAAGTATGCTGCTTGCATGCATGAGATTATACCCTTTGCGTTGAAGGCCTTTGCATTGTTTGTTGATTGTCTCCATATATATTTATTGCAAGCCACATCAATATTTACTCTTGTATTCTTTGGAAATCCAAGTCAATATCTCACAATAGCCTTGTTTTGGCCTAGTGATCAGTTTTATTGCAAATAATTTGGTCTCTAATTAGTTCAGTCAAATTCATGTGACTTAGCTTTGATTTATGTGGATCTGTAATATAGTAGTCAATAGTTTCACCCCAGAGTTAGTTTCTCAAATAAAGAAAATGTCTTTTACAAGTGATGCTTCTGTAAAGATCTTCTTTTTTTTCCAGTGATTTTGTTTGCAGGTCCCCGCAATCCCATTGGAGTGCATTGTAGATCAATGAGGTTCAACAAGGACAAGTGCAGAGTCCTGCACTTAGGATGGAAGAATCCCATGCACCGCTACAGACTAGGGACTTAATGGCTAGGCAGCAGTTCTGCAGAAAAGGACCTAGGGGTTACAGTGGACGAGAAGCTGGGTATGAGTCAACAGTGTGCTATTGTTGCCAAGAAGGCCAATGGCATTTTGGGATGTATATGTAGGAGCATTGCCAGCAGATTGAGGGACGTGATCGTTCCCCTCTATTTGAGATTGGTGAGGCCTCATCTGGAGTACTGTGTCCCGTTTTGGGCCCCACACTACAAGAAGGATGTGGAAAAATTGGAAAGAATCCAGTGTAGGGCAACAAAAATGATTAGGGTACTTGAACACATGACTTATGAGGAGAGGCTGAGGGAACTGGGATTGTTTAGTCTGCAGAAGAGAAGAATGAGGGGGGATTTGATAGCTGCTTTCAACTACCTGAAAGGGGATTCCAAAGAGGATAAATCTAGATTGTTCTCAGTGATAGCAGCTGACAGAACGAGGAGTAATGGTCTCAAGTTGCAGTGGGGGAGGTTTAGGTTGGATATTAGGAAAAATGTTTTCACTAGAAGTGTGGTGAAGCACTGGAATGTGTTACCTAGGGAGGTGGTGGAATCTCCTTCCTTAGAAATTTTTAAGGTCAGGCTTGACAAAGCCCTGACTGGGATGATTTACTTGGGGATTGATCCTGCTTTGAGTAGGGGGGTTGGACTAGATGACCTCCTGAGGTCCCTTCCAACCCTGATACTCTATGATTCTATGATCTCCAATGGGCTTTTCACATGTAGCAACATGAAGAATTTCATCCTCCAACTTCTACTGATTCCAGGAAAATGTAAAAATTCTGCAAATATCTCTTTCAGTTCCCTACCGGCTTCCCTAGCAGCATGAAGATTCGGAGCATTCATTTGGTCAATTTTTGACACAGATTCAATTTTTCCTGTGTGTCACAAGAGAATATTTCCCAGCCCCAATCAGCTAACATATGTCAGAACTACAAGAGGATATACATGATACATGGCAAGCATTGGTATCCACTGAATCTAATGGTATCTCTTACAACCTTTCCTTCATGATTCCTGTCTATGAGGCATCAGGCACACTTTTGACACTATATACATGACAGAACAATTTTTCCTGCTACTATAATTGCATAGTCATTTTAAGTTTGTCTATATCTTAATAATCAATGCTGATAAGCTTCCTGCCTTCTTTCTTTCTTCCAACTCTCATCTCGGGTCTTTTTTACTGTATATCAGCACTCCAACACATGCCTGTTAAAGCACCTTTTTCATAAATGGCTTCTTTCAACCTGTAGTTGTTAGGAAACTTAGAATTAGATACTGAAACTTTTAGGTATTCATCTTCTGACCTAGAGGAGATAAGTAATGTATCAGTCAACAATGCAATAAATGAGTAACTGAGAGCAGAGAATTCTGTCCTGTTAAGCCTAATTACTCCTACTTAGAAACTGGCTTTTATACTGATGCCACAAAAGGAATAAATAGATACACTGTGCATAATAATTAAAACACACACACACAGAAACCAATAGATTTATTTTAAAAATAGAAGCAATGCAAATTTATTCGGTAAGGTGTACCGGTAAGAAACAGAATGCCATGCCGGACCGAACCGGCTTCCCCAGGCTGGTGATTTAAAGGGCAGCCGGAACCCCAGGGACTTTAAATCTTGATTTCAAGGCCCCGAGTATTTAAAGGCCCTGCCTCTTCTGGTTGAGACCACGCCCCCTTGCTCAGGATTCCAGAGTACCTGTAAGTCCTTTATGTTTTCACCCCTGCCCAAGATCCATAAACCTGGAAACCCTGGATACCCCATCATCTCAGGGATTGGAATTCACCAATGCATTGTAGTTTCCTCAGGAAGTCAGTGGTGTCTCGAAGTTAGCTAAGAGTGCTGGTTGCGTAGGGTCTGAGGAGAGAGTCCAAATAGCCAGATAATCCTGCTGTCAGGGTGCCAATGACTGAGATGATGGGGCGTCCAGGGTTTCCAGGTTTATGGATCTTGGGCAGGGGTGAAAGTAACTTAAAGGACTTACTGGTACTCTGGAGTCCTGAACAAGAGGGCGTGGCCTCAACCAGAAGAGGCGAGGCCTTTAAATACCTGGGGCCTTGAAATCAAGATTTAAAAGCCCCGGGGCTCTGGCTGTGGCTGGAAGCTCCGGGGCCTTTAAATCAATCCAGGAGCTGCCAGCTGCAGAGGCGGCTGGGAGCCGGAGGGCTTAGGGGCAATTTAAAGGGCCCAGGGCTCTGGCCGCCACTACCGCAGTGGAGCTCTGGGCCCTTTAAATCACTGTAGGAGCCACCACTACCCTGGGGCTCTGGCAGCGGGGCTCAGGCAGCACTTTAAAGGGCAGAGCCCCGGGCCCTTTAAATCGCCAGTCTGGGGAAGCCGTTTCGGTCTGGCACGGCGTACTGGCTCTTGCCGGTACCCTGTACTGGACCATACCAGCTTACTTTCACCTCTGAACTTGGGCAGATAGAATACCCCTGGTTGGGGCTCTGGGGGTGTGTCCGTGTAGATTTGTTCCCGTGCTGTAGCAGGGAGTTTCTTGAACAGCTGGTGTAGTTTCTTTTGGTAGTCCTCAGTGGGATCAGAGGATAGTGATCTGTAGCAAATGGTGTTGGAGAGTTGCCTGGCAGCCTCCTGTTCATAATCTGACCTGATCATTATGACTACAACACCTCCTTTGTTAGCCCCTTTGATTATAATGTCAGACTTGTTTCTGAGGTCGTGGATGGCATTGCGTTCTGTACGGCTGAGTTTATGGGGAAAGTGATGCTGTTTGTTCACAATTTCAGCCTGTGCACATCTGTGGAAGCACTCTATATAGAAGTCCAGTATATCATTTTGATCGACAGGAGGAGTCCATGCAGAATTCTTCTTCTTGTAGTGTTGGTAGAAGGATTCCTGTGGGTCAGTGCACTGTTCAGTGGTGTATTGAAAATATTCCTTGAGTCTGAGATGATGAAAATAGGCTTCCAGATCTCCGCAGAACTGTATCATGTGCATGGGGATGGTGGGGCAGAAAGAGAGTCCCCGAGATAGGACAGACTCTTCCACCGGGTCAAGTGTATAGTTGGATAGATTTGCGATATTGTTAGGTGAGTTGAGGGTACCACTGTTCTAGCCATTCACCTGCATGCCTGTAGTGTCATTCACCTGCACGTCTACTAATGTTATACATGCCATCATGTGCCAGCAACGCCCCTCTGCCATGTACATAGGCCAAATCAGATAGTCCCTAAGTAAAAGAATAAATGGACACAAATCAGACATCCAGAATGGTAACATACAAAAGCCAGTCGGAGAACATGTCAATCTTCCTGGACATTCTATAACAGATTTAAAAGTAACTATACTTGAACAAAAAGACTTCAGAAACAGACTTCAAAGAGAAACAGCAGAACTAAAATTCATTTGCAAATTTAACACCATTAATTTGGACCTGAATAGGGACTGGGAGTGGCTGGCTCATTACAAAAGCTGCTTTGCCTCTCCTGGAATTGACACTCCTCATCTATTATTGGGATTGGACTACATCCACCGTGATCGAATTGGCCCTGTCAAAACTGGTTCTCCACTTGGGAGGTAACTCCTTTCTCTTCGTGCGTTAGTATAATAATGCCTGCATCTGTAATTTTCATTTCATGCATCTGAAGAAGTGGTTTTTTACCTATGAAAGCTTATGCCCGAATAAATCTGTTATTTACCTGAAAGAATTTTAACAGATGTAAATATACACTTTAATCCAGATTTAGGTATAATATTGAACAAGGAGTACTTGTGGCACCTTAAAGACTAACAAATTTATTTGAGCATAAGCTTTCATGGGCTAAAAACCCACTTCATTGGATGCATGTAGTGGAAAATATAGTAGTATGAAAAAATGGGTGTTGCCATACACACTATAATGAGAGTGATCAATTAAGGTGAGCGATTATCAGCAGTCTCTCGTTTGAATCTGTTTTTGAAGGTTTTTTGTTGTAATATTGTAATCGAGTGACCAGGGAGATTGAAGTGTTCTCCGACCGGTTTTTGAATGTTATAATTCTTGACATCTGATTTGTGTCCATTTATTCACAAAAAAACCTTCAAAAACAGACTCCAACGAGAGACTGCTGAATTGGAATTAATTTGCAAACTGGACACCATTAAATTAGGCTTGAATAAAGACTGGGAGTGGATGTGTCATTACACAAAGTAAAACTATTTCTGCATGCTTATACCCCCCCCCAACTGTTATTCACACCTTGTCAACTGTTGGAAATGGGCCATCCTGATTATCCCTACAAAAGGTTTTTTTCTCCTGCTGTTTTTTTCTCCTGTTATCACTCGTTATAGTGTATATGGCAACAACCATTTTTTCATGTTCTCTGTGTATATATATATATATATATATCTTCCTACTGTATTTTCCACTGTATGCATCTGATGAAGTGGGTTTTAGCCCATGAAAGCTTATGCTCAAATAAATGCGTTAGTCTCTAAGGTGCCACAAGTACTCCTTGTTCTTTTTGCTGATACAGACTAACACTGCTACCATTCTGAAACCTGTCACCGTATAATATTGAGTGACCTATTAATTATAACATTCTTAGTCCTCTAAAAAAAGAACTAATTATTTTTACTTTCTATTTTACTGTATGCTATATACATCCTGAACGCCGGTAGTATGTAGGAAACTGAAATGCAATGGTAGATATTACTGCACTGTTACAAAACATAGAGGCAGGAGAACTGAACCACAATTGTTATGATTTTTTTCTATTTGTTTGGCAGCAGCAGTTCAGTATATTTAATATTCCATACACTGATAAGAAAATTAGGTCTCGTTTTCTGATAACCTTCAATCTAACTGGATATCATACCTGAGCTTTTCAATTTGGGTCTCTCTCTCTCTCTCTTTCTGGTCAGAAATGACCAAAGAGATCTCAATACCCTTGCTGCTGGAAACTTCATTGAAACTGATGGATCTCCATGAAACATTTCATCTCTGATTAAACAGCATATTTTGAAATTTAAATTAATCTAAAATGTTCTGACCAGCTTTACTAATCATCTTGTATACCCATTGTTGTAACTATTCTGGCCTCCCTGAGTCCTGTGTTATCTGACCCAGTTCATAATACATTTTACCACCAATATCATCTACCTTGCTCCTCAATTTGACTATGTTACCCCCATCTTGGTATCCTTCACTGGCTTCTCACTTGTCTTCCACATCAAATTCAGGGTATTTACCCCTGCCTTCAAGACCCTATGTAACTCTGCCCCTCCTTAATTATCCACTTTGTCTTTTTTAATTGTACCTCTTGTTCCCAACGATTCTCTTTTGTCCACCCATTCATCATATTGTCTTACAAAAGTCTCTTCTGCATTTTCTTTGTAGCCCACTATATGTGGGACACCATCCTGGAGCTGCTCCACAAAGTCACTATTCTTTACATTTTCACTTCCCCCTCAGTGTTTCTCTCCTGCAGTCAGGCCTGTAAGAAACTAGGACATTATATATATGTTGTAAGCATTTGAAGATATTTGATGTATTTTAACCATCTCTTATACTACATACACACAGACAGCTGCAGCGGCACAGGAGCTAGCAAACAGAGCTCTTAACAGGGGAGTTTGAGTGGGAGTTCTGTTGGAGGAGAAGGTAGTTGTTCTTGGTTTTGTATTTTTAGTATTTGTGTGTGTGTAGGGGCTTTGTGCTGGGAGAGCAGCTGAGCCCTGATTAGGGGGTGGGGCTTTGTGCTGGGAGAGCAGCTGAGCCCTGATTAGGGGGTGGGGCTTCTGACTAGAGGTCCTATAAAGGTAGCCAGCCAGTCAGGCAGCGGCACAGATAGCTGTAGCAGCACAGGAGATAGCAAACAGAGCTGTAAACAGGGGAGTTTGAGTGGGAGTTTGTATTGTGGTGCTTGTTTGTGGTTTGCTTTTGCTGGGGGGGGTGGTCTTTTTGGTGTGGCTTGTGTTTCCCAGATTAACAGGATTTAGTTGGGAAGGCGATGACAGATACGGAGGCAGCTGTGGGAGCGACTCCTGTAGTGAAAGACACATTGAGGATGACTGGATGTGGAAGCTGTGGTATGTACATGATCCTGGAGGGGGGAACCAGTAAGAGTTTTTTCTGCTGCCTCCGTATCTGTCATTGCCTTCCCACCTAAGTCCTGTTAATCTGGGAAACACAAGCCACACCAAAAAGACCACCCCCCCAGCAAAAGCAAACCACAAACAAGCACCACAATTCAAACTCCCCTGTTTACAGCTCTGTTTGCTATCTCCTGTGCTGCTGCAGCTATCTGTGCTGCTGCCTGACTGGCTGGCTACCTTTATAGGACCTCTAGTTTTTTCTGCATGAAATGCCATCTGATAGAGCTGATGGAGGAAAAGATCTGAGGTTTGGAGATGCAGGTGGAAAGTCTGGTTGAGTTTAGGAAGGGGTTTGAGCAGATGATGAAGCAAAGATATGAGGTATCTGAAGGGAAAAGCTCAGACTCATGGATGGAAGCAGGGCTGGGGAATTTTGAGGGGAGACTGGGTGAGGAAAGTGGTCAGTGGAAACATGTGACTAAAAGAACCAGGCAGAGGAAAAGACGGGTTAGTGAAGGAGAAATAGAGCTTAGGAATAGGTTTGCAGAGTTGGAAAATGAAGAAGGGGCTCAGCAGGTACTTGTTGAAGGTGGAAGGGTAAGGAAGAAGAGAAGAGAGGCTAGTCCTATAGGAAAAGCAGAAGAGTCAAGGGAGACTACACCAAATATGAGCCCCAGGAGGATACAGGATGGGTTGAAGAGATTATAAGGGAAAATAGGAATGGAAAGAACTTGCAGGCAGAGGGAACAGGGGAGAGACTGGAGAATAGCACCGTCACCAGGAAAAAGCAGGTCTATGTGATCGGGGACTCTTTATTGAGAAGAATAGACAGGCCTGTAACTAGAGCTGATCCAGAGAATAGAAGGGTGTGCTTTCTTCCGGGTGCTAAGATACGGGATGTAAACCTGAGGTTGAAAAGGATGCTAAAGGGAGCGGGAAAGAATCCCCTAATTATCCTTCATGTGGGAACAAATGATATGGCTAGATTCTCGCTGGAAAGTATTAAGGGAGACTATGCTAGGCTGGGGAAGACGCTTAAGGAAATTGAGGCTCAGGTGATCTTTAGCGGGATCCTTCCTGTTCCTAGAGAAGGGCAACAAAGGTGTGACAAGATTATGACTGTCAACAGATGGTTTAGGCAGTGGTGCTATAAGGAGGGCTTTGGGATGTATGGCCACTGGGAGGCATTCACGGATAGAGGACAGTTCTCTCGGGATGGACTTCATCTGAGTAGGGAAGGAAATAGACTTCTAGGATCAAGGCTGGCACAACTGATAAAGAGAGCTTTAAACTAGGAATTAGGGGGAGATGGATGGGAGATGTCCAGGAAATCTCCATGCCAGATTTTAGTATTGAGAGGGAAGAAGACAAAGTAAGAAAGGATACAGCCGTGGGTAGGAGAATGTATATAAGGAGTGAGGGCGGTGTGGATACTAGTCTAATAGGTTATACTGGCTGTAGAATGACTGTGCCTAATAGGGTACAAAATGTGAGCGAGGCCAAACAGCAAAAATTAAGATGTTTATACACCAATGCGAGGAGCATAGGTAACAAAATGGAGGAACTAGAGCTACTGGTGCAAGAAGTGAAACCAGATATTATAGGGATAACAGAAACATGGTGGAATAGTAGTCATGACTGGACTACAGGTATTGAAGGGTATGTGCTCTTTAGGAAAGACAGAAACAAAGGTAAAGGTGGTGGAGTAGCATTGTATATCAATGATGAGGTAGAATGTAAAGAAATAAGAAGCAATGCAATGGATAAGATAGAGTCCGTCTGGGCAAAAATTACATTGGGGAAGATAACAGGTAAAGCCTCTCCTACAATAGTGCTTGGGGTGTGCTATAGACCTCCGGGATCTAAATTGGATATGGATAGAGCCCTTTTTAATGTCTTTAATAAAGTAAATATTAATGGAAACTGCGTGATCATGGGAGAATTTAACTTCCCAGATATAGACAAGAGGACCAGTGCTAGTAATAATAATAGGGCTCAGATTTTTCTAGATGCGATAGCTGATGGATTCCTTCATCAAGTAGTTGCTGAACCGACTAGAGGGGATGCCATTTTAGATTTAATTTTGGTGAGTAGCGAGGACCTCAGAAGAAATGGTCGTAGGGGACAATCTTGGCTCAAGTGATCATGAGCTAATTGAGTTCAAAATAAATGGAAGGATTAACAAAAATAAATCTGCAACTAGGGTTTTTGATTTCAAAAGGGCTGACTTTCAAAAATTAAGGAAATTAGTTAGGGAAGTGGATTGGACTGAAGAATTTATGGATCTAAAGGTAGAGGAGGCCTGGGATTACTTTAAATCAAAGCTGCAGAAGCTATCGGAAGCCTATATCCCAAGAAAGGGGAAAAAATTAATAGGAAGGAGTTGTAGACCAAGCTGGATGAGCAAGCATCTTAGAGAGGTGATTAAGAAGAAGCAGAAAGCATACAGGGAGTGGAAGATGGGAGGGATCAGCAAGGAAAGCTACCTAATTGAGGTCAGAACATGTAGGAATAAAGTGAGACAGGCTAAAAGTTGAGTAGAGTTGGACCTTGCAAAGGGAATTAAAACCAATAGTAAAAGGTCCTATAGCCATAGAAATAAGAAGAAAACTAAGAAAGAAGAAGTGGGGCCACTTAACACTGAGGGTGGAGTGGAGGTTAAAGATAATCTAGGCATGGCCCAATATCTAAACAAATACTTTGCCTCAGTCTTTAATAAGGCTAAAGAGGATCTTAGGGATAATGGTAGCATGACAAATGGGAATGAGGATATGGAGGTAGATATTACCATATTTGAGGTAGAAGCGAAACTGAAACAGCTTAATGGGACTAAATCGGGGGGGCCCAGATAATCTTCATCCAAGAATATTAAAGGAATTGGCACCTGAAATTGCAAGCCCATTAGCAAGAATTTTTAATGAATCTGTAAACTCAGGAGTAGTACCGAATGATTGGAGAATTGCTAATATAGTTCCTATTTTTAAGAAAGGGAAAAAAGTGATCCGGGTAACTACAGGCCAGTTAGTTTGACAACTGTAGCATGCAAGGTCCTGGAAAAAATTTTGAAGGAGAAATTAGTTAAGGACATTGAAGTCAATGGTAAATGGGACAAAATACGACATGGTTTTACAAAAGGTAGATCGTGCCAAACCAACCTAATCTCCTTTTTTGAAAAAGTAACAGATTTTTTAGATAAAGGAAATGCAGTGGATCTAATTTACCTAGATTTCAGTAAGGCATTTGATATCGTGCCACATGGGGAATTATTAGTTAAATTGGAGAAGATGGGGATCAATATGAACATCAAAAGGTGGATAAGGAATTGGTTAAAGGGGAGACTGCAACGGGTCCTACTGAAAGGTGAACTGTCAGGCTGGAGGGAGGTTACCAGTGGAGTTCCTCAGTGATCAGTTTTGGGACCAATCTTATTTAATCTTTTTATTACTGACTTTGGCACAAAAAGTGGGAGTGTGCTAATAATGTTTGCAGATGATACAAAGCTGGGAGGTATTGCCAATTCGGAGAAGGATCGGGATATTATACAGAAGGATCTGGATGACCTTGTAAACTGAAGTAATAGTAATAGGATGAAATTTAATAGTGAGAAGTGTAAGGTTATTCATTTAGGGATTAATAACAAGAATTTTAGTTATAAGTTGGGGATGCATCAATTAGAAGTAATGGAAGAGGAGAAGGACCTTGGAGTATTGGTTGATCATAGGATGACTATGAGCTGCCAATGTGATATGGCTGTGAAAAAAGCTGATGTGGTTTTGGGATGCATCAGGAGAGGCATTTCCAGTAGGGATAAGGAGGTTTTAGTACCATTATACAAGGCACTGGTGAGACCTCACCTAGAATACTGTGTGCAGTTCTGGTCTCCCATGTTCAAAAAGGATGAATTCAAACTGGAGCAGGTACAGAGAAGGGCTACTAGGATGATTCGAAGAATGGAAAACTTGTCTTATGAAAGGAGACTTAAGGAGCTTGGCTTGTTTAGCCTAACTAAAAGAAGGTTGAGGGGAGATATGATTGCTCTCTATAAATATATCAGAGGGATAAATACAGGAGAGGGAGAGGAACTATTTCAGCTCAGCACCAATGTGGACACAAGAACAAATGGGTATAAACTGGCCACCAGGAAGTTTAGACTTGAAATTACACAAAGGTTTCTAACCATCAGAAGAGTGAAGTTTTGGAATAGCCTTCCAAGGGAAGCAGTGGGGGCAAAAGATCTATCTGCTTTTAAGATTCTACTTGATAAGTTTATGGAGGAGATGGTATGAAGGGATAATGGGATTTTGGTAAGTAATTGATCTTTAAATATTCAGGGTAAATAAGACTAATCCCCTGAGATGGGATATTAGATGGATGGGATCTGAGTTACCCAGGAAAGAATTTTCTGTAGTATCTGGTTGGTGAATCTTGCCCATATGCTCAGGGTTTAGCTGATTGCCATATTTGGGGTCGGGAAGGAATTTTCCTCCAGGGCAGATTGGAGAGGCCCTGGAGGTTTTTCACCTTCCTCTGTAGCATGGGGCATGGTTGACTTGAGGGAGGCTTCTCTGCTCCTTGAAGTCTTTAAACCATGATTCAAGGACTTCAATAGCTCAGACATAGGTGAGGTTTTTCATAGGAGTGGGTGGGTGAGATTCTGTGGCCTGCACTGTGCAGGAGGTCGGACTAGATGATCAGAATGGTCCCTTCTGACCTTAGTATCTATGAATCTATGCACACACATGCACACACACACTCAAAACAAGTGTTGCAGCCATTTCCTTTCTTCTGCTTCTCTTTCTATTTCTGATTAGAGGCCAGGAAGATGGAGTTCAGTTTTAGCCATATTTAAATTGATTTGATATTGGGACATCTAGATAGCGAGTTGGAGATGCAAACTAAGCAATAACAAAGGTCTGGTTTGGAGCATGAAAGCTAGTGTTTATTATTATAGAGGTAGGAGAGTGGTGAGTACATGAATTTGCCCCAGATTAATGTGCACATGGAGAAAAAAAAAGAATGCAGGAGAACTCTGATGGATACTGAAAAAAATAGGTTAGGAAGAGGAGCCCTTGAAGAAGACACTGAATAAGCTGTAGGAGAGGAAGGATGAGAACTAGGAGAGCATAAAGTCTCCGAAGTAATAAACAGTTTCCAGGAGGATTTATTGTGATGAATGGAATGGATAGGAAGTGAGGATGGAGAAAGGGACCTTGGAAGAGGACACTAATAACTTTAGTGAGGCAGTTTCAGTGGAGTGGTGGGGACCTGATTCCAATATGTCAAGCAGAGAGCTAACAGGAGGTAGTCAAGGTGTGAGGAATGGATAGAACATTAAAGGTGAAAGGGTGATTGGGTAGCAGATAGTGATGGCAGTGTGGTCCAAGGTAAATCCTTAGAGAGAGGATTCTGTAATTGAAGGCAGAGGAAAAGTCTGAGTTGTTGAGGATCGGGAAAAGGGGTGGAGCAAAAGTAGGATCAAAGGAAATTGAGCTGGAATGGGGTTCAGGTTGCAGGTGGAACTGTTAGAGGGGAAGTGACATTTCTCAATTAGCAGGTGGGTGATGGTGACATCAGGCACAAAGTGTACGTGGGGATCATGAGAATCAACTCTAGGATGATAAGACACCAGCAAGAAAAACAGGACTCTTTTTCTGTGACTTTTCAAGCTGTTGATGAGAACTTCAGTGGAGTTGTGTTGCTGGAGAAGCCCCAGTCTTTGGCTCACCCCTTTGTCAGGTTGTACGGTGCAGAGTAGGCCTCACAGGAAAGCGAAAACAGTTCCAACTCAGCTCAGGCTGTATTAACTTTCCTGAGTATTCCCTGTAGGGTTAATGGGCTCGAGGGGAGGGGAATGATGTGCTTCCCCACTCTACCCTCACCAGCTCTGTTGCCTCTGTGGCCCAAATTCAAATCCTGGACTCTGCAGAAGACCATCTGAGAGGTCATGGGAAATGGGAGATGGAGCCAGGGAGATGGCCTTCCTCTTCACATGAAGATCTGGGGGAAAGAATCAGGCCCTTTGGCCTCCAGTTTCCTATTTCATCAAAGTCAATATTTTAACATATCAGCAAACTTTATCACCATCTAACATTAATGAAGAATTTATTTAGTTCTGTTGTCTATAAAACATTATCACTTGGGGCAGTAAAATCAATACAGTCTAGCTTATTTAGATTTGGACTTTAATTAACCTTTTGAATAGGCTGTTAGTAGATTCAGAATTAATCCTTATTGTGATTCATTAATATAGTTCTAAATATAATGCAGTAGTGCCTAGGAATCAGTCATGCACCAGGGCCCAGGGTGCTAGGCGCTGTACAAACAGAACAAAAAGATGGTCCCTGACCCACTGAGCTGACAGTCTAAGTAGAGAGCTTGTACCCTTAACATTAGTGTTATTAAGATGCTATTCAATATATAAAATCTGGGTGGGAGAAGAAGATAAGACTGTTCCCATTATGAAAGTTAAGTATTTCTTGCATTACATATAGCAAAAGACTGCATGAGGGTAGGGAATTTTTCTTGTTTAATTCTTGTGTAAAATCTATAATCATGAAACCAATTGCACGTGATATATTTGTTGTGCTGTCTTAAATTCAGTGGTTATGTGTAATCAGCAGCTTATTGGTATAACCACTGCAATGAAAGTGACAAACATTCCTTGGGCGGGGGGGAAATCAACTCAGTTTCTTGCAAAGTGCGGGGATTTGAAAATGTAAAGATTTTTATGAGGTAGGATGAGATTTTTAAAGCCACCTAGGAAATCAGAACACATCCCAAGCAGTCAGAATGTGCACTGCAGTTTTCCAGTGGGGTGGGGGTAGCAGAAGAAATTTGTGAGGGCCGTGGCTGGTTGATCCATGTAGTTCGTAGATGCATATTCCCCAGCCTGTTTCTCGAATGGGCTCTTCAAACTGTGCCCATCTGCACAGCAGAGCTACACAAGTTCTAACTTTTCTGGGGAACCCTGACTCCCGAGGATAGGCTTTTTCTATTGGAGAGTAACATTGCATATTAATAAACTTCATAGAATTTATCCAAACTCCAAACTGTCTCAAAGAGTTTGAGTATTCACCTGTATCGGGGTAGTCATGTTAGTCTGCATATGAAGAAGTGGGGTTTTACCCACAAAAGCTTATGCTCAAATAAATCTGTTAGTCTTTAAGGTGACACCGGACTCCTTAGTATTCACCTGATCACCCAAACACTGGAAACAACATCATGTTGTTCAGATGACGAGAATAAATTAAATAAACTCTAAAGCCCTTCATTTCTCAGGTGTTCACAGTATCTGCAGATGCGTAAAGGGAAAATGAAGAAAAGTTTTCATTTGTTCATTGATTTCAGTGAAAATAACAAGCCCTACAAACCCTATGGAAAGTTATTGGTGTATAGATGAGGGAGACGGATCATCAGGCACTGATATTGCATTTATTCTTCTTGACATGCACCAGCACAAGCAATAATATAGGACACCCCAGAGGTCATAAGCAGAGAGTCTGTAAGTGGTTAGATAAAAACTATTAATCAAATAGAAGTATTTTTGTTGATTAATGGCTTCTTTATTTTTTCTTCTCATATATTTAATTTCAAGTATCCTTCATTTACTGAAAATAGATGCACTAGAATATACAAATAAGTCATGATGAAATATATATATTGTTTTGAAAATATAAGAACTAAGAAATAACTTTATAACACTTTATAAGTAAAAAAGAAAACTAGGGGTGGAATGGGTTGCTTTGGGATTAGTAATAGAACATGAACCTTTGTTGTTATTATTTATATATATTACACTAGAAACCCCAGTAAGGGATCAAGACCCTATTCTGGTAGGTACTGTACAAATATGTAGTAATGGCATAGTGCCTGGTCTAAAGAGCCTACAGTCTGACAAGACACAATGGGTGGATTAAGAGAAGGAAATCAAAGGACAATAATACAAATGTATTTTTCATGTGCTAGAAGTGTAAAAAATATACCTCACCTCCTGCCTAGCCTTTGCCATCCAGCAGTGCACTGTAGGCATCATGGCAAGAGTCTTAAGGGAGAATTTGAAGAGGATAAGGAGGTAAGTAGTTCTACAATTTTGGGGGATAGAGTTTGTGCCACATATTGGAGAAAGCATGGAGATAAAAGTGAATACAGATGGTCCAAAATTTTTACAACAAAAGATTTTTTCATCAAAATTGGCTTAAAAAATGGAAAAATTGTCGATATTGTCAAGCTTATTTTTTAAAATTTCTGTTTTAATTTGGAGATGCCCAGAACTGAATGAAGCATTGTGAGTGTGATCTAAGTAGGACAATATAGAAAAAAGATCAAGTGCAATATTTCAAATATGATACATCTTGTAGGCCATCAGGAGGTGTTACTGCTGCAGTATAGACATACATGAGCTAACTTTGCTCTAATTCTATCAAAAGTTATCTTGTGTAACGAGAAGAGTGAAGCTGTGGAAGCCCGGATAGCAGAACAGGCAGTGACATGGGCTAATCCCGCCTGCCTGGAACCCTGGGTCCATACTCAAACCACCGCTACCTTTGCTGCCTTGTCTTCACTGCTACTATTACTCGTTAGCTTTCATCTGGCTAAATCAAACCTAGGTCAGGAATGTCTGCATATGCTGCCATCACACCTCCTGTTTATCATCATACAATCACAGAAATGTAGGCTTGGAAGGGACTTTGATAGGCCATCTAGTCCAGTCCTTTGCATGGACGCAGGACTAAGTATTATCTACACCATCCCTGGCAGGTCTTTGTCTAGCTTGTTCTTAAGAACGTCCAATAATGGAGATTCCACAATTTCAACCTCCCTAAGTAATTTGTTCCAGTGCTTAGCTACCCTTAAAATTGGGAAGTTTTTCTTAATGTCTAACCCAAATCTCCCTTGCTGCAATTTTAGCCCATTATTTATTGTCCTGTCCTCAGTAGGGTGACCAGATAGCAACTGTGGAAAAAATGGGTCAGGTGGTGGGGGGTAATAGGTGCCTATATAAGATAGTCCCCAAAAATGGGACTGTCCATATAAAAATGGGACATCTGGTCACCTGAGTCCTCAGTGGTTAAGGAGAACAATTTTTCACCCTCTTCTTTATTACAACCTCTTATGTAATTGAAGACAGTTATCACATCCCCTCTCAGCCTTCTTTTCTCCAGACTAAACAAATCCAGGTGTTTTTTTTTTCAATCTTTCCTCAGACATGATGTTTTATAGACCTTTAATCATTTTTATTGCCCTCTGGACTTTCTTCAATTTGTTCACATCTTTCCTGAAGTGTGGTGCCCAGAACTGGACATGG
The DNA here is from genome assembly GCF_009764565.3 of Dermochelys coriacea. Lineage (NCBI taxonomy): Eukaryota > Metazoa > Chordata > Testudines > Dermochelyidae > Dermochelys > Dermochelys coriacea. The sequence goes on along the minus strand of NC_050069.1, from coordinate 29,135,232 downwards.
CACTCTAGTTAAAGCTTTCTCATTGCTGAGTAGAGTTGAAGAATATTTCTCATGTCTTGCTTACAGCACTTGTACTAATGCATCCTAGAATGATGTTCAATTTTTTTAAACAGTATTTCATTGATGACTGATATTTAGTTTGTGGTCCACTATAAACTCTTCTACAGTACTCTTCCTAGGCAGTCATTTTCCATTTTGTATTTGTGAAATTGATTATTCCTTCCTAAGTGTACTACTTTGCATTTGTCCTTATTGAATTACATCCTATTTATTTCAGACCATTTCTCCAGGTTGTCAAGATCATTTTAAATTCTAATCCTGCCCTACCTTTTTGGTATCATCTGCAGACATTATAAACATACTCTATATGCCATTATCTAAATCATTTATGAAGATATTGAATAGAACTGGATCCAGGACAGATCTCTGTGGGACCTATAGCGGGGCGAGACTCACTGGTGTGGTGCCTGCTGCTGGTCGTCCAGGAAATTAGTTCCTCACCAGCACTGGCGCGCCCTCTGCACGCTGGTGTCTCACCTGCCACTGGCCCCGTGTCCCTCCCGGACCCCAGTGTCTTTTTCCCTGAGGATCCGCCCAAACAGGACCCCCGCTCTGGGTCTCCCCTCCCAGGGAACCCCCAACCCTCTAGACCCACCTTGCCTCAGTGGCTACTGCCTGTCATCAGCTAGCCCCCACTCACTGGTGCAGACTGCAGAGTACTGGCCATTCATCATTGGCAAGGGGGTAGGACCTGCTGCCTTTGCCTATGCTCAGGCTGCCCCCTGCAGCCCCAGTGCCTCTGTAGGCCTTCACCAAGGCCTGCAGCCTGAAGGTTTATCAGGCTGGAGCTTCCCAGCTCCCTTTACTCTTCCCCAGCACGTCTCTGCTCATGCACCCTGGCAGCTAGCCTTTCCCACTCCAGGGCTAGAGTGGGACTCCTCCAGCTCCTGGCCCTCAGCCCTCTTATAAGGGCCAGCTGGGCCCTGATTAAGCCAGCCACACCTGTGGTCAGCTAGAGTCAGCTTCCCACAGCTGTTCTTAATCCCTTTCCCTGCTGCAGTCCTTTCCCGGGCTGCTTTTAACCCCTTCAGGGCCTGAGCAGAATGATCACCCTGCTACAGACCCCACGTTATATGCCCATCCAGCTTGATGGAGAACCATTGATAACTACTCTCTGAGCAAAGTTTTCCAAAGAGATGTGCACCCACTGTATAATAGGTTTGTCTAAGCTATATTTCCCTAATTTGCTTATGAGAAGGCCATGTGAGACAGTATCAAAAAATTTACTAAAGTCAAGATATATCACATTTATTGCTTCCCCCCATCCACACAGCTTGTTGGTCTTTCAAAGAAGGATATTATTTGGTTTGACATGATTTGTTGTTGACAAATCCATGTTGACTGTTACTTATCACTTCAATATCTTCTAGGTGCTTACAAAAGGATTGTTAGATTATTTGCCCCATTGTCTTTCCAGGTACCGAAGTTAAGATGAGTAGTCTGTAATTCCCTGGGTTGTCCTTATTCCCTTTTTATAGATTGGTATTGTATTTTACCTTTTCCCATCCTTTGGGATCTCTCCTGTCCTCCATGAGTTCTCAAAGATAATTACTAATGGCTCAGAGATCTCGTCAGCCAGTTTCTTAAATACTCTAATATGTATTTTGTCAGGCCCTGCTAACTTGAAGACATCTAACATTTCTAAGTAATTCTTAACATGGTCTTTTCCTATTTTAGGTCAGATCCTACCCTTTGTCCACTTATGTTCACTATGTTGTCTGATCACTGCTAACCTTTTTGGTGAAAATGGAAACAAAAAAAGCATTTAATATTTTGACTACTAATGGGTTTTTTCTTAGTCTTTTCCTCCTCAATGAGTAACAGATCTATTTTGTCCTTAGTCTTCCTTTTGCTTCTAATGTATTTGCAAAATGTTTTCTAGTTACCCTTTATGTTCCCAGATAGTTTAATCTCATTTTGTACCTTAGCCTTTCTAATTTTGTCCTTACATGCTTGCGGGGATTTTTAATTATTATTCATTCATTGTAATTTGACTTAGTTTATACCTTTTGTATATCTCTTTTTTGAGTTTCAGATTGTTAAAGATCTCCTAGCTAAGCCAGAATAGTCTTTCTTACCATACTTCCTATCTTTCTTAGGCATTGGGCTAGTTTTCTCTTGTACCCTTAATATCTCATATAAAAAACACCTGTCAACTCTCTTGAACTCTTTTTTTCTCTTACTTTCCACAACATATTACCTTACAATTCTCTGCGTTTGCTAAAGTCTTCCTTCTTGAAGTTTATTGTCTTTATTCTGCTGCTTTCCCTCCTACCATTCTGTATAACCGTGAACTCTGTCATTTCATGATCACTTTCCATGCTACCTTCCACTTTCAAATTCTCAGCAGTTTCCCCTATTTGTCATAATCAAATCTAGAACAGCCTTTCCCCTAGTCACTTTCTCCATCTTCTGTTATAAAAAAGCTGTCTTCAGTGCATTTCAAGAACTTGATAATCTGTGCCTTGGTTTATTATTTTCCCAACAGATGTCTGCGTAGCTGAAGTTCCCCTTCACTACCAAGTCCTGTGCTTTGAATTATTTTGTTAGTATTTTTAAAAAGCCTCATCCACCTTTTCTTCTTGGTGTAGATGGTCTATAATAGACCCCTATCATGACACCACCCTGTTTTTTTACCCCTTTTATCCTTATTCAGAGACTTTCAGTAGATTTGCCTCCCACTTCTATCTCAGTGTAGACATAAACATAGATAAGGGGATCTTTCTCAATTTTTTTTCAGATTTAGATTAGGTTTTTGTTTTCATAAAATATGATCTGAAGTTGTGGATTCTAAGAAATGGTCTACAATAGTAGCCTTAGTACATTTACATCTGTTCACCTCACATTTGCATTGTATTTCTACAAGTGGCTGGCATTGCAAGTTGTGTTTTCCTTCTATTTGTCTTTAAGCATTTTCATAACATTTGATGGTAAATGGATAGTGATAGAATGTTCAAATAAAAAGCAATGAGATACCTCCTTTCTTCAAGTCTAATCAGCTACCTATAGGCCCCCGTTACTTAAATGTACACTATTGCCAGCAACTATAAAATTATGTACAATCCTCCATGATGTGAACGCGTAACTTTTGTCCATCTCTCCCAGGTTACTGTCCATCTCTCCCAGGTTACTTGGAAATATACTAGCATATTCCAAGTGGTGTTACTTATAACACTTTATCATCTGCACGGCCGATAATAAAGGATGATCCAGTACATCGCAACTAACATAAAGGTTTTTCTAGTTGACAGCTAGTCCAAATGTCAGCTGAAATGTTGAACTATCCCTCCTATCCCTCCTGTTGCAAACAGTAAAACAGTTTCAGTTTTAGAAGCAATGTGTTTTAGATTTGTGTCTTGCTAATGTTTGAAAAATATGCTTACAAAGGTACAGTATGGAGTATTGTGGTTTCAAATGCTGCAGAATCTTGTTAACTCTACATATGCTATCATGTGTGACAATATATCAAAAGCCAATATAAGTATAAGTTTCTTTGTTTTCAAACAATAACCTCATTCTTGCAATTGAATCCTCAATGTCCTCTCCTCCTACTCCCCTTTTCTCTCTTTTTTTCTCCTCCCCTTCTTTTTCCTGACAGTGCACTATATTTTCCTCATGTTTGTCTATTCTTTTCTTCTCAAGTGTGTCCTCTAGGCTAAATTTCGCTAGTTGAATGTGGGATAACATTTATGAAATACATGGATGTATAGTAGGCTGATCAAGCCTTCTGCTTTACACAAATGACTTGGTTTTTTATTGTTAAATTTTCCTCAACTTGAAGTATGAAGTTGAGTCACTTAATAATATACTTTGATGCCTGATAAAATATTTGAAGACTTGTTATTGTATTCCACCAAGATATGAATCACTGTACTGTTGTACCATCTATTTTTATGCCTACAAAAAATAGTCATTATCTCCAAGTTGAAGATACATTTCAGTAAGTCAATGTACAATAGATTTCATTTTGGGCATGAATTAAAATCTCTTTCACCACTAGACTTCCTTCTTCTAATGGACTTGTGTGATAATTTGGGAATATAGCTGTACAGTATATGAATTCTGTAAGTGATTATGAATCCTATCTGTGTAAGGCTGCAAATTCCATTTTAAAAATATAACTTTTTGTGCTCTCTGTGGTCTATTCATCTTCATTTTGGGGTGAGATTCCAAAAGCTAGTGGCAAACAATAGAGAGTAGTTGACTTTAAGTACCCATTTTCTGGAAATCTATTAATTCTAGAAAAAAGACTGGTCTCTGTCCGGAAGGACTGGTTTAGCTGGGGCAAGATCTTATGGGGAACAAAGTCACGTTACAGGGCTTTGTGCACAAGTGGTGAAGCTGGCAAGGATATTGCCAGACACAAGATGCTGAAGGTTTTAAAAAGACAATCTGACTTGCTCAGGGACATTTTCCTCCATTCTGTGAGAAGAAGGAACTCAGCATGTGGCCCATGAGCCACGAACAGAAGCAAGAGGACTCTGAACAACCCAAGAGACCTCTGTCTAAAAGAATGCCTTAATGGTCAGAAAACAAAAGTAGGGATATGAATGTCATGTTAATTTTATATGACCTGTACTCTTTAGTTGATTAAGGAAAAGAACAAATATGTTAGATTCTGTGCAAAGTGTGTGTTAATTTCACAATTGAAGAGTGTCCCTGAGAAAGTAAACCTATAAAACAGTAGCTTCACACCTCAGGGGTGGAGTGGTTGTGAAGGGTGTTCAGAGGGAGCATAAGGAGCCACTTTTGCATCCAAGGGGTTAGGCATCTGGATAGCAGGTTCCAGCTTTCAGAAGGGGATGCCAGATAGAAGGTCTGTGCCCTAAGTGTGCACATAGGGACTTCCAGGTTTGGAGCAATGGTTGGACTCCATTCTGATACTTGGGACTTAAAACACCCAGAAGCCCAGAGCAGCAGAAACTTGGATTCCCCTGATAGCAATTCTAGTGAGTAGCTGGAATGGGGCACTCTCTAGGAATGGTGAAAACCTATCATAATACTACCACATAACCTAGCATGATTAGCAGTCTTTGCATGGGGGAGAGGCAGGATTGGAATAGCAGAGGCTCCCCAAACCAGAATTTAAGAGTAACATTTTCAAAAGTGGGTACCTAAAATTCATATTTGGGTCAGAGGTATAAGCATCCACAGCTTCCACTGACTTCAGTTGTCTGAAATTGAATGTACTACCCAATCTGGAAGTCAGTGGTCTGGTCTACACACAGACCTATATAGGTGAAAAATCTACCCCGCTGAGCAACATAGTTATACCATCCTAACGCCCCGTGTAGACAGCGCTGTGTCAGCAGAGAAGTGTATCCACTCTCAGGGAGGCAGATGAACTACACCAGTGGGAGAGCTCTCTCCCGTCGGCTTAGAATGTCTTCATTAGAGCACTACAGTGACACAGCTGCATTGGTGCTGCTGCACCAATGCTGCGTTTTAAGTGTAGACTTGCCTAGTGCTACTAGTTCTTATCTTCATATGTGAATCTCTTTTGTAGTGACTAGTCCTTTTGCAGTTACACATATGTTTCTGAGTGGTTTCTGCTTAAAGAAATAGCTGGGCTAAGCATGGTGGTCGATGAAAGCCGTATGGATTCTAGTGGGAAAGGAGAGCACAGCAGTATGTTCTCAAGTCATAAACAAACCTCTGCAGCATCTCTTTCATCAGTCTTAATGGTATACATGTAAGTGATAAATGTCAAGCCTTTGTTCTGATGCATATGTAGCTGATTAGTTATGCCTGATTGAAACCATCTATGGCAGAGTACTTAAAGAACTAGAAGTAGAGAACTGTGGGTGAAAGTTTCAAAGTCAGATCAAGCAGGGTCTTTGTGTACATACCACTTGGTGCACACAGGCATTTGTATGGGGAATGTCTTGTGTACAAGTTATAGTGTATAAGAATTACTGAATTTCTATGCACAAATTGAAGGCATTTTTTGCTGTGTGCATATGAGTTCTAACATGTACTTACAAAAGTGAATGTGCAAAATTTAGCACAGTTAACAAGTCATTTCCAGATTCAATCCCTCTTGAAAATATGCCTGTGCCTGTTTCTAATGTTTTAACGTGTTTAACAAATTCACCCCGGTGTAAGCAGATACAATTTCATTGATTTTCAATGGGAATTGATAGGTAATTCAGCACTTTGAGAAATCAGGCCACTTATTTTAGGCACCCGGTTTTGAACAGCTTGACCAAAGAGTTTACCTGTTGCACATACAGTAAAAGAGATTTTTTTTTATTTTGTTAGTATTTTTTATTATTAAATATAGTTAAAAGTATATGTTAAAATATATACAATGGACAAAATGTTCAAATTTAGATGCCTACGGTGAGGCTGTAAGTTCTTTCAGGTAGATATTGTCCTTTTGCTATATCACTGTGGTACCTAACCAATAGGGCCCTGATCCCTAACAGGGGATTTTTAGACAATATTATAGTACAAATAATAATAATAAAATGGCCTAATTTTCTGAAAACTTTCTAAGTTTAATCACCAAAGGTCGAAAATGTTGGAAAACATATCTAAAAGTTGTACATGTTTTGACTACAATGTTTTCCCTCACTCTCCACTTTGTATTGTCTTTTTTGGCCAAGTGATTGGCCAATATTCAAACCTTTGTGGGTTGTTTCTGTTAGGAGGAGAAATTGATAAAACAGATTTATTCTTTGATGCAATCCTGTTTACTTACAATGAATATACACAATCCTGTTTCCTTGAACACAACAGAAACAAACATCAGCCCCAGGTTTTTTTGTTTTGTTTTTTTTGCTTACCAAAATTTCCAAGCCTGCCTTTCCAGCCAGTCCTGTGCCCCAAGGAATTCTGTCCCTCAGCTTCTTCTCTGGGCCACCTTCTCAATTGTTTTTCTCACCGTCTATTAACCTTCTATTCTTTTACAGCCAGCCATAAACAACTGCAGCCAATATCCCTGCCCCTGCATTTACAAACAGTCCTAAGGAAATACCCTCTTATTCTCCCTGAGTTAGTTTTTGCTCAGAGTTTGCCATGAGGTACAGTGCCTTGGGCAGTGGTTTCCTATTGTTTCTACTATCACTACATAAAGGGTCATTTAATTGTTCCTTACATTTCACCTCCTTGAAGGATGGTTAGCATATTCATGACCTTTTAACTGGCTCTGGATTGATGACAGTCATCAGCACCTTTCATAATAACAATATGATGATTGTCTTTTTAGGGCTTGTCTACACTTGGGCTTGGTCTACAGTGGGAAATTAGGTTGATATAACTACATTGCTCAGTGAAAAATCCACACCCCTGAGCGATGCAGTTAAACTGACCTAACCCCCAGTATAGACAGCGCTAATTCAATGGGAGAATTCTCCTGTTAATCTTGCTACTATCTTTGGGGAGGTGGATTACCTATGGTGATGTGAGAACACATCCCACTGGCAAAGGTAGTATCTTCACTGAAGTGCTACAGCAGCATAGCTGCAGTAGTGCAGCTGTGCCACTGTAACCGTTTATGTGTAGACAAGTACTTAAAATGCTGCAATAACACAGCTATGTCTTTGCAGTGCTTCAGTGCAGACACTACCTATGTCTACAGGATGAATTTTCCCATTGACAGAGGTAATCCACCTCTCCGAGAGGCAGTAGCTGTCTATACCATATGTCAGTATAGCTACATCTCACCCCTGGCAGATGTAGCTGTATAGATGTAAATTCCTAGTGTAGACCAGGAGATAGATTGTAAAGTATTGTAAACTATTATTGGCAAAGACTGTGGGTGCAAAGACTGTGGGTGCAATGAAGTCAGAATTTCAAACTTTCTTGCATGTGTGACTAATACACAGTATTTGCTAATGTTAAATAAATAATAATAGTTAATAACAAAGCTGAATGTCCTTTTAATACCCTTATTTTAATTCTGTCAGTCTACATAAAAGTGATTTAAAACTCAGACCTAGGAAACTATTCAGCTAGTGACGGAATATTTTGTACTGATCATAGGGTTTTCAATGGCTTTTGTGATAGTCTTCTGAGAGCAGAATGATGTAATGTTCATAGATCTAATCCTTATAACAACTTCTGTATTTCATGAAGTTCCCAGACCTAATCTTAATAGACATCCAGTCTCTAGCAATCAAACATCCTAGTAATCTTACTCTGTAACTTGAAGTCTTTAGCAGTATAATTCTATCAGGGCCTGATACTATGCTAATTTGAGATCAAAGAGTATTTCAGTGGGAACAAGATAGGAAATATGATAACAGAATGGCTCAAACTTAATTTAATATGCTGAGTTTAAGAATAAAATTGTCTCTCTCCCTTTGCTAGAGAGGAGGAAGCCAAAAGGTGTCTTAGAGTAATGGATGCTGAACAGCAGCTCTAATGGTAACAGATATCCCAAAAGGAGCATGATGGGAAGAGTTAGCAGAGTGTCCAGGATTCTGTATCTCATATACAGCTGAAGACTGATGCTTGGAAAAGTATATGGTGAACTTTTTAAAGGTATCTTGAATTTCTTTTCTGAGTGTATTTCTCCAGAGTTCACCTAGCTTGTGCCCTGGGTATCCACAATATTGGCAGACACTTCTGCTTGAGTGCAACACCTCATCCTAGCCTCCTCCATTCAAACATCAGGCTAAAGTAGTCCTAAAAAAGTAGTAGTGACTCCTTATTACAAAAAACAGCGTTACAAAACTGTGCCATGTATTATGCAGTAGTATTGTTGTTACTGAGCAAAATAACTCTATAAAATTTCATTATTCACCAGTTGTGTTGCAATTTGGCATTTTCAAACTTAGAATATTATAACATAGAACCACCAAATTGAGGGCATTTCTGCCCCCTGTATTTTGAAGATATATCTCTTATGGTGATTGCTGGAGCAGAATAGCATTTGTAACGTTAATCACCCTCCTCTAACCATTATACCCATTTTACAGATTAACAAAATGAAGCACAAAGGGGTTAAACGATTTTCCAAAGATCACATAGTGAGTAAGTGGCAGAGCTGATAATTTAACCCAGTGTTCCAGTTTCAGAGTTAACTGCATCTTTGACCCTTTGCTCCCTCCAGTCTTCCTCAAGGATACTCACTTATTAAAACAATCTTGCAGTGCATTCCAGGTCTCTCATTGCAAAATCATCCAATATCTTCTCTGTTAATAAGCACAACAATTAGTGGATCCTCTTCACAATAGATAGTAATCCTTCACTCACTTTCAGCAGTGCCAATCAGGAGCATCTTCTTAGCTCAGGTTAAACTGCTGAAAGTCAGAGCAGAATCAGGCCACCTGAGAAGAAAATTAGTGGTTACTAAGGCACATTTTTATCAGGACTCTGAGATAGATTTATGCTTTTAAAAAAGAGAATTTCTAGAGCAGAGGGGATGAGGGCAGGAGGTTAATGTGGAACATACAGCACTGCAATCTTTGTTATTTTGTTTGTAATATAGATTTGCTTGTGAATATAAACACTGGCCAGAACTCAGGCACTAAAAATGCAGGAACTGACTGAAAATATTCCTCTTGGGGCCACGGTAAAACATAAAAACATTCAAGAAAACAGCTTCCTAATCAAGGGAATATAAAATAAGGTGATTAAAATGCATCAAAAGAATAGAGTAGAAGGCACCAGGTCAATACTCACAGTTGCTTCAACTCCAACTTGTGCCAAATACCAATGATCTCTCTTCAAACAAATGTTATTCAATAGGTTTAACCATTTCCCATTGAGCATGTGTATATTTTCCCCTAAAGTACTTAAGCAGCTCGATATTTGCTCAAATAATATTGTGTCAAATACTTTGTCACAAACACCAATCAAATTTTTCAAATAAATTACCTGAAAAATATTTGTGACCTCTGCCTATGAGCTGGGGATGATTCTTGGAAACCCAATGCGGCTTTAGGATCCCAGGATGAATTTGCCAGGCTGGAAGTTAGAGATTTTTTTAAAATTTGTTTATAAGTGAAACAAATTTGATCTGTAGTAATTTGATTGTACCGGGATACCAGTTTGCAGAACTGAAATCCTTGTCATAAATTCCCTTATATAAGCTAAATCACTCTTTGTTAAATGGTGTATAACACCCTTATGGGAGTGATAGCTATATGATAAACTGTAGAGCCACATGGAAACATGCTATATACTGTGGAACCATGCTTCATACTCCATTTTATTGTCCATTTTTGATCACATCACTTGCACTTTATCTTCAAAGAGATAACATTTTAAAAATAAACTATAATTAATAGAGCTGGGTGAAGAATGACAATTACATTTTGTGACAATTTTTGTGGTTTCAAAATTTGTTTTTGTTTCTTATTGGAACAAAATCAAAACATTTTGAATATTTTTGCAAAACAGAGTAGTGTTTGAAATGTCAGTTTTCCTCTCTGAAAGGTCAAGTTTTTGATTCTGCGCTCTTACACTCTCTCTTTCTGTTCAGGCATAACCAAACAGTCCTGGATCCCAGAAAGCCTATGAACAAAATCTGTCAAAATGCCCGCATCTGAGAAACTTTTGGCTTTGATACAACATATTTCAGGGAAAATACATTTTGCCAAGAATGTTCTTACCAGCTCTAAAAAACAAAACAAAAACATAAACAACCACTCCCCCAAACCCTGCTAGATACAATTTCCATTTTTTCCCTTCCTCCCTGGTGTTTGCTATCACCAAATATGAAATATCATCCTGAAGTCAAGTTGAACTGTGGCTCAGAATATGCACTAGCACTGGACATGTTTCACATCTGATGGTTTACCACCCATGGGGATTATAAATGGGTCCTTTTGTGTCACTACTAGATGGGGAAGATTTGCAGTTTTCCAGCAGGACCCAGAAGTTTCTTTTATCCATGATAGACTTGTCCAGGCCCCTATTTGAGGAGCCTCTGAACCTTGTCGGAGGTATTCTGATCAGACAGATCTCTATGTACTGTGTGCTGTTTTTGACAGACGACAAATCTGATTATGGGGGGTAGGCACCCTATGGTACTGAACTGTGCTTCTGGGGTGAGAGGCTGCGACAACGGGCTCCATTTTGTGCTGGGGGATAGAATTGAGAGCTGTTGTTCCTTTTCGGGTCTGGGTAAGGAAAAGCTGTGATGGAGCACTGTTGTTGAGTGCCTAGGGTTGAAGACAGGAGACTGGGGTTACACTGACAACTTGTTAGTGCTGAGCCCTAGCTCATGGACTCCTTCTCCTCAGTTAGATATTGAGAGCAGAAGCTGGAGGCTGTGGGTTGTGCAGCAGATTTGAATTTCGTTCACAGTTGATCGAGGAAGGATTGAGTTACCCATGGGGTTATGCTCTCTGGGTTGAAAATAGAGTTAAGACTGTGTGGCTACATTAAGTCTCAGAACATAACATAAAAACACAAGAACAGCCATACTGGGCCCAACCAAAGGTCCAGCTACCCCATTATCCTGTCTTCCAGCAGTCATTAATGCCAGGTGCTTCAGAAGGAATGAACAGAACAGGTAATCATCAAGTGATCTGTCACCCATTCCCAGCTTCTGGCTAAGAAAGAAAGAAATCTAAGAGTAAAGAGGGAGGATTCATTTTATGGTCAGAATCAGGGGCTATTACTCTCTGATATAATAGCTGTTGCTGCCAGCTAATACTGTGCAATCTAAGCAGGTACAGCACAACATTGCCTTACTCTTTTTTGTTTCATTTGGACTGCCTTTGCAAGACTTAGAGTGCTGGCCTGAACTCCTGCTTGCTGGTGCGCCAACACAAGGGAGGCTATAAATTTAACAGAGAGCATGCACTCAGTGATGGGACAGATCTGTGTATAGTGCTAAGAGTTTTGATTAGTTTTATGTTGCTGTTGAAAGCCAGCATCATTAGCTAGTGCAGCACCACCTAGTGAACTTGGACACTTATAACCGTTTAACCTATATGATTCTGTTGCATTTTCCATTGTATGTTGCTAGGATAGTTTTTTAAATAAAATGGTATTGGTTCTTGTTTGGGTATTAATTGCCTGTATAAGATACATTATTTATATTGTTGATCTGGAGGTGACCAAACTACAACCTGTCCAGGTGGAAGCACCGCCCACCATAAATGTTCACACAAGTACAATGACTACTGCAGAATGAGCACGAGAGGATTCCCACTCAATTACCCATCTCAGCTGAAACCCCCAGGATTTCCATTATACTTTCTGATGTAAGGCACCCAGGCAGCAGGTGAGAATTGCCTGCTCCTGAGGAACCTGGGCGAGGAAAGGGGGTTACACTTGAAATACTGCATGTTAACTTTGAGACATTATTATATATTATTATGAATAAGCTATTTCAGATAATCTTCCCTTTCCTCTGGGCTTGTCAAATTTGGTTTATGGGATTAAGGTAGCTTGCATTTACCACCAGAGAGAAATAAAAATGGGATAACAAGCCAAAAGTGTAAAAACTTAATACTTCTGTTAAAATAGGGTTGCTATTTTGCTTTCGCCCGCTACCCTGTAAAATATATGGTATGTGCAGATACATGATGATGTTGCATGTAAAGGATTTGCTGGCACTGTTTTCACACAAGCCGCATAACTCAGTCATGCGTTGCTACTCATAAGTAATATGGGCATCCCAAACTCATATCAATGAAACTTTATATCTCTCCTCACCATCATCTGTTCACCATTTATAACATTAATCGGCCCTATCCATGTGGGTTAAGAAACATCAGTGAAAGTCTGAAATGCTCTTTAGCATCTTTTTCGGGAAGAATAAAATTTTAAAAGAAATCTGGCCAGTATGGTTTCCCTGTAGTAGGGGAAGCTAAATGTGGCTAATGTGGTGTTTTAACCTTCAGTGAACATTCAAATGGCATCCCGGGGGAGTATGAAGTGGCTGTGTGATCAGAAAGCCATTGAGGTTCAGAGATAGTAGCTACTGGCAGATGTCCAATAAGAGGCAGCATAATCATAGATTCATAGATACTAAGGTCAGAAGGGACCATTCTGATCATCTAGTCCGACCTCCTGCACAGCGCAGGCCACAGAATCTCACCCACCCACTCCTATGAAAAACCTCACCCATGTTTGAGCTATTGAAGTCCTTAAATCATGATTTAAAGACTTCAAGGAGCAGAGAAGCCTCCCTCAAGTCAACCATGCCCCATGCTACAGAGGAAGGTGAAAAACCTCCAGGGCCTCTCCAATCTGTCCTGGAGGAAAATTCCTTCCTGACCCCAAATATGGCAATCAGCTAAACCCTGAGCATATGGGCAAGATTCACCAACCAGATACTACAAAAAATTCTTTCCTGGGTAACTTAGATCCCATCCATCTAATATCCCATCTCAGGGGATTAGTCTTATTTACCCTGAATATTTAAAGATCAATTACTTACCAAAATCCCATTATCCCATCATACCATCTCCTCCATAAACTTATCAAGTACAATCTTAAAACCAGATAGATCTTTTGCCCCCACTGCTTCCCTTTGAAGGCTATTCCAAAACATCACTCCTCTGATTGTTAAAAACCTTCATCTGATTTCAAGTCTAAACTTCTTGGTGGCCAGTTTATACCCATTTGTTCTTGTGTCCACATTGGTGCTGAGCTGAAATAATTCCTCTCCCTCTCCTGTATTTATCCCTCTGATATATTTATAGAGAGCAATCATATCTCCCCTCAACCTTCATTTAGTTTGGCTAAACAAGCCAAGCTCCTTAAGTCTCCTTTCATAAGACAAGTTTTCCATTCCTCGGATCATCCTATTAGCCCTTCTCTGTACCTGCTCCAGTTTGAATTCATCCTTTTTTAAACTTATCAAGTAGAATCTTAAAAGCAGATAGATCTTTTGCCCACACTGCTTCCCTTTGAAGGCTATTCCAAAACTTCACTCCTCTGATTGTTAAAAACCTTCATCTGATTTCAAGTCTAAACTTCTTGGTGGCCAGTTTATACCCATTTGTTCTTGTGTCCACATTGGTGCTGAGCTGAAATAATTCCTCTCCCTCTCCTGTATTTATCCCTCTGATATATTTATAGAGAGCAATCACATCTCCCCTCAACCTTCGTTTAGTTTGGCTAAACAAGCCAAGCTCATTAAGTCTCCTTTCATAAGACAAGTTTTCCATTCCTCAGATCATCCTAGTAGCCCTTCTCTGTACCTGCTCCAGTTTGAATTCATCCTTTTTTAAACATGGGAGACCAGAACTGCACACAGTATTCTAAGTGAGGTCTCACCAATGCCTTGTATAATGGTACTAAAACCTCCTTATCCCTACTGGAAATGCCTCTCCTGATGCATCCCAAAACCGCATTAGCTTTTTTCACAGCCATATCACATTGGCAGCTCATAGTCATCCTATGATCAACCAATACTCCAAGGTCCTTCTCCTCTTCCATTACTTCTAATTGATGCATCCCCAACTTATAACTAAAATTCTTGTTATTAATCCCTAAATGCATAACCTTACACTTCTCACTATTAAATTTCATCCTATTACTATTACTCCAGTTTACAAGGTCATCCAGATCCTCCTCTATAATATCCCGATCCTTCTCCGAATTGGCAATACCTCCCAGCTTTGTATCATCTGCAAACTTTATTAGCACACTCCCACTTTTTGTGCCAAGGTCAGTAATAAAAAGATTAAATAAGATTGGTCCCAAAACCGATTCCTGAGGAACTCCACTGGTAACCTCCCTCCAACCTGACAGTTCGCCTTTCAGTAGGACCCGTTGCAGTCTCCCCTTTAACCAATTCCTTATCCACCTTTTGATGTTCATATTGATCCCCATCTTCTCCAATTTAACTAATAATTCCCCATGTGGCACAGTATCAAATGCCTTACTGAAATCTAGGTAAATGAGATCCACTGCATTTCCTTTATCTAAAAAATCTGTTACTTTTTCAAAAAAGGAGATTAGGTTGGTTTGGCACGATCTGCCTTTTGTAAAACCATGTTGTATTTTGTCCCATTTACCATTGACTTCAATGTCCTCAACTAATTTCTCCTTCAAAATTTTTTCCAGGACCTTGCATGCTACAGATGTCAAACTAACTGGCCTGTAGTTACCCGGATCACTTTTTTTTTCTTTTCTTAAAAATAGGAACTATATTAGCAATTCTCCAATCATTCGTTGAGTTTACAGATTCATTAAAAATTCTTGCTAATGGGCTTGCAATTTCAGGTGCCAATTCCTTTAATATTCTTGGATGAGGATTCACTGGGCCCCCCGATTTAGTCCCATTAAGCTGTTTCAGTTTCGCTTCTACCTCAGATATGGTAATATCTACCTCCTTATCCTCATTCCCATTTGTCATGCTACCATTATCTCTAAGATCCTCTTTAGCCTTATTAAAGACTGAGGCAAAGTATTTGTTTAGATATTGGGCCATGCCTAGATAATCCTTTCTTCTGCAATGGGGTTCAGGTCCTGTGCCCTGACTTCCATACTACATGTATCTGATTATGGGTTTGGTTAATTTGCTGATTAGCTGACAGTTGGTTTTAGTTGATGATTTAATTTGCAATGAATTTTTTTTAAAAAGATGGGGGAAGGAAGGAGGCATTTATTGCATCCAATGGCACTGGGGACTTCTGAACCCTGTCACATGACTGGGATATATGCATTTCTAAGTCTGACCCAGGTCACATTACTGAAGCCAGGGAATAAAGATGAGTCTTGCTTACCAGCATTCCTGTGTGTCACACCTTTATTACAGTTAGCAGAACAGGAGGGAGGTTACTTGTGCAGCAGGTGAGAGTATCAGAAGATAATTCATTACCTAAACATTCCTAGTGCTGAGCTTCTCATTCTGATTGCCTCATTCTGAACTTTCCCTCCTAACCTTCTTTCCATCTTTTGCTACAAAAATAGGGAAGCTGTTGGTTGTAGGACCAGGCAACCTAGGGGCCTGGTCTTCCTGTGGAAAAGGCAAATAGCTTTCCCCATAGCTGCTTCCAAATACTGTATTTGGAGATGTCAGCCTTTTATATCCTGGTCATACAGGAACCCTCTGCTACACCCTGAACATGAGATATGTGGCCAATAAATAGGAAAAGAGATGGGGTAAAAACAGTAAATATAGCATTTAAAAAAAAGCCAAAAGATAATGAGTGTTAAGGAGTGTTTTCAGTGGAAAAAAAAATCTTGGTGAGGCAGAAATTGGGGGCATTCTGAACATTCTGTGGAAGAAGGTATAGTGATGTCTGTGGAAAAGGTGGACAAACAGGTGTCTGAGATGTTTGTGCCCATTTTTAATTCCATAAGATGCATAAAGAAAACCTGTTTTTTTTTAAAGTATTTTTCCCTTGGTTATTTTTACCATAGAAATATTAGATATATCAAGTCTGTCTTCACTGAAGGACTATGGAGCTGAGATTAAATACTGGCTCCATTGAAGTCAATTTGCACAAAGAGAAATTTTATCCCAGATATGTTTTAGATGTCTGTGTTAAATAGAGGACAACCACTTGGTTTTTATTTAACAATAGTCTCAGTAAAAACCCCTATCAATTGCTCAGATTTATGTCTCTTAATTCTGTCATAAATCATGTAGTTTTCCAGTCTATCACAGAGCATAGCAGTCATATTAATATTTCACTAGAATTAATTTCTATAAAGGAGTATTTTCTGAAATATACTACATATGGTATTTCAGACACAATTAATGTTATTTTGCCTATTTAGTGTGATTGTTTTCATGGAATATCATGGACTTTTTACTATTGTAAACACAACCATAAGACAAAGTGGGTAGAAAAAGAAATTATGTGAAAATGCTTGGCAGAATTCAATTTTTATAATTTCAATGGATATCCGTGTCTATCTTTAAGCATTTTATTCAATTCGTAACAAGATAATTTTCACAGTTGCTCAAAATTATATGTTTTAAGCATTTTTCCTATTTTTATCTTTTTGCATTTTCATAGTTTCAAGAAATTAAGTGGGGAGGGTTAGACATAGGGTGTCAAACAATAATTATTTAAAGAGAAGAGATGATTACATTCAAAAAGTTAGAGCTTTATAACTGTTAAAACACAAATTCTCACCAACACATGTCCAAATATCCTTATATCTAACTCTAATAAGTTCTCAAGCAACATTTTTCTTGCCTATCTGTAAATTATGATTATTCTCTATGGGAATATTGTTCATCAGTTTATTTGTGTGTGTGGTGACATCGACGTTTATTGACATTTACAGATAAAAAATCAAATCCAAGCCTATGTATGAATTAACCATTTCTGTAGATTTTTTTATTTATTTTTGTATTTGAACACACTCAAAGTCATCTTGAGCATTTTCATAATTACTTGTTGCCCCTATATCTCTCACATTTGTCACATTAGTGTGTTACCATAGAAACCATTCTGCTATCAAAAATTAAACAGGTTTTTTTTTATTTGAACACTCCTCTACATAGCAAAGTCTGTTTCTAATTGAACAAATAATGCTTGGCTAGAAAGAAAACATAAGAAAGATTTGTCTTTTATCTAGAGAAAGTAATTTTGCATGTGGCATCTTTTATTCTCAAAAATGATAGTGTGGTTTTCTGTCTCTGCCTCTTTAAAACTGAATTCATAATTTAAATGAGCTTTCTTTGATTTATGTAAGTGTATTTGATATACATTTCAGTAACACTGGGTAAGATGATACTGCAGATAAAAACGATACAGCAGGAAGTGTTGCAGTTATGTCTCTTGTTAGTACTTATCAATTGATAAGATTCAAATATCTGACCAGTCTGTAAAATACACATTTTACTAGTTTGTGTGGTTCAAATAACTGAACAGTTTTGATATTTCCCATTTGCTTGTCCCTCTGTATAAATTAAATTTAGCAAATATTTTAGTTTGGAAGTAAGCTACAGTGCCTAGTTTGCACAGAATTGGTGTAATAAACCTATGGATAAGAGCTTATTCAACATGCAGTCACATTTTTATACTATACACCTCTGCAAAGACTTATAAAATTCTATTACAAGGCTATCAAATTTAATCAGCTAGTCAGTTTTGAGCCAAAGCCTTGCACTCCCTACATCTTAAACCTGTCACAATAATACAAAACAGGCACTAGCTGTTTCCATTTTTGAAATCTTATTTTGATCACATAAATAAGTAAAACAAAAGATTGCCTCAAGCCAGATTGTTTTTGTGCCTTGCCATTAAAACATTCAGTCACCTCCAACCACCCTCCCTTTTACAGTTCTGCCATTTACAACTACATTAAACATTCCCATTATAATGAGACTACTCTGATTATTTTGATGCTATTTTCTGCAAGAGGGGAGAAAAGCAAAACAAAAAATGCAATTTAGAGAATTATTAACTAATACAAACAAGGACATTTATCTCTTTCTCTTTTGTGATTCTTCTGCACTCATATGATATCATTAACTATATTAAATTTGCTCCAAAAATACAAAAATCCATAATGACTCAAGACAGGTTTCAATTACAGGAGTCAAAAATAATCCTTTAAAACACATTCACTATTTTAATAAGATCCTATTAGAATAAACAAATGATGCACAATCTAGTCAAGTGCTTCTGTCTCAGAATCAGGAGTACAGCTATGGTAATTGTGCTTCATCAGAATTGCTAGTGGAGGCCACTCTTTATGAATACAGTTTAAAATCTATTAAAGGTGATATTATGCTGCAGTTTGACAGCTCACAAAATCTTCATTCATTTGATCTGTTTGTTAACTATAGAGACCATTTCTTCCTTGACATAAAGTAGTGAGCAAGTATCCTTCATTGTCTACAGGCACAAGAAAAAAAATCTGTAACTGTTCTTAGAAATCCAACTCCTGAAGCCCTTTCTCAGTCACTATCCCCATTGACTTAAAAAAGAGGTTGGCCTGAGTAAGGACTTCAAGTTTGGGCCACATGATCCTGTGGTGTTTAGATGTTGCTTGTAATTATTAGAATTGGGAGCACTAGCTGTTGGGAGTCTGAAAGGACAGGAAATAGGAAGGAGCGGGGAGGAGTTGAGAGGCTGGGAGAAAACTACAGGGAGTGCAGCAGCAGCTTGATAAAGAGGTTTCCACTTTGAAAATAAAGTCCTGTTGAAGCTTGTTAGTACCTTGCCTGGTTGATACAACAGATCCTTGCAAACATCTTTCTGAAATGGTCATTTTGAAAATCTAGTTATCTGTGATGGTGGGGGAGATGTGCAGGGGGAATGTACTGTACCACTCTAATCCTCTAGCTGTCATTTAGAATCTTAAAATCTTCAAGGCCAACTTCTGTTCATGGACAGACATGTCTTTTGCTGATTTCAGTGGGAGCTATGTAGATATATGAGGGCAGAATTTCTCCCTTAGTTATACACATTCTGTCCCTTTGGAATGTGATTTCCTCCCTCCCTCCAAACAGGTTTAACTATCTTCATTTGATATTTTCCTGTACAGGTCAAGGGCCAGATTCTGCCTAGTCCTTACTGGATATGAAATGGGCAGCAAGCTTTCCCTGATTTGAGGCCTGTCCCTAAAGGCCACTCACAATTGTAATCCCTGATTTTGCAGCAATAGAGGGACTGCTTTGCATCTATACCCCTGAGTGCAGAGTTAACCTAATGGGGAATGAAGGAAAAGTTGGATCCATGCTCATTGTTCCCCATGCCAGCCAGCCAAATAGGGAGCATCCCACAAGATGATACAAACTATGAAGTGCCTCTGCATGTCACGCTGGGATTGTTCTACTCAGATCTGTACTGTATGCAGTCTATCCTGAAACACAGTTTACTCCTTGAACAAATTCTCTATTTTTTTTATCCTTTTTTATCCAGGTTTCTCTTTCCAGGAGTAATCCTCTCTCGAGACATCTCAACTAGGTGCAGGGCTGATGAGAAGTGAGGAGGAAAAGGGGGATAAGTGTACTCAGGGGGCTGTTAAAACATCTATAACTGGGGTGAAATGAGAGGGGGTGGGGCCCTAGTGAGCCTGATGTACCAGGATCCCAAATTTCTCTCAAAGGGCATGGATAGCTGCCAAGGAACTTTTTGGGATCAAAGGAGTTGGGAGAATCCTTCTGACATGCTGAGGAGAAGCAGTTGAATTGCTTGGTTGCTGCTACTTCACTGCCGCATAGATCTGTTGAGCTAGAATACCTTCCACAAAATGACAGGTTTCAGAGTAGCAGCCATGTTAGTCTGTATTCACAAAAAGAAAAGGAATACTTGTGGCACATTAGAGACTAACAAATTTATTTGCATTCGATGAAGTGAGCTGTAGCTCACGAAAGCTTATGCTCAAATAAATTTGTTAGTCTCTAAGGTGCCACAAGTACTCCTTTCCTTCCACAAAATGGTGCTGCTGCTGCTCCTCCTTGGCCCTGGAGGGAGGATTTCTGCCTGGACGTCTCCCTGAAGCCAGCAGCAAATTTTGAGTTATTAATTTAATTAATCAGTTTTTTTATTTAAATAATAACCAAAAATTCACCTACACAAGTTTCTAGGTGCTATGATCCTAATTAATACTACGCAGAGTAGATTCAGACAAGGACTATGTGTATCTAGAGCTGGGATGGAACATCCAGAGCTATGAGGGGAGCTGCTCAGGATCATCGGAAATAACTGGAAGAAAGAAAGGGAAGGCAAAGCTGACAAAATAGCCCAGAGGTCACACTTTAAGGAGGGAACTAGGGGTAGAAGGAATAGGCCTCTACTTGCTACTATTGGGCAAGGCAAGCAGCCAGCCTTACTTCTCCATATAGTGCTTGTTAACTATGAGGTTCTCATAAATCATGAGCAGAGGGGAGAGGAGAAAGTAAAGGGGGGAAAGAAAGAGAAAGGAGGGAAAGCTACGAGCTAGTATAGTGTCATTGTCAACCATTTATTATTGCCACCTAGGCAGGGCAACTTGCAAACTTTTCCTGTAACTGTTCATAATCTTAGTATTTCTGCTGCACTATATAGACACAATTTCACTTCTAGACAGACTAAATGTAAAACTAAGCCAGCTCCTCCCATAGTTTCAAAAGGATCTACATCTGTCGGAGATGCCTTGTTACATGTAATTTCAGTAATAATGTGTGGTCTGAAGGCAGAGAAAATGAATCTGAACAAGTACAAGCTTTCAAAATGAGTTTTAGGCATATTTCATATATCTTGTAGGCTCACTACAAAAAGAATTTATTGTAACACCTGCCAGTCCTTTTTAGCACTGATATTCAGCCAAGCATCAGAATCCCCCAAAGTGCTTGTTTTAAAATAACTATCTAATCTTTACTTTACATTTATCAGCTCTTTTGGCTATCTATGCCCCTTTAGAGCCGTATAGCATTAGTTACCACAAACTCTAGGGAAAGCAAACAATTAGAGACATTTATGAAACTTTAAAAGCCATTGCAGATTCCATTATGGAGCTGATGAGGGATTTTCACGCTTAAGCAAACTTGGACAAATGAAGATTTGCACTAAAATAATTTGACTTTCCAGATCTTTTTCTGCCTTCCTTAGATATTGTTTGATGGATTCATGGGTCTGAGTAAGTGCTGCCCCTCTGAAAACCCAACTGTTTCTTTTGCTTAAACATACAGCAAATTATTCTTGATTATTTATTGTTACTTGTGAAACACCTGACTTGTGTTCTGTGCTATACAAAGCACAAGAGAAAATATGACCCTTACTCTGAAGATCAATATCATTGTCTGGTCTCAAGGAAATGATTTAAAAAAATAATAAAAATCCAGCGATGTGTGATAACTGCAGATTCATATAGGAGGAGTAGACTGTCTGTGAAGTAGAAAATTCTACTTCAGACTTTAGAACTCCAAGAACAAGTACAGGTATCCAAAGGGAGAAACATGGACTGCATTCCCTAAGCTCTTGCTTCTCTCTTCTTCCTAAGCCAGTGCAACAGCCTTGTTTCTCCTCAGCTCCTGCTTCTTCGTCTCTCTCAGACCTCTTCTACTTTTCTAAATTATATACAGTTCCTCCTAGTGGGACAATAGCCTCATATTGTCAGGTCACTTCCAACTGTCCTCATGCCTTCCTGTATGTTATTTCACCATGAAGCAGCTGTGCATACCAAACAGCTTTCTCTCTATTCCACTGGCTCTTGCTATTGCCAGCAGCCATGCACAAGGCCAGATAGCAGAGCTAGAGTGCTAGCCAGGGGTGTTATTAATAGGAGAGAGGTCAGTCCTGGGTTGGCTCTCTCCCCAGAAAGCACAGTCCATCCCAGCACTTCTTCCCCAAAAGAATCAAACTGCCCATAGGAAAATAGCTGTGACAATAGCTACCCTCATAGAGGTCCCCTTAATATTAGAAAATAGGGGGGAAAACAAATACTTCTTTATAATTAGCCATTATTTCAAGAAAATCATGGAAAAAACTGAGTGAAACTAGCATTTTTTGACACTGCATTTTAAGTGGCATACTGTTTGAGAGCTCTTAGAAAACAGTATTTAGGAAGTTCTGCTAAAAAGTGTCCTTTTTGTTTAGCCATCATTTCTGCTGGATTATAAGAGTTGCCAATGGAGGATTGCAAAACTCTTGGAACGAAACTTGCCTTCTTTGAGAATCAAAGCAAAACTTAGGCCTGTTTATGCAGAGATTCTCAAATCTTTCTGGGAGCCTAGGCCAAGTCCCAAGTGAAACTGGACTATTTTTATAGTTTGGGTAGAAACCATGGGTTTATGTGCTTTCCAACCCAAACTAGATAAAGCTCAGAGGTTGCCACAAAGTTTTGCATTGAGTTTGGTTGTTCATTTGAACCTGAACTCAAAGGATATAAATCTATGCAAGGAAAAACTGGAAGAAAACAAATCTTTTTTTAAAAAAAAATGCTGAAACCACTGAGAACTAAAAATACAGTTTTCACATGATTCTAAGTGGAAATGGCACACATTTTCCTCTTTAACGGTGGTTGCTGGTAACGATAATTTAACAATAGGCCATAGCAAAGTCACTGAAATCACGCAGTTAATTAAATTATCCTCCACTGAAATTCAAGCTTACTTTTTATTTTCTACTGCTTACTGTAGTTTTCATCAGCAGAGGATTAGGCAGATTGGCACCAGTAACCAGGTAAGTAATAGTAAGAAGTTTTATTTGTTATTGTTTGTAGGTTTATTTATTTAAATAGCTTTCATACAAGGAAGGAGGAACAGAAGAGAAGAATGAGTAGAAGGGCACAAGTGGGTGAAAGTATAGAAGGGAGTGGGGAGTGACCTAGCCTTTGTTCTTCTCCACTTTACCCAGCTAGAAGAGTTGAATAATTAGTAACAAGTCTGGTGCACCTCAGTCCCTCCTATTCTCTGTCTGTGGCACATAATAGTCTCGTCTCTGAGGGCTGCAATACTTTGGTCTAGCTGGGTTTAGTGTGCAGATGCTGATTGGTATTGGTGGCCTCTGACACACAGGAGGTCAGACTAAATGATCTGGTGGTCCCTTCTGGCTTTAAACTCTATGACTATCACCTTGTACCTTTCAGTAGCTCCATGATGTTTTCTGGTTTTGAAGTTAATGTTGATAGCATAAACTGCAAATTGTTCTCTGAGAAAGTCTTCAGCCTGGCAGATGAAGCATTAGAGTGTGAACTTCTCCATTCACATTAGGGGGTTAGAAGGCTTAATTAGGAGGAACAGAAATGACAAATCATCCTGGGAGATGTTCATGCGCAATTCTCATTGTCTTCAATGGGAGCTGTATGCACACAACTGCAGGGATAGATGACAATGTGAGTTGAACACAAGCACATTTCCGCAGATAATCAATCAGGCCCTATGATGAGCAAGTGAAATTTGATTTTTTCTCCAGTGGAAATACTGAATTCACATTTGTTGCCTGAATGTCCCACATGAGTTTAGGAGGTCAGATTAAATCTCTAACATTTTACTGTACCCAACCAAGTAAACCTATGAAGGTTTCCAATCTATGGCCCTCCCCACACCCATTTACCCATTCTTTTTCTGGGGCCTCATCCCTCTGCTGATCCTTTCCCAGATCCCTGGACCTAATCCCATACCAGAACACCAAATTTCCCTGCAAGATCTGCTGGTCCTCATGGCCATTTGTGGGTTGTGATAAAGAAGAACTAGATGTATATGTAGTAATATATTTCTAGGTTTTTCCAAGACAAGTTCCTACTGAGTTAGCACACCCATAAGATGTCAATATAGTGCCCTCTCTTTTACCTAAATGAAGCCTATTCCTGTCACTTAGATTGAAATAAGTAGATGATCTTATTATCCAAATGACCATCAGGGTCTAGAGTACATGACAGTGTTATATTCTCAATAACTATGTCTAGATAACTCATCTTTTACTGGGTTTTTATCATGGATTCTCTTTTTAACTTCTATCTCATTCACAGTTTTGGCCTCCCTTATTAATTAAATGTCACTGTTCATAGTCACTGATTGAATTATCCAGTAATACTTGCTTAAAGCAATCACAATTTAAACAAAATAAAGAGTTATTTTTAATTCCAATCATCCGGTTCCAGAGGTTTTGACAGAAAATCAAATTACTAATGACTGGATTAAATGGAAGTCATTATACATAAAACAGGAATGCTACTACATAATACAATAAGAAATAGATAAAACTCTATATACAACAAAGTAATTTCAGAAGCAATTTCTAAATTTTGAGAATAAGCATTATTTAAATATATATAATTATCCATTAAATTATTTCATGGGATAGTTAAGGAAATAACTTTACAATCTGTTCAGTTTTTTCCCTCCCTAATTTTCATGGCCAATTGTACAAAAATGCTTAGGTTTCTTTCTTTCTTTCTTTCTTTCTTTCTTTCTTTCTTTCTGAATATCTCATGCATAACAAATGTTCAGCAAAATCCTAGAATTCAAATACAACATTTAGCTAATGTTATTTATAATAGTGCCTCCATATACATAACTAATTACCCTATGCCAGGGCCGGATTAATGCAGGGACTTTAGTGGCTGCAGCCCCAGGCCTCGGGCTAAGGGGGGCCCTGCAGGCCCGCAGGCTGGATGTGGCCCACTTATTCATGTCATCCGGCCTGTGGAAAGTCTCCATGTCACAGGCCGGACACTGGTCCCTGAGCCTCGGCACCTCTCCCCTCTAAGGGCTGGAGCCATGAACACTGGCTCGCCGATGTGCCCCTAGGCGAGGGGCATTCAGGGAATCTCTGTGCATTGCCCCTGTCCCTAGCGCTTGCCCTGCAGCTCCCATTGATCGGGTACCGTGGCCAATGTGAGCTGCGGGGGCAGCGCCTGCGACATCTGTGGGCATGGGCAGCGTGCACCGTGCAGGGTGGCCTGGCCTCTCTACCTAGGAGCCAGACATGCCAGCCACCTTGGGGAGCAAAGCAGCCCACAGCCAGGGCAAGCAGGGATCCTGCCTTAGCCCTGCTGCACCGCCAACCAGGAGCCTCCGGAGGTAAGCGCCTCTTGGCTGGAGCCTAAACCCTGCACTCCCTCCTGCACTCCAACCCCCTACCTCAGCCCAGAGCCCCCTCCTGCACCCAAATTCCCTCCCAGACCCTGCACCGCACCTGCACCCCAACCCTCTGTCCCAGCCCTGAGCCTCCTCCTGTACCCAAACTCCCACCCATAACCCGCACCCCAAACCTCCTCCTGCATCCCAACCCCCTGTCCCATCCCTGGCCCCACTCCCCAGTTGTAGCTGCACCCCCTCCTGCATCCCAATCCCCCACCCCAGCCCTGAGCCCACTCCCCAACTCCAAACCCTCAGAGGCCCCACAAAATCTAATAGCCCTGGGCCCAAAGAAGAGTTAATTCAGCCCTGCCCTATGTAATACCCTTCACTCAGCAAACCTCCCACTGACCTCTTCTTACAGCAGTCAAGATGAGGTTAGATTTTCCACACACCCCTAATCTATCTTCCCAACAGTGTCTTGGCATTTTAAGTGCATAGAATCATAGAATTGTAGGGTTAGAAAGGACTGCAAGGGTCATCTACTTTAATCCGTTGATAAGGTGCAGGATTTGTTGTATCTAAACCATCCCATACAGATGTCTCTCCACTCTCCTTTTGAAAACTACCAGCGAAGGAGCTTCCTCAACCTCCCTAGGCAGTCTGTTCCATTGTCCTACTATTCTTAGTGTTAGGAAGTTTTTCCTGAGATTTAATCTAAATGAGCTATGCTGAAGTTTGAACCCATTGGCTCTTATCCTGCCCTCTGAGGCAAGAGAGAACAACTTTTCTTTATCTTTTTTATGGCAGCCTTTCAAGTATTTGAAAACCACTATCATGTCCCAGCTTAATTTCCTCTTTTCCAAACTAAACATACCCAGTTCTTTCAGCCTTTGCTCATATGGCTTGCATTACATCCCTTTGATCATCTTTGTGGCTTACCTCGGGATCCTTTCCAGTTTCTCTGCATCCTTTCTATAACATTGGTGACCAAAATTGGACACAGTTCTCCAGGTGAGGCCTAACCAGCACTGAGTAGAGTGGTACTTTCACTTCCTGTGACTTGCTTGCTGTGCCTCTGTTAATGCAACCTAAAATTGCATTTGCTTTTATTGCAAACAGCATCGTATTGCAGACTCACACTGAGGTTGTGACCCACCGCAACTTCTAAATCCTTCCCAGCAGTGCTGCTGACAAGCCAATTATCCCCCCATTCTGTATCTGTGGATTTGGTTTTTCTTCCCAAAGTGTAGCACCTTACATTTGTCTTTGTTGAATTTCATTTTGTTGTCTATAGCCCAGTTCTCCAATTTTCAAGATCCCTCTGAATTTTACGTCTGTCCTCCAAAGTGTTGGCAACCTCCCCTGATTGGAGTAGGCATGTACTTAGTTATAAGGGCCTGATTTCCCAAGTGAACTCCAACTTTCCACCTAAATTTTGATTAAAATAATAACTGCTGTGACAAATAATAGTGGATGTTTTCTATCACCTATCTGTCTAAATACCATATTGGGCCCACATAAAGGTAGATACAAATGTGGCAATAAAATGTGCCCACGATTAATTGCAGATTCAAAAATTTGAACACCAAATTGGAAGCCGAGTCACCATGCTATTGAAATTAGAGCATAATAATCTTTATATGGTGAACCATATATACTGCTGCTTCTGTCAAACCACAGTACCTTTTATTTAGAGTTCACACCTAAAAGCCCATAACCATTGTGTCCCATCCCAAAATCTAGCCAGGAAAATAATAATCCTGTATATTATACTAATAAAACTGAGAAGATAAATAGACTTGGCATTCCCTTAGGACAACATACGATTCCAACTTGAAGCAGTAAGTGTTTTCCGACTGTTCTCAGCAAAGCAGGAGAGAGATTAGGTGTAGATAGTGAGCGTGATTCTCTAGTCATTTACATCCATGCAAAGTGGGTGTAAAAAGTTGCCATTCTGATTTGGTGGCATTTTATACCTGCTTCCTACAGATGTAAATGACTATACAAGGTGTAAGGCGGAGAAGACTCAGGTGTAAGGCAGAGAAGATTCCAGAGGGACAATAATCAGTGCTTCCTTCTGAATTTTGTCAAGATTATTAACTGTTTTAGGATCCCAGCACCCCTAACACAGAGACTGGGTATGGCTAACACTGATTCTTTTCTTTTATCTTCACAGGCTTTTCCTGGAGATTACCAGTTGTTTCCTTGGTGCCAGTCACAGTTTGATCCAGCATGTTGATTTTGCCTCAGCCAAGGTTTCAGTTAGCTTGTCTGGTACAATCAATTTGTCAGTGAATTCTGCAGTTGCATATGTCTAGAGATGACTTCCTCTATGTATTGTGTCACAGAATGATCACAGGCCTGCAACATGGGGAGGCAATAGCACCTCCTTTGGGTTCCACAGAGTAAAGAAATTAGTTTTGTCAAGCTTATTGTTATCAGTTGCCATTGTCACCAAATCTGCTTCCTAGCAGGTCTTTCCTCACGAGAATGGGATAATATTTCACAGTGAAATTATTAGTGTTTAGCAGGTGAAAGTCAAATGGTACAAGGCTAATACACAGAAAGGTTTAGGAGGGATTTTCACAAGTGCCTAAGGGATTTAGGAGCACAACTCCCACTAATTTCCAATGGGATTTTTGCTCCCAGTTTCCTGAGGTACTTTTTAAAATGCCACCTTAATTGCCATGGCTTTACTGTTCTTATCAGGTTTAGCCCACCAGTTTAGCTACTGTTTTTTGCTGAGTCAGATCTCTTGCTCCATCCAGCACTCCCTTTCCCTGTTTGGTAGTGTGACGCAGAACTGAAACAGGCAGAGGAGCTCTTGGCAACACAACAGTAAATGCATTTTAAATGTGCTTTTGTCCCCTCAGTTCACAGTTCTTGAGGAATGGAGTGCGGCAATGGGAGCTGGAGAAGGAAAGGGAAGGAAGAATGTGATGGGATATTGGACAGAGAATGGGATGTTTTTTCCCCACAGTAGCCGTACAGATTACTCAGATTCTGGGATGACAGTCATGATGTATCAGCTGTCAGTACAAGCCCAGAATTTCAAATCCTGAAAAAAGCATCGGACCATCTGCTTCACTGTAAGCTACTGAATCCATGTCTTTGAAATCATGAAGAATTTACGTAGTATCACATTCTGAAAACGATAAAGCCCAGTTCCCTCTGGAGTTCCTTAGCAGAGCCTGAGGGAAGGCAATGCTGCCCGTAAGCTACCTCTATACCTACCTTGATCTTCAGCAGCCCCCAGCAAAACTTAAAACAGCTTTTGGGAATTCTCCACCAACTGAGGACCAGGGATGCACTGTGCAGAGCTCCTGCTCCATCCATCTCCATGTCCAAAATGTGCCCTCTCTGCTCTTTACACTGTGATGTGGGGGTGTGTGGAATGAGCATTGGCAAGCCAGCTACCCTGGATTTACACCATCTGAGGATTCCAATACACTTGTACCCTTCTCTGTTGCCTGAAGGGATAGTGCAAAGGCACTCAGGGCCTGATCTAAAAACCATAGCAATTAATGGTATGCTTTTCAGTGGGCTTCAGTTCAGGGCCTCATTGGGGGTTGCGGATCTGGCCCAAAGAGCTCAAATGGAAATGGAAAGTGTGACTGTGCCTCATCAGCCTGGTTAGAAATAGATGAACAAACTCTGGAAAATGCAAAATGAACTGATGGGGAAACTCTGCCAAGAAACCAGATGCTGAAGTTGGAAGAAATGTTATTGCCAACCAAAAGAAGGAAGGAAGGAAGAGAAAATAAAGCCATTAATCCAACAACATGCCATGAAAAAAAGCAGCACATTTTTATGGTCAACTTATTTCTAAGGTATTTATATAAATAGCCACTCTGTGAATATTTATATACTGTGAAAGTTACTCCCCTTCCAGTAGTAACATCTCACTATGTACACCAGCCCCTCTGCTTTTGGGCTGTGTTGACTTTATGCCAAGGCTTCCTGCTTTGAAAGCTGCATTGAAATGCTAAGTCTTCATGCTTCAAGGGCACAGTGACACCGGAAACCTAGCGCAGCATTAATGGTGAGATAAAGGTACTTTCTGAGGTTGTCTGCTGTGGCACAGTGTGATCCAATAAACAGGGAAGTGTGAATAATTTCCCTAGGTCCACAAGTAGCCTGCTATTTTGTAACCACAGTAGTAAGTGTAAATACTTTCACTTCCCTGCTGCCACTTTTTGTTAACCATTAAATGAAATAACTATGAGTTTTTTAAACTACGAGTGGTTTTAAAAGAACTGTTCAATATATTTTAAATTGTATAACACTGTAATTGACTGATCTACTATTTAGTATTACAAAGAAATAATATAAGTACCTTTTCTAAGGAGTCTGTATATTTGTGAAGAATGCCCGGCTACACTGACATTGAAGTAATAAATTAAATCTAATGTCTTACTGCGTAAGAAGATAAAAACATAAGAATGGCCATACTGGGTCAGACCAAAGGTCCGTCTAACCCAGTATCCTGTCTTCTGACAGTGACCAATGCCAGGTGCTTCAGAGGGAATTAGCAGAACAGGTAATCATCAAGTGATCCATCTCCTGTCTCACATTCCCAGCTTCTGGCAAACAGAGGCTAGGAACACCATCCTTGCCCATCCTGGCTAATAGCCCTTGAGGGACCTATCCTCCATGAACTTATCTAGTTCTTTTTTGAACCCTATTATAGTCTTGGCTTTCACAACATCCTCTGGCAAAGAATTCAAGAGGTTGACTGTGTATTGTGTGAAGAAATACTTCTTTTTGTTTGTTTCAAACCTGCTGCCTATTAATTTAATTTGATGACCCCTAGTTCTTGTGTTATGAGAAGGAGTAAATAACACTTTATTTACTTTCTCCACATCAGTCATGATTTTATAGACCTTAATCATATCCCCCCTTAGTCATCTCTTTTCCAAGCTGGAAAGTCCCAATTTTATTAATCTCTCCTCATATGGAAGCTGTTTCATCCCCCTAATAATTTCTGTCGCCATTTTCTGTACCTTTTCCAATTCCAATATAACTTTTTTGAGATGGGGTGACCAGATCTGC
Source organism: Dermochelys coriacea (assembly GCF_009764565.3). Classification (NCBI taxonomy): domain Eukaryota; kingdom Metazoa; phylum Chordata; order Testudines; family Dermochelyidae; genus Dermochelys; species Dermochelys coriacea. The sequence continues at coordinate 29,104,790 of NC_050069.1, read as the reverse complement.
ATGCAGTATTCAAGACGTGGGCATACCATGGATTTACACAGAGGCAATATGATATTTTCTGTATTATTATCTATCACTTTCCTAATGATTCCCAACATTCTGTTAGCTTTTTTGACTGTCGCTGCACATAGATTGGATGTTTTCAGAGAACTATCCACAATGACTCCAAGATCTCTTTTTTGAGAGGTAACAGCTAATTTAGAACCCATCATGATTTCCAATGTGCATTATTTTGCCGTTATCAACACCTAATTTCATCTGCCATTTTGTTGCCCAGTCACCCGGTTTTGGGCAATCCCTTTCCAATGATGTCACTTTCAATTCCTAATAGTATCGAAGAAGAGTTCACTTCTGGTCAGTGTTAGGAGTTGTAGCCATTTATGAGTGTTAATAATGGAAAGAGCTAAGAAAAATTACCTGGCCAAATCTTGAGAAGTGTGTGTACAAAACATGCACATACTTTTCCATGCTCTAAACATAGGCTTGTTCGAACTGATGCACACAAGACATCAGGGGTTCCCTCTACATGTACAAATGCATTTATTCAAAACCATAACTTTTACACATGGGCTTCTAGTGCTGGGGTGCCACTGGCCACTTTTGAAAATTTGGCTCCTTGATGGCAATAATGATACTTTCCAAAATTGCAGATTTATACCACATCAACAACTGGTATAAATCAGAATAGTGCCATAACACTGGTGTGTGAACTCTTGGAACATGCTGTACTGTTTGTGTATGTGTACATACAGTTTCTTCATTGAGCTTTGTAATATTTTTTTTATTATACAATAAGAGCTTTACTAGCTAATGTTTTATACACAGGACACAGGCTTAGGAATGCTTCAGTTCTAATGCTGGCTCTGACATGGACTCCCTCCATGGCCTTGAATAAATTAATTATCCTTTCCAAAAAACTTACCTCTCTATGATGTGAAATGAGGATTAATGAGTTAATGCTTGCAAAAGTTGTTGGAAAAGCATTATACAAAGTAGAGATGGACTCAGGCAGCAACATTCTGGTTTTGGCAAAATATTTTGCCTTTCCAGTGACAAAATCAAAACTGCCTAAGGTATAGGTTTGGATTACTCTCAAATTCTAGTGATAGCTCAATTTGGATTCAATTCAAAAATTCAAATGTTTATGGGAACTATTCCCCCTTGTTAAGTTCCACCCAATCCTATCCCCCTGCCCAATAGGGTTCCTTTCCCAAACATCACACCGTAATTCATACCTGGTGTTGTCTTTTAGTGCAAAGTCCGGTGGCCACCTCCACTTCTGGTGTCTTCTAATTTTGGATGGCCTTGGCATCTAATGGCCTCCACCTCCATTCCCCTCCTCCTACACTTATGGGAGAGGCCATTGGCTGCTCCCCATGACTGGATATTCAAGCTGAAAGGAGAGGAGGAATGGAAGGCTATCAGGTAACAGCCAACTTTCTTCCACAGAATAGTTTTCACCCATCCCAGGCATCAAGTGAGCCAGTTATCTCCCTGCTACAAACACTGTTGATTTTCAGAGAGTGAAAGCCTTTACATAGTTGCAAGCACCTAAAGGTTTTGTGTGTGGCTAAAGCAGGGCGTGAAATGTTCTACTCTTTGCTGTCCAAGAAAACTATGGATGGGAAGGGGTTTAGTGCCTTACTTAGCAGTTGGGAGAGTGGCCACAGATTACTCAAGTGAAGGGGAAGGGAGGTGGATACCAGAAGACCTCCTTCCCACCAATAGTAGGCCAGGGCTGGAGATCTTGTTCTGTGTGGGGCCTGTGAGTGGAATTGTGAAAGGATAGCGGACATGGAACAGAGCTGGAGTACATTTTTCTTCCAATAGCTCCTCCCCACCATAGCTAAGACCAAGAATAAGTCTCTTGTGGCTTTGGCTTAATATAAGCCACAAACCTATTGGGACCCATCCTGATGTGGGTCCTTAAATCCAAATGTCCATACAATTAAAAGGAATCATAGAATCATAGAAGATGAGGGTTGGAAGAGACCTCAGCAGGTCATCTAGTCGAACCCCCTGCTCAAAGCAGTACCGGGTTTGCTTTTAGTTTTGTATAAGGCTGGAGAAGAGTAACGTTTATTCTGCTTTCAGTTTCTTTACCTTTTTTGTTGGATCTACTGATCCCAAGAGTTATGATACACAGTTCTTTGACTGTTCCTCACACGTTCTTGTCAACTGCTGGAAATGGCCCACCTTGATTATCCCTACAAAAGGTTTTTTTTTCTCTCCTGCTGGTAATAGCTCACCTTACCGGATCACTCTCCTTACAGTGTGTATGGTAGCACCCATTCTTTCATGTTCTCTATGTATATAAAATCTCCCCACTGTATTTTCCAATGCATGCATCCGATAAAGTGAGCTGTAGCTCACGAAACTTATGCTCAAGTAAATTTGTTAGTCTCTAAGATGCCACAAGTACTCCAGCTCTTTGACTGATTGCAGCCTAACTGTGTCACAGCCAGTTAATATTCCCATCTAGCTCAAAATCCTGAGCCGGAATCTGACCTGGTTTCATTTTTGTGTATTAATTGTCTTTTAAAGGATGCCTATATTTTATGTCAATAAGTTAAACCTTTATTTATGTTCTGATTTAATAGCCATATTAAACAAACTGCAACTATTAAAAGAAAATCAAGCACACTTTATAACATGGACATCTTCCTCCGCAAGCCATTTAAATGGAAAGTTGGAGCCAACTTCCATATTATATGATTCAAAGCAGCCATACTCAGGAAAGCTACTTTTAGTTAAATGTTCACATTTATAGAAGGATTATCACGTGGATCTATTACTTCACTTGACTTTGTCTCTAAAACTATAAAATGAAATTAAACAATGGAGAAAAGTGAGGCCAGAGAAGATTAAGATTAAGTATTTGTTAACATTTCAACATCAAGATACAATATGATTTGCAGCCAAGTACAGGGTACAGAAGGAGAAAAGGTGCAGAAGAACCAGAAGTACTGTACAAAGATGCAAACAAATAAGCAAATGTAAAATTAACCATCTCCAATGAAAATTAAGGGTCTGACTCAAAGCTCTTAAGGTCCATGGGAGTTACTCCATTGACTTCAATGGGATTTGGCTCAAGCCCTATATTATTATTTATATTCTGGTGGTTCCCAAAGCACTCGCAGCCTGTATTTTGCTAAATGTTGTACAAATTACATAGAAAGTCAAGGTCCCAGCATTGAGGACGTTAGAATTTATCTTCAATATGTACCTAATTTTCTGTATAAATATGAACTATATTCAATTCAATAAAATAGAAAATGAATCTAGTTTTGAGCACAGGGCAAATTCTTCTCTGTTACACCAGTGTAAGTAAATGCAGTTATTCTGGATTTACACTGGAATGACCAAGAGCAGAATTTGTTCCCTTGTTCATAGCCCACTATTAATACATGATGGTTGCACAAGGAAGAAACTAGGTAAAGCCTCATCCTAGTAAACAGTCCTTGGAAAGAAAAACTCATCCTAAAGGGAATTCAAAATGGGTTGTCTTTCAGATATTACATCCTCTCCTCCATATAGAGCCTCTGATTCTGTGGAGCAGCCAGGAACAAAGCTAGAGGTTGCCATGGGGCCACCACAGGAATCCTTGAGCTAAACCCTTGCTTGCCAGAACAATTGTATGGAAGATTTTTCCTTCCTTCCTTCCTTCCTTGTCTCCATCCTCCCAGCAATGGAAGCATGACAGCTTAATTGCCTTGAAGTCACTGGCTGCTTGGGTCATAGTTGTACTCTAGGACCCTTCCAATGTGGATCACAGAGCATGTGGGGGCATGAAAATGACATTTTATGCAGCATTGACTTGATGTCATTTTTTTGCCTATGATATGTTGTTGTCACAGGGCAAGGAACATGCTGTGGAACTGTTCCCCAGCTCTTCCCTCCCCTTCCTAGACACCTTTCCCCCTTTATTCTTGTTGTCTCTTGACCTTTATTGAGTAATAAATGAAATTTCAAATTTCTAAATTATAAATTTCAGGATTTTTTAAAAAAATCACAATTCCCTCCCCTATGTTTTGATCATTTGTGATAGCAACTGCTGGGCTGATAAATGTAATTCGTAATGTAATGTAAATGTAAAAGTTCTTGTCTTTATGCAAAATACACACCTCGGTATTGTACGTTACAAAGTTACCATTTAAAATGTGCCAATTCACACATTGTGAAAATCCACTCAGCCACACTTTATAATGAAAATAATGAAAAAGAACTAGACATCTTAATCACGTCAAAATTGTTTTCCTCTGATGTGTAGGCAAGCATAGTTTTGCAAAGCTGTTATAGACTATAATATTTGCATATTTAGGGACTGATTATGCTCTCATTTGCATTTTTAATGGAGTTATTCCTGATAAACCTGATTTAATTGAGATGAGAATCAGGACCTTAATATTTGTGAAAGAAGACCTCATCATTTCCCTAGCTGGACCGAATTACAAATTACAACCATATTTCACTAAAGCATTAAAAAGCTATTAGCAAACCTTATGTTAATCTTAAATAATATATGAGGAAATGTGCCTGTGAATCTTTTAATAAATAAATATTACAAATATGAAGTTATTTCCTAGATAGTAGAAAAATCAACAAACCCTATTTATAACCCTGGAAAATTAGGCGATATAATGATATAATGCTATTAGATACAACTTATAGATAAAATTCTATTCTTGAATGTGCCCTATGGATCTGTTGTCTGCAATAAAGATCATCAGAAGATACTGCATATAAAGTTCCATCCTGAAGTATACAATAAAAATCCAGGACCAGATCATCAGCTGGCTGGTCTAATTTGTCATTACTGCACTGACTACAATGGAGGTGTTACAGGTTACACCAGCTGAGAAACTGACCCCCAGGGTATGGATAAGAGAACACTGGTAAATCATATCCTCAGCTGGAATAAATTGGCCTAACTCCACCAAAGTCAATAGTGTGGTGTCAATTTACACCATCTGAGGACGAGGCCCATAGTTTGGATCTGATTTTTTTGCCCTATATTTGTATGGTATTTTTCATATGAAATAATCACAAAAAAGCTTTGCAGCTGACCACACAAGGCTCTTCTTTCAAGCTTTGGCTCATATTCTGCCTTTAGAATTGTGCTTGAAAGTTTAGTTGAAGTCAAATCCAGACTATGGCTCCATATGCTGAGGGGGGGAAATAAAACTAATTATAATGTGAAATTTAGTGTCGGTGCTGTAGCAGAGTATTAACCAATGTTCTTACAGCTCTGAATAAAAGGCATGGCACAAATTCAATTCATTGCCACCATGGTGTTCGATTTTATAGCACATAGAGCAGAAAAGACAGTGAAAAATAGCATACACAAGTGCTTGCAACTTTCAAAGCCTCCAGAGAGCTTTACATAGTTTTGTTAAAGGATTGCTTTTTATTCCATTTCTTTCACAGTCTTATCAGTATAGGCTCTGGATTCAGAGAGTGTATTATTTTAAAGACTTTTTCCTTATTGACAAACCAGTGCAGAGTTATGTAGATGTTTTCATCCACTTCCTTGTTTCTGCTTTCTGTTTCTATTTCCTAATTGTTCATTTGTTTGCTGTTTTGATAAGTTATACATACACTGTATGGAGAGATTTCCAGTTCTAATCTTTCATGGGGGTTCATCTAAGCACGAATTTATTTACAGAACCAAAGCTGTCTTCTGTGGGAAAGATTTAGGAGTGTGAGGTTTGCACTGAATCAATCTCTAGGACACTATTCAATGTGCTGGTGATCTAATTGACAGCTCAGAGAGAAATCCTTGTTTCAACATCTCAGTGTAGTTGCCCGATGCACTTTAGAATTATATGCCTTATTAGGGCAATCTTATGAAATGAGACAAAAATAGTCATCAGATATTCAACTTCTTTGAGCATACAAACTTGAAAATATCAGTATCCCTTCATGAAAATTGTAACTGGTGCCATTAAAATGGTTTTTTTTTCTTTACACTGAAAAGCACTGTAAGATCAAATAATTTCCTTTCAGGACATGCAGTTCAGCCAAGATAAGTTCCTTTGTTCATCATCAGCACAAAACAGCAGTGGATATGAATCACTGAATTAAATCTTATTAAATTCTAAGAGCTTTTCTTCCAGTAACACTTACACTGCAACACTTAAAGCATAACCCAAAAGAAGTAGAATAATTTAATTGGTTTAGAATGTCAGATCCTTTGAAACTATCTAAACATCACTAATCACTAATACTGTCAGGATTTTGAAATTCAAGAATGTATCTTGTTTCCCTTGGGATAAGAACTTTAAAAATAAATTTGGTTCTTGACTTAAAAAGTACATTTAAGATCAGTGTCCAGCACACAGGTTACCCCTGGTTCCATAACAATTTCAGGAAATAAAAAATTGGACCAGTACATATTGTGTGGCTAATATATAATCAGGAAAGAAAACTTGTTTATGTTATTCATAGTTTTTCACTGCTGAAATTTGCTATTTTCAAATATTTACGATAATACTGGGACATAGTACTACTGGTATCATTTAAACAGGCTATTTGAAAACTGCTGTATAGAACAGGAACTCTTTTGCCTCTATTTTTCTTTAAATTAATCACTTTTGGTTTTGGATTATACTGAAGACATGCTTAGAAAAAAACTAAAAGGGCCATATTTTTGAAAGAGTTTAGCTCCCAGCAGCTTCAGTTCAGGTATCTACATAAGTGTCTGGATTCTTAAAAGTGCTGCTAGGTGCTCAGCGCTTTTGGAATTTGGCCACATATTTAAATATTTAAATGAGAGATGAGTTCTTTTTTTTTTTATTCAGGTCCTAATTGTGGGTGGTGAGCACTTGAAAATCTGGCCCTTAAATGTAAAGGAGACTCTTGCAGGGTCCTATCCCCCTGCTCCAATCACACTTTCATTATTTATCTACAGTGGAACAGCTTCAACAGGAGAGACGAAGAGAGCCACACATAAAAATATCCCATAGCTCAATCATTAGAGCTCTCTCTTGAGAGGTGGGAGACCCTATTCAAATCCTTTCTCTCCTTCTGGCAGAGAATGAGAATTGAGCATCCCAGGTGAATGCTTTAACCAATGGGCTTAAAGTTGTAACGTGGGCACCATGTTCTCTTTGGCCATTTTGTGCTGAGCCAGATGAGTGCCTAACTCATTCCCACTCAAATGCCTTAGGTGATTCAGGCAGCTTGTTCTCATTCAAAAACTGCTATGTAGAGATAGGTGCTTTCCTGCAGCCTGGACTTAGGTACCTATCTCCATCAGAGAGGTTTATAGCACACCCCTCTGGTTAGCATCTCCCATTGGCTAGCTTAGGCTGCTTCCCACCTAGCTTGTTATATTGTGTGGATCATATTCTGAGGTGCCCGTCTCTCCCCATTCATTGTATAGCAGCCCAGGCGCCTAATGCAGCTTTGTGGATCACATTGTTCCTGTGATTTTCTACGTACCTACAAGTTAGGCTGTGTTAGACTCACCATTGCAATGCCTAAGTCCCTTTGTGGATCCCACCCTTAGTGCCTAGCCTGGCCCAAAGGTGAGCAATGGTATGCAGACAAAGAAATGTGGTCTATGCATGCATCTGCCCCATTGCAGTTATGGCTCTGACCTGCAGTCCCCATATAATTCATTCCTTCTGCTAGAGAGATATATTGAGGGGGGGCAGTTTCTTCAGACTATTTGCAGCACGAATCTGGGCTAATATCAGTGCTGAATTTGCAGCATTATAGATGTGCCATGTTGAGAAGCTATGCCATTTTCCACATGCAAGCTTGGATTTGCCCTTATACACATTAAAACAGAAAATGTGCACAAACCCATATACTGTGGCCCTGATTCACACGCCTCAGGTTTCATATGCTATATTCTAGCTGCTCCCAGAGAAGTATTTTGTTCAGCATTGAGCCTTCTTATATCTCTGTAGCTATGTGGTCAGATACTGTGGGAAGGGGAAGGCTGTACCTGAAACAAAGAGCATGCATTGCAAGGTAACCGCCTGGCTGCCATGAAGAGACTGGGAAGCCCATTGCCTGACAATGCAGTTCCCTGCAGCTGCTGGTGTCAGCATAATGTAACATGCACTTGGTGCTGTTGCATAGGAGGGGGATCACACCGGATGCACACCAGGATGACCCTGGCTCAGAAGCATCCACAAAATGCCCTCCGGCTGTGAGCTCTCATCTTGCCCTTGAAAAGCTCAAGAAGCTAGATGACAATCAATTCTTATTTGAAGCAGGAGACTATAATCACCAACATTTCACTTGCTGCAGCATAAAAAGCTGCAAGGCCATGTGCAACAAACTACTGCACTGGTAGCCAGCAAAAAAGGAAGCTGTCTATCTACCATGGGAGTTAGAGACAAAGAAGTGTCTGTCTGGCCCATCTTGAGAGCTAGAGAGAAGAGAAGCCATGAAACCTAATTTTCTAAAGCAAATTGTCAATGTAGCAATGCAAGAACTTATGCATCCCAACTGCTAATCAGGACTGATGACACGAGTGAATTTTATGCCTTGCATCCTTGGGACCATAGAAGTGTCTTGGTCTAATCAGGTTGAAGTTACCTAACTTGAAAACAAATGCCAGATAGCTACTTAAGCATGAATGCTCTGTAGAGATTATCTGTTCCAGTCTCTCTGCAGATCTTGAGCTGAGCAAAAATGACAGCTAGCTTTTCCATTCTCCTTCCTACTGGCATAACCTGTAACTGCTGTGCAACACAAAGTATTCTGCTACTACAGTGCTGCATACAAGAGGGGAAGTGATACTAACTTTTAGGCCTGCAACTTATACTGAACTCCTGCCATCACTAAGTCTAACAACCAAAGAAGTGTTCAACAATTAATTGAAAATGATGTTTACTGACTGGTATGCTGTCCACATCACAAAGCAGTTAAAGGAAGGAAAAACATCTGAACAAATCAATATTGATTTATCCATGTTCTACCTAAAAATCAAATGTGCTCAGCATTTGTTGGGAGTGCAGTTGCAAAAACAATTTGATCACATAAAGGGAGCATTTTAAGAAATTCATTTCAGCAGAGTTTAAAGAAGCTGTCAAAAGTGACTCAATCAGTATTACACCGTGCACATACTACTATTGCAATGAATCCTCCCACACCAGTGGGAATTAGGAGTAATTCCATCAAATTTCAAATATGACTGTGTGGGTCAAATTGAGCTTGCCTTTTCCCTGTGAGTGGTCTTATTGCAATAACAGCCATTTCAGCGCTTACATACCAGGGATCCAATCTTCAAATGGGGGAGCCAAAAAAGGTAGGATCATCAATCCATAGTTAGGCATATAAAAAAGAATAAAATTGCCTGATTTTTATAGGGATTCAGCACTTGCAACTCCCACTCATTTTAGGAAAAAGAAAAGGAGTACTTGTGGCACCTTAGAGACTAACAAATTTATGCTCACGAAAGCTTATGCTCTAATAAATTTGTTAGTCTCTAAGGTGCCACAAGTACTCCTTTTCTTTTTGCGAATACAGACTAACACGGCTGCTACTCTGAAACTCATTTTAGGGGAATTGGTGGGTACTTGTCAGCTCTGAAAATTAAGCCACTTTTGCTTAGGTTACTATTGTTTTAAGTATGGATTTATTTAATGTTTCTAATATTAAGCTGCGAAGGTTTTGAACATAAGTCCTTCTTTAGTCACCATATAAACATTGTAGGCATCTGTCTATTGATTCAGTTACCTGCAGTAAGCAGGGATCTTAGTACTCAAGTCCAAAAATTGGGCCTCAAATACTTATAAAGCAAACTCGATTTGGCCTTTTATGTTTTAATGCAGTAATAAGGTAACTGATAGAGGCTATGCCATTTCAGAGAGAAACAGCTAAACCACTGCACTAGAAATTTCCTTCCTAATTTATTTAAAGAGAGAAATGATCTTATGAGATGTTTATTACAATATTTTAAAAGAGTTTATTGAAAATTGAAAGGCTGTGCTGCTCTTTGGCTTTTATTTTGGCAGTTTATTTTTAATTGGATAAAAATCCATTAACTAACAAGGGAATTGAGAATACAATGTATGTCCAATGTGCGTTGATTTTAAACATCTGTTTGTGGTTGTTTTATGGTGTTTCAGTGAAAGGCTGTGTGGTTTTGTGGAAACAACACATTCCGTTTATAAACTGCCTTCATATTTTATTTGTAGCTGAAATGACCAAAGGCCCTGATTCTGCAATGTTATGTTCCTGGGAGAACCTTAGTTGACTTCTGTGGGGTTTCACTGGCACAGGGGTCTATGCACATGCATCACGTTGCAGGGTGAAGACCTAAATTCACTCATACTATGCAATGTTGAAATAATGAATTGCTAACAGCTTATTTATCAATGTATTGAAAGTGTTTTTGGTGCCAATTATATACAGTGTTTAAATGAAGTACATTTCACCCATTTTTCAAATGAACCTGTCACAACCCAATGGTCCCCTCCCTCAGGGGGTCCCTTGGAGAGACAGATCGGCATTGTATGTTGCTAATGCTGTTGCAGGCATTGCAAGGCATTTTGGAAAGTGTTAAAGGTGTGAGTGTGGAGTGAAATATTCCTTTGCAGGTTGCGAGAGGCCGAAGGGGGAGGAAGAGAGAGACAGGAATGGGTTAAGTCGACGCTCCAGCTAGGTCCGACGATAAGACACTGACTCCAGCTCAAGGCCACTGCACACAACTGACTCTTGGCTGACTACCAAGAAATACGGGGGCCTGGATTTCAACCCTGACCCTGTGAGAAAGGAGGATTCAGCTGAACAGAACTGTGGGGGCTGCGAAAACTAGTGAGACAGTGAAGGCTAGCGAGGGGGAAAACAATAGTTTTTGTGTCCCTGAAGCCGGTGTGTTTTGGGCAAGCTGAGGAAGCCACAGAAGGCCAGTTTACACTGGTACAAAGAGCACGGGGGACAGAGGTCCCTGAATGAGACACCCCCAAGAGACCCCAGGACTTAAAACCCTCCCGGGAGCTGAAACAAATTGGAGATCAACAGCAGACCCTGGACGACCTGTGAACAGGACAGAACTCTCATCCTCCCTTCCCCCCTCTTCTTTTTATGTTACACCCAGGCTTGGCCAGCCTTGGGTTGAGCGTGTGTGAATATGAAAGTGGGTTAGGGCTTGGGGCAAGTTGGTAACATAAATCTGTCACAAACCCATATGGTGAAGAATCATAGAATCATAGAATCATAGAATATCAGGGTTGGAAGGGACCCCAGAAGGTCATCTAGTCCAACCCCCTGCTCAAAGCAGGACCAAGTCCCAGTTAAATCATCCCAGCCAGGGCTTTGTCAAGCCTGACCTTAAAAACCTCCAAGGAAGGAGATTCTACCACCTCCCTAGGTAACGCATTCCAGTGTTTCACCACCCTCTTAGTGAAAAAGTTTTTCCTAATATCCAATCTAAACCTCCCCCATTGCAACTTGAGACCATTACTCCTCGTTCTGTCATCTGCTACCATTGAGAACAGTCTAGAGCCATCCTCTTTGAAACCCCCTTTCAGGTAGTTGAAAGCAGCTATCAAATCCCCCCTCATTCTTCTCTTCTGCAGACTAAACAATCCCAGCTCCCTCAGCCTCTCCTCATAAGTCATGTGCTCTAGACCCCTAATCATTTTCGTTGCCCTTCGTTGTACTCTTTCCAATTTATCCACATCCTTCCTGTAGTGTGGGGCCCAAAACTGGACACAGTACTCCAGATGAGGCCTCACCAGTGTCGAATAGAGCGGAACGATCACGTCCCTCGATCTGCTCGCTATGCCCCTACTTATACATCCCAAAATGCCATTGGCCTTCTTGGCAACAAGGGCACACTGCTGACTCATATCCAGCTTCTCGTCCACTGTCACCCCTAGGTCCTTTTCCGCAGAACTGCTGCCGAGCCATTCGGTCCCTAGTCTGTAGCGGTGCATTGGATTCTTCCATCCTAAGTGCAGGACCCTGCACTTATCCTTATTGAACCTCATTAGATTTCTTTTGGCCCAATCCTCCAATTTGTCTAGGTCCTTCTGTATCCTATCCCTCCCCTCCAGCGTATCTACCACTCCTCCCAGTTTAGTATCATCCGCAAATTTGCTGAGAGTGCATCCTCCAGATCATTTATGAAGATATTGAACAAAACGGGCCCCAGGACCGACCCCTGGGGCACTCCACTTGACACCGGCTGCCAACTAGACATGGAGCCATTGATCACTACCCGTTGAGCCCGACAATCTAGCCAGCTTTCTACCCACCTTATAGTGCATTCATCCAGCCCATACTTCCTTAACTTGCTGACAAGAATGCTGTGGGAGACCGTGTCAAAAGCTTTGCTAAAGTCAAGAAACAATACATCCACTGCTTTCCCTTCATCCACAGAACCAGTAATCTCATCATAAAAGGCGATTAGATTAGTCAGGCATGACCTTCCCTTGGTGAATCCATGCTGACTGTTCCTGATCACTTTCCTCTCCTCTAAGTGCTTCAGGATTGATTCTTTGAGGACCTGCTCCATGATTTTTCCAGGGACTGAGGTGAGGCTGACCGGCCTGTAGTTCCCAGGATCCTCCTTCTTCCCTTTTTTAAAGATGGGCACTACATTAGCCTTTTTCCAGTCATCCGGGACTTCCCCCGTTCGCCACGAGTTTTCAAAGATAATGGCCAAGGGCTCTGCAATCACAGCCGCCAATTCCTTCAGCACTCTCGGATGCAATTCGTCCGGCCCCATGGACTTGTGCACGTCCAGCTTTTCTAAATAGTCCCTAACCACCTCTATCTCTACAGAGGGCTGGCCATCTCTTCCTCATTTTGTGTTGCCCAGCACAGCAGTCTGGGAGCTGACCTTGTTAGTGAAAACAGAGGCAAAAAAAGCATTGAGTACATTAGCTTTTTCCACATCCTCTGTCACTAGCTTGCCTCCCTCATTCAGTAAGGGGCCCACACTTTCCTTGGCTTTCTTCTTGTTGCCAACATACCTGAAGAAACCCTTCTTGTTACTCTTGACATCTCTTGCTAGCTGCAGCTCCAGGTGCGATTTGGCCCTCCTGATATCTTTCCTACATGCCCGAGCAATATTTTTATACTCTTCCCTGGTCATATGTCCAACCTTCCACTTCTTGTAAGCTTCTTTTTTATGTTTAAGATCCGCTAGGATTTCACCATTAAGCCAAGCTGGTCGCCTGCCATATTTACTATTCTTTCGACTCATCGGGATGGTTTGTCCCTGTAACCTCAACAGGGATTCCTTGAAATACAGCCAGCTCTCCTGGACTCCCTTCCCTTTCATGTTAGTCCCCCAGGGGATCCTGGCCATCTGTTCCCTGAGGGAGTCAAAGTCTGCTTTCCTGAAGTCCAGGGTCCGTATCCTGCTGCTTACCTTTCTTCCCTGCGTCAGGATCCTGAACTCAACCAACTCATGGTCACTGCCTCCCAGATTCCCATCCACTTTTGCTTCCCCCACTAATTCTACCCGGTTTGTGAGCAGCAGGTCAAGAAAAGCGCTCCCCCTAGTTGGCTCCCCTAGCACTTGCACCAGGAAATTGTCCCCTACGCTTTCCAAAAACTTCCTGGATTGTCTATGCACCGCTGTATTGCTCTCCCAGCAGATATCAGGAAAATTAAAGTCACCCATGAGAATCAGGGCATGCGATCTAGTAGCTTCCGTGAGTTGCCGGAAGAAAGCCTCATCCACCTCATCCCCCTGGTCCGGTGGTCTATAGCAGACTCCCACCATGACATCACTCTTGTTGCACACACTTCTAAACTTAATCCAGAGACACTCAGGTTTTTCCACAGTTTCGTACCGGAGCTCTGAGCAGTCATACTGCTCCCTTACATACAGTGCTACTCCCCCACCTTTTCTGCCCTGCCTGTCCTTCCTGAACAGTTTATAACCATCCATGACTGTACTCCAGTCATGTGAGTTATCCCACCAAGTCTCTGTTATTCCAATCACGTCATAATTCCTTGACATCACCAGGACCTCCAGTTCTCCCTGCTTGTTTCCAAGGCTTTGTGCATTTGTATATAAGCACTTGAGATAACCTGTTGATCGCCCCTCATTCCCAGTATGAGGCAGGAGCCCTCCCCTCTCAGACATTCCTGCCTGTGCTTCCTCCCGGTATCCTGCTTTCCCACTTACCTCAGGGCTTTGGTCTCCTTCCCCCGGTGAACCTAGTTTAAAGCCCTCCTCACTAGGTTAGCCAGCCTGCTGGCAAAGATGTTCTTCCCTCTCTTCGTAAGATGGAGCCCGTCTCTGCCCAGCACTCCTCCTTCATGGAACACCATCCCATGGTCAAAGAATCCAAAGCCTTCTCTCCGACACCACCTGCGTAGCCATTCGTTGACCTCCACGATTCGACGGTCCCTACCCAGGCCTTTTCCTTCCACGGGGAGGATGGACGAGAACACCACTTGCGCCTCCAACTCCTTTATCCTTCTTCCCAGAGCCACGTAGTCCGCAGTGATCCGCTCAAGGTCATTCTTGGCAGTGTCATTGGTGCCCACGTGGAGAAGCAGGAAGGGGTAGCGATCCGAGGGCTTGATGAGTCTCGGCAGTCTCTCCATCACATCACGAATCTTAGCCCCTGGCAAGCAGCAGACTTCTCGGTTTTCCCGGTCAGGGCGGCAGATAGATGACTCAGTCCCCCGGAGGAGAGAGTCCCCGACCACCACCACCCGCCTTCTCCTCTTGGGAGTGGTGGTCGTGGAACCCCCAACCTCAGGACATCGCATCTCATGCCTCCCAACCAGCGGGGTCTCCTTCTGCTTTCTCCCCCCAGACATATCATCTGGTCCACTCTCCGCATTGGTACCTGTGGAGAGAACATGAAAGCGGTTAGTTACCTGTGTCTGTGTTACTGGAACCCGGACATTCCGCTTACCTCTTCTGGAGGTCACATGTTGCCAAGCTTCTTCACTGGCCTCTTGGCTCCTCTGTGCAACCTGCTCTATATCTTTAGAGCTTTGTGCCCCTAGAAGGCTATCCTGAGTTTGGTCCAGAAAATCCTCAGTCTCTCGTATACAACGCAGGGTCGTTACCTGTTGCTCCAGACCTTCAATCTTCTCTTCCAATATGGAGACCAGGTCATGACCAGGTCAGAAGAAGTTACTCACCTTGTAAAATAACAATGGTTTTTCGAGATGTGTGTCCCTATGGCTGTGCTTGCATCCCTGCGCTGCTGATTGGTGAACTTCAGTAGCAGTGTCTGTTAGGCCTGCACATGCACTGTCTCTCATCATGCTGCACCACAAGGCTAATGTGTGCAAGCTAACCCCTCAGTTCCTTCTCTATTGCAAAGTCATAGACAAGAACTCCAAAGTAGAGGGAAGGAGGGTAGGTTGTGGAACACCTATACAGACACACATCTCAAAGAACCATCATTACAGCACAAGGTGAATAAATTCTTCTTCTACAAGAGGAGTTCTCATGGGTGCTCCCCTGTAGGTGACTCTCGAGCAGTATCCCTTTAGGAGGGCTGGGACTTTAGATTTGGGTTAATTATAGATGATAGCACCATGGAGCTGAAGATGGCCTTTGAGGTGGCATCCTCAATGATCACATAGTGTTCCGGAAAATTGTGGACTGATGCCCATGTCATCCCCCTACAGATCTCTGAGATAGGGGCATTCTTGAAGAAGGCGATGGAAGAAGAGCTCAACCTTGTGGAGTATATACAAAGAGAGTCAGGAGGAGTCATGCAGCAAACTTGGTAATACTATCTGATGCAATTTGAGACCCACTTAGAGAGCCTTTGGGCTGATATTGCTGAGCCCTTGGATCTTTCCATAATGGAAAGGAAAAGTCTAGGGGACTTCCTGAAGCCCTTTGTCCAGTCCATATTGAAGGCCAGGGTTCTCCTGACATCTAGGGTATGTAATATAGCCTTCCCTGATGTATTGGTGAGGCTTGGGGTAGAAGATTGGAAGGTGAATCAACTGATTCATGTGAAATGGAGAGGTTACCTTAGGGATTAATTTTGGATGTGGCCTGAGCATAACTTTGTCTGGAAAAAATACCATGTAGGGGAGATGTGCCAACAGAGCTGCTATCTTTCCTATTCTCCTGGCCAAGGTAGTTGCTATCAGGAAGATTGTTTTCATTGATAGGTATATCAGCAAACAGTCAGTCCTTTCAGTACCAGGTTTAGGTCCCACATAGGGTAGGAAGTTAAGGTTGAGGGGAAAGGTTTATTATACCCCTGATGAATCTTTTAGTAGTTGGGTGTGACAGGACTGAGTACCCTTCTACAGGTTGATGGAAAGCTGTTATAGCTGCTAGGTGAACTCTAAGAGAGCTTAGAGATAGTCCTGACCATTTTATTGTCAAAGCATAGTCTAGGATATGCAGAAGAATCATGGATGTTGGGATGATTCATTGGGATGTGCATCAAATCTGAAACCTGGACTATTTCTGCAGGTGAGGATATCCTGTTGAGGACTTCTTCCTGTGTAATAGTACCTCTTGTACCTCCCTTGAACAGGAGCTTTCTAGGTGTTGGAACCAAGCAGAAACCATGCCTTGAGGCAGAGAATCCCCAAGTTCAGATGTAGGATATGTCCTCCATTCTGTGAGAGGAGGTGCAGGATGGCCAGGAGAGGGATCAATGGGCACATCATGAGCTGTGCCAGGTAAGGGTACCAGGTCTGTCTTGGTCAAGTAGGAGCAATCAAAATGACATGATCTCATCCCTTTTTATTTTCAACAGGACTTTTGACAATAGGGAAAATGGAGGCAAGGAGTAGAGAAAGTCCAGGGAGGAGGAAAGCATCGCCCAGGGAGTGTTGTCCATTCTCCATTCTTGAGCAGTAACGTGGACATTGCTTGTCCAGGTGAGTGGCAAAGAGGTCTGTGGACGGTGTCCCGCATCATCTGAATAGGTTGTAAGGCACTGTTGGGTGTATCTCTTACTCATGGTCACGTGGCAATTTGTGACTGAGATTGTCCTCTATCAAGTTTTGTGTACTCGGGTGGTAAGCTGCAGACAGTGTAATGTTGTGGGAGATGCTCAGTGCCATAGCCTCATTGCTTCTGCACACAGGGAGGGCAACCTAACTCCCTCCTGCTGATTGATCTAATACATACAGGCTATGCTGTATGCTAGAATCTTTGTGTGTGATCTTGTGATCAGAGGAAGAAAATGGGTGCAGGCGTTCCTGGCTACTCTTAACTTGAGGAGATTGCTGTGAAGGGATATCTCTGCAGGTGACCATTTGCCTTGTGTCATGATGCTGTTTAGATGTGTGCCCCACACTACAAGTGATGCATGGGTAGTGAAGAGCAATGATGGTGATATTTGCGAGAAGGGGACCCCTTTTCAAAAGTTGGCTTGGTCCTTCCACCAGTTGAAGGAGTTTTTGATCCTGGTGGGTGGTAACTTGCATTGAGATGAGAGGGCTTTGGCTTCTAACAAATTGCAGTCAGCCCCTATAAATTCCAGGCATTGCACTGGAGTGAAGGTTGACTTCTGTGTATTGATCTGTAGACATAATTCTGTAAACAAGTATATCTTAGCTTCGGTGACTTGGTGAGCCTCTCGGAGAGATCAGGCTCTGAGGAGACAATCATCCAGGTAAGGGTAGATCTTTATTTCTTGAAAATGTAAATGAGTGACCACCACTGAGAGAACCTTGGAAAATACTCTCAGAATTGATGATACTTTGTACTGGTAGTGGTCATGTCCCAGAGTGAATGTGAGGAATCATCTGTGAGCTGGTATGATTGAGATATGAAAATAGGTGTCCTGGAGGTCAAGGGCTGAAAACCAGTCTCCATGTTCCAACATTGGAATGATCATTGATTAGATGACCATCTTGAATTTTTGTGCCTTGACAAACTTGTTGAGAGCTCTGAGGTCTAGTGTTGGTCTCAAATCTCCCTTTCTTTTGGGTATTAGGAAATAATGAGAGTAGAACTCTTTGTCTCATTGAGGTATTGGTTCTATGACTCCTAACTGAAGGAGGTGATCTATATCCAGTCATAGTAAACTTTTGTGAGAAGGGTCCCTGAAGAGGGATGGGGAAAGGTGTTGTGGAGGAGATAGGGAGGTAAAATGGATGTAGTATGTAGTTCAAATGATTTGTAAGTCCAGCGTTATGTGTTCCCAGGCACTGCAGAACGCCACAAATCAGTAACCAAATGGATGAGGAATGATGGTCGGCTGTGCCAATCGGGGGGAATGGTCTAATGACGCTTCGATATGCCCATCAAAAGTGGTGCTTAGATGTAGAGGGATGGGAGAAAGATTGAGGGCCAGATGGTTTGCTTTAAGGAATTTCCCTTTCTTTCTTTGCGGCTTATAGTGGCGCTGAGGCTTGATACTGAGGCATATGTGATCTATGCTGGGATTGGGGACTAAATCATCGATGACTGGAGGATAGCCCTGGAGTCCTTCAAGGTGTAAAGGGAGGCATCAGTCTTCTTGGTGAAAAGCTTCATGCCCTCAAATGGAAAGTCCTCAACAGTGGACCATACCTCTTTTAGGAAGCCTGACGAATGGAGCCATGATGCACATTGCATCACAACAGCCATGGAGATGGACTTAGCTGCTGTGTTCGCTGCATCAAGGGAAGTCTGAAGTGATGTCTTTGCCACTAATTGACCCTCCTGGATAATAGCCTTACATGAGTCATAGTGTGCTTCTGGTATTTTTTCAATAAAGTCATTCAGTTTTGAGTAATTTATATAATCATATTTCGCCACGAGAGCCGGACAATTGGTGATGCGGAATTGTAGAGTGGCTGAAGAGTATGCTTTTCTACCAAAAAGGTCAAGACGCTTCTAATTCCTATCATAGAGAGTAGCCCTTGACTGGTGTTGTCAGCTGCAGGAGTTGACGGCATCCACCACAGTTGGATGGTGTGTGGGAAAATAGGAATTCGGATTCCTTGGTGGGGACATAGTATTTGTTGTCCTGCTATTTGTAGGTTGGTGCCACTGAGGTCCAGGTTTGCCACGCTGTCTTTGGTGGGTCTAAAATGGCCTCATTAATCGGGAGGGCTATCTTTGATGAGGACAAAGAGTAGAGGATGTCAAGGAATTGATGGTATCTGGAGGGTATCTGGCACTGTCTTTGCCAGCTCCTGGAAGAGATGGAAGTCATCTGCCAAAGATGGTGGAAGAGGCATGACAACTTCATCCGGAAAGGAAGAAGATATAGTCCTCAGTGTTATTTCCTCCTTGATACCAGTTTCCTGTTCCTCTATTTCTTGAAGTGATTCTGAAGCCTTGGATGCTACAGCTGAGAGGATTTGCCCCCAGGGCTCCTAGGTGAGGCTCAAAGCCCGAGAAGCTTGCTAGCAGTGCACTGCCCAAGGGTCCAGTGTGACCACTGGAGTGGTGGTGGTGGTATAGAGCCGGGTGGTGGCACCCGGGGTGGCCATACCAAAATGATGATGCTGAGGCCATCTGTGGCTGTATCCTTCGGCTCTCTTGGTAATAAGCACCATATGGAGCTTGGGAGGAGTACTGTGACACTACCTCCTTTGGCTCACTGTCTGAATGCTCACTAGAAAGCAGAGGGGCATGGCATGGCAGTGGGGATATTTCCCATGCTTGAGGCTCAGTGCAGATGTTCTGGTTCTGAGAAGTGGAGATTCTGGTGCATCTGGCATGTGGAGATCTCTGGAGTGGCGGGATTCTGACGTTAATGATCATCCCAGTGCCAGTAGTGGTGCTGGTGGGGACGGGGACCTTTTCCACACTGGTCGCTATGCTGCCAGGTGGGGTCTCAAGGGCGGTACAGATGTGGGATCACATACCAGTTTCTTCTTAGAGGAGCGGTTGCTACTGTCTTTGTCCCTCGGTGCCACTGACTCAGTGCTCATGCCCCTCAGGTCCATAGGCTTTTCAGTTCTGTAGGGTACCTGCTACTGAGAATTGCCATGAGCCATGGGAACCAGATTGAGAAGGTCTCAGTGCCAGTGATACCAAGGATACTGATCATGCCAGTTAACATCTATGGATATTTTGGAGCTCACTATGGGGACTTCCCACTCCCTTTTTCAATGATTTGTTAGAAGGGTCCTTGGCTTGTTTCTTCGATAAACTGCCTTTAGTTGTTGAGGGCTGTGGGGAAGACTCACATCTGCCAGGTGATTTGTTGCACGGGTCCAGAGAGGATTTGAGAGCAGCCTCCATGAAGACAATCTTCTCTTGAGATCCCTATTCTTACGAAACCAGGAACTGAATTGCTGGCAAAGACCACACTTTTGTGAAATGTGGCCTTCCCTGAGGCAGGGAATAGCGAAAACACTTGGAGTGCTTGTCTGAGATGGAGATTACCTCTTTGCAAGAGAGGCACTTCTTGAAGCCCGGTGAGCCGGGCATACCCTGTTGGAGGAGGGGTCTTAAACGAGGAAAAAGGTGGGAAAGAAACTAAATTTTCTTTTCTTTTCTTTTTTAAAGGGTAAAAGAAGAAAAGAAGAAGATGAAACTACAACTAGAACTACAACTAAGAACTAGGAGGGTAACTAACTCTAGAAATAAGAAAAGGAGTACTTGTGGCACCTTAGAGACTAACAAATTTATTTGAGCATAAGCTTTCGTGAGCTACAGCTCATTTCATTGGATGCATTCGGTGGAAAACACAGTGGGGAGATTTATGTACAGGCGTGTATATAAATTTATATATATATAGGTGTGTATATAAATCTGTAGCTCACAAAAGCTTATGCTCAAATAAATTTGTTAGTCTCTAAGGTGCCACAAGTATTCCTTTTCTGTTTGCGAATACAGACTAACACGGCTGCTACTCTATAACTCTAGAAATGCAGATTAAAGTAATGGTACTAACTGACTGCAAATAGCTCCATCTTTAGGTTGAGAAGGAACTGAGGGGGGTTAGCCTGTGGACACTGGCTAGCCTCCTGGTGCAGCACAAGGAGAGACGGTACATGTGTGGGCCTAATGGACATTGCTACCGAAGTTCTCTGATTAGCAATGCAGGGATGCAAGCACACCTATAGTGGAGCACCCTATGGACACTAATCAAACAAGAAATATAATTTACAGTGCTAGTCTCAGTTTTTTACAATAGTTTAGAGAAATGTCAGAATTCAAAATGTTAGAATGCCCTTTTAAAAAGTACATGACTTTTCCCTCAAAACATAGTTCCATTACCTATCATATCTAAATTAAACTGATCCCATCTTACATATCAAGAAATCTGCCCAGTTCAGTTATAAAAGATTTTTGAAGAACAGTTATTGGCTAGGAAACTCAATTCAACTACTATATTCCCTTTATAGTCATATTAGAAACCCAGATACACAATCCATCCGTATCTGCCACAGACAACTATTCAAAAATAATGGATATGGAGAGAAAAAATGAAAATTAATAATTATGATTCATTGGCCCTTTTGACAAGGTGTATGGATGCTCTGCCATGTAAGGGGTTGTCAAGGTTCCTTCCCCACTCTGAACTCTAGGGTACAGAAGTGGGGACCTGCATGAAAGACCCCCTAAGCTTATTCTTACCAGCTTAAGTTAAATGCTGCCACCACCAAATTGTTACACAAAGAACAGGGGAAGTGCCCACTTGGAAATGTCTCCCCCCCAGAATATCCCTCCATGCACTACACCTCCTTTCCTGGGGAAGGCTTGATAAAAATCCTCACCAATTTGCATAGGTGAACACAGACCCAACCCTTGGATCTTAAGAACAATGAAAAAACAATCAGGTTCTTAAAAGAAGAATTTTAATTAAAGAAAAAAGTAAAAGAATCACCTCTGTAAAATCAGGATGGTAAATACCTTACAGGGTAATCAGATTCAAAACATAGAGAATCCCTCTAGGCAAAACCTTAAGTTACAAAAAGACACAAAAACAGGAATATACATCCCATTCAACACAACTTATTTTATCAGCCATTTAAACAAAACAGAATCTAATGCATATCTAACTAGATTGCTTATACCTTACGGAGTTGTGACCTGCATTCCTGCTCTGGTCCTGGCAAAAGCATCACACTGACAGAGAGAACCCTTTGTTTCTCTCCCACTGCCCCCTGCCAGCTTTGAAAGTATCTTGTCTCCACTTGGTCGTTTTGGTCGGGTGCCAGCGAGGTTATCTTAGCTTCTTAACCCTTTACAGGTGAAAGGGTTTATTCCTCGGCCAGGAGGAATTAAAAGGTATTTACCCTTCCCTTTATATTTATGACAGGTGTTACCCAGTTTCTGCCTACCACAGGCTGATCTGGGGCAATGTTATAAAAGAGAAAGAGAATGTGGTGACAAAGAGACTGTCTTTGGGGAAAGGTGTGTACACTCCCCAAAGGTGTGTACACTCCCCAGCTGGCTGAAAGCTGGTAAGACTTTGGTGTCAATACTGCATAGTTTAAATTGATTGTCCTGGTTTTGAGTTTTGTGTTGGAAATCAAGCAAGTCATGACGAAAAGGATGTGAAGTAACCTGTCACTAAGATTTCTATTTTTCCCTCCCGGCTGGTAAATTGCCTATTGGTTTATAAAACTTGTTTTACTGGAGCTGTCAGCTGTTTGTCATTAGGGCTTCTGGATATGTGAGAAGGGGAAGAAAAAGGCAAAAAAACAAAAGGAAGGCTTATAAAAGAGTCTACTACAACAAGAGATTATAGAACTGGCCAGCCAAAGGACAAGATGAAATCCTTCCCACACACTATGCAGTTTCTGCTTTTTCTATCAAAACCCTTTTAGAAATTGTTAGACAAGTTTCTGTTCAGAGTTTGCTCCTTTTTTTTTCTGCGTGTACATTCTATAAACCTAATGCCAGCATGTTTGTAAGAAGCACATGAGATGCATTGCTCAGTAAACCTTACCCAAACCGCTGAAGTCAATAGGAGTCAACAGACTTTGGCTCAATTCACAAGTTTCTGTCTGTGACAGAGAGCAAATCTTCTGAGTTCTTGTCAGTCATTTCCATATAGACATAACTAAGCCTATATTTTAGTCTGGGTATTTTTAGTACAAGTCATGGAGCGGTCACGGGCAGTAAACAAAAATATTAGAATGCCCCTTTGAAAAATGTAGATGAGCTCTCCATGACTTGTACTATATACCCCTAACTAAAACTTAGGCCAGAGAGGTGTGGGTGCTCAGAGTGGAGCGGTCTAGGGGTACTGTGGGTGCTGGGAGGGTGGCTCAGGACCCCCCGCTGGTGCTGGGAGGAGGCGGGCAGTAGCCTGGGAGCCCCCACTGGTGCGGAGGGGAGGGTTGGCAAGGCTGGCAGGCTCCCTACCCGGCTCTGTGCAGCTCCCGGGAAGTGGCCAACATGTCCCAGCCTACAGTTCCTAGGGGGAGAAAAGGCCAGGGGGGCTCCGCACACTGCCCTCACCATAAGCTCTGGCTCCACAGCTTCCATTGGCTGGGAAACTGCCAGCCAATGGGAGCTGCGGGGGGTGGTGCCTGGCAGGCAAGAACAGTGTGCAGACCCCTCTGGCCCCTCAGCCTAGGAGCTGCAGGGGCAGCTACTGCTCTCTGGGGAGGCCCCCTGAGGGTAAGCACTTCTCCATCCCCAACCCACTGCCCCAGCCTTGAGCCCCCCTCCCATACCCCAACTGCTGCTGCTGCTGCTGGATGGCCCCCCAGTGGTGGCCTGAAACTGCCCCAGCTGTGGTCAGTGCGGTTGGCCCAAGGGCTGCTTGATATGCTTGGAGAGCCCCAGAACCATCCACACCAGCTGCTGCAGAAGTCACAGAGGTCACGGAATCCATGATTTCCGTGTCCTCTGTGACAGACGTGCAGCCTTAGACATAACCTCTTTTATTTTATTTTTTGTGCTCTAACATTGCTTAGATAGAGTGGAGTAAATCTGAAGGAGATGGTATTATTTAATTTGTTGCCATTCTGTTGTTGCTCTAGCTAAGACATTGACTTTTAAAATTTCCAGTCATTATTTTCCTGGCAAAATCATTTGTGTTGGAATTATGAACCTATAAATCATTACCATATTCTTCTTGACAAAACACTTTGACACTATTTGCCATTTTGTAGCTTTTCTCTGACACCTCTCTCATCCCTATCTGGTAAGAACATTCTACCTTGTTTGCAGCCTAACAATCCAGAATGCAGCATCACTTGCAAAGCAAACATCCAAAAGAGAAAATGGAATAAGAAAAAAATCACAAAAAAAGAAATGAGCAAGAAGAGGAATGGAATGTTACTTTCTTTCATACTTCAGACTTATATCTGAGCTGAGAAAAATACTCCCATAAGACAAGGCTGCATAGAAATGCATTGTAAAAGTCTCTCCAAAGAGGCATTTAGATAGTGACTAAGATAAATGCAAACAAATCAAAGTGCAAAGCAATATTTTCAATTTTTTGGGAAAACACAGCCATAAGTTTTCCTTTCAGCTTTCATCAAATATTAACCATAGGCCATCTGCAACTGGAGACCTACTGAGTCTTTAATGGCAATTTAAAACAGCTTTATATTGTACAAACTGTATTCTTGGATCTATAACTTTTATTGAGCCAAGTGTTTAAAGAGGTCTCAATGAGGCACTAGTGTTGTGCCTGCAATCAACTGTTGGTGCAGTTAATTGTGGGTGCACCTGAGAGCAGTTAGTTGTCAGGCCAACTGTAAACTGGACCCGCAATTGACAGCAGTGTATAAAGATCTTATAAATGTAAGATCAAGGATTGTTCTTCAAATTTGCCCCAGTCACTATAGTTTGTTTTATGTATTTATATGGTCATCATCACTGTAGTATCTGAGTGTGTCATAATTTTGGGTTGGTGCCAAATTATTATCGTGAATTGCTGTGATTGATATGAATGAATGTGGTGAACATGAGTTTGGTATGGCTTGATATGTTTGAATTTGCTAGAGGATTCTGGGAACAGGGTTCTCTTAGCATCAGACAGTTTATATGGAAATTTACTACAAGTGCTGAAACCACACTTGAATGGTTAATCAAAGGTTCTATCTGTGAGTATGTGTGTGTGTGTGTGTGTGTCTTAGTTAAAACTTTGGTCAGCTGACAGCCAGCTCACAAAAGTAAAGAAAATGCAGAAGATGCAATCAGTAAGCTTGGTACAGAATGATCCAGGTCAAAATGAGCCTTTAGGGAAGCACCACACTAAGAGCTTAAGTGAATGACTAATGAGAGGGTAAATGTCAACTGATCTTTGGTCTCCATCCATTTTGCAGCCCCCTTCTAAAATATTAATTAGAAAAACCAGTAATGGAATGCTCACAGGACATATTTCCGGGACATGTGACTCCTTTGAAAACAAGAGGAATAAATGCTAAGCTGAGTTAGTCAGTTAGTTAACATCTGAAGAGATCTGTGATGCTGTAAGATAGAGGGCCTCAGGGTAACCAAGACCCTGCTTTGGGGAACATTTGACAGACCAAGTACTTGAGAGGGGAAGAGAAGAGAAGAAAAGAAGTCTCCATCTAGGACTGGTAGCTATACCTGCTTTGTTTGCCAGTCAGGATACTGTGTAAGGCCAACATAGTTACTGGAGGTTTATGCTTGGGAAATTGAGGCTTATTAGGAAGATGTATTATATAAACTTTTAGTGCTTGTGTGATTCTTTCTCAAATAAACTGCTGTGCATTGAGCAAATTGAATCTGAATTTTCACTGGTACCAGTAAAAATCTGTCCAGCTGTGGGCAGATCTGTTTCAACAAATAATCACTGATGAATTTTATCTGCACAAAAACCCATGAGCTACAGAAGTATTATCAGTCACATTTTTCTGATAGAGAAACTGAGGCAATGAGATTGAAGAGTTGCCCAAGGTCCATAGTATGCTCACACCTTGAATACTGTGTGCAGTTCTGGTGGCCCCATATCAGAAAAAATATACATTAGAATTAACAAAGATGCAGAGAAGGGCAACAAAATTATTAGGGGTATGGAACAGTGTCCATGTGAGGAGAGATTAAAAGGACTGAGAGTGTTCATCTTAAAGGAGAGATGGCTAAAGGGGGATATGATAGGGAATAGCATGGAGAAAGTGAATAGGAAAGTGTTAATTACCCATTCACATAACACAAGAACAAGGGGTCATCTGATGAAATTACTAGACAGCAAGTTTAAAGCAAAGAAAAAATCTACTTTTTCATGCAATGCACAACCTGTGGAACTTATTGCCATGTGATATTTTAAGGCCAGAAATAAAACTGGGTTCAGAAAAGAATTAGGTAAGTTTATGGAGGAAATGTCCATCAATGGCTATTAGCCAAGAGGGTCATGGATGTAACCCCATGCTCTGGGTCAGGGCTGGCCTTACCATGAGGCAAACTGAGACGTCCACCTCAGGTGCCAGACTGTGAAGGGGTGCCACTAGGACCCAGAGTGGAGAAATTGTGACTGCTGCTGGTGCATATGTATTCTCTCTGCTCTTGATGCACAGAGATGGTGGAGTGCTGTGCTGGAGGAAGGAGGGCACAAGAGACATAACAGGCAGGCAGGAGAAAAGGTGAGAGGGAATATCAGAAAACAGAAGGTGCTGCAGGGAGAGAGAGGAGGAGGAACCTCTTATGTACCTCTTTAGCACTCCCAGGAGCCTGCATTGATTAACACCAGCATCTCAGGGAGCTTTCTGTTTCCTGCTGCTTCCCTGAACCCACTTGAAGAGAACAGGCAGTCAGCTGAAGTAGTAGGAGCCAGTTAGGCCCTTAAGACGCTGATATCTTCCCTCACTCAGGCCCTGCTACCAGCTTGCTTATTTGTCCCCTTCAACTGAGGTGCATCCAGGAAGGGTCACCACCCAAGAAATGTACACACACCACTACCTTGGAAAAACAATTAAAAATGAGATCATACAGTTACTGGCAACAAAAGTCAAACAGATGATTGTGGCAGATTTGAAGTCAGCAACATATTACTCTGTTATTCTGGACTGCACACCTGACATCAGCCATATGGAACAAATGATTTTAATGGTGCGTTTTGTAACAACAACAGAACCTAGTGAAAATGTCCCTGCAATGGTGACTGTCAGAAAGCATTTTCTAGAATTTATTGACATTGATGATACTACATGAGCTGGTATGACAAATGTGCTTCTTAAAAAGCTGGGAGATACAGTAATTGCAATAACTGATATGAGAGGTCAGGGTTATGATAATGGTGCCAACTTGAGAGGAAAGAACAGAGGAGTGCAGACACAGATCCAAGAGTTAAACCCTCAAGCTTTTTCTGGCCCATGCAGTTCTCATTCATTGAACTTGGTGGTCAGTGATGCAGCATCAGCTTCTAGTGAGGCTGCTGAATTTTTTAATGTAATTCAAAGCATCTATGTATTTTTCTCTGTATCAACTCATCGATGGCAAATTTTGAAGCAACATCTGGGAACATCCTCTCTGACACTGAAACCACTGAGTGCCACATGATGGGAAAGTCTAGTGGAGGAGATAAAATCTATCAAATACCAAATTGGGAAGACTGATGATGCCATACTTGCCATTATGGAGGATAATGCTATGACGGGAACTGTTCATGGGAGAACAGTGGCAGAGGGAAATGGAATCACCAGAAAAATACATAACTTCAAATTTCTGTGTGGCTTAGTGTTGTGGCATGACATACTGTTTGAAATAAATGTTGTAAGCAAGAGACTCCAAGGTGTTAACCTTGGTATATCTGGAGCAATGAAACAACTGGACAAAGCAAAGTCATACCTACTGTCTTACCAGTCAGATGAGGGTTTTCAAAATGTTCTGAAGAGTGCACAGAAGTTGGCAGAGGAACTTCACACTGAAGCTATTTTCCCACCCATTCAGGAATACAAGAGTCACTGAAGAAGACATTTTGATGACGAGGCACCGGATAATCCCATAAGAGATCCCAAGCACCAATTCAAAGTTGAATTCTTTAACCAGGTGCTAGATTGTGCAATACAGTCAGTTGAAGAACATTTCATACAGCTCAAGAAACACAGCAGTGTTATATTTGGGATGTTGTATGATATTTCAAAACTCCTCTCTATACCTGAAGAAGACCTATACCAGCAATGCAGGGCACTAGAGACAGTGTTGACACATGATGACATGCGTGATATTGATGCGAATGATTTAGATGATGAACTGAAAGCCCTTTCAAGATACATTTCAGCAGGATGAACTCCAAAGGCTGTTCTGGAATATATGTGCACAAATAAGATGACCATCCTCTTTCCAAATGCCTTTGTTGCTCTGCACATACTTCTAACATTTTCTGTAACAGCTGCAAGTGGAGAACGCAGCTTCTCTAAGCAGAAGTTAATAAAAAACATATGTTCCACAATGACACAGGAGAGACTGATCGGCCTTGCAACCATCTCAGTAGGGCATGAGCTGGCCCAGACTGTGGACCATCAGGAAGCAGTTCAAATCTTTGCAACCAAGAAGGCATGGAAAGCACAACTTTGATTATTCAAACAGAT
This sequence comes from Dermochelys coriacea, assembly GCF_009764565.3. NCBI lineage: Eukaryota > Metazoa > Chordata > Testudines > Dermochelyidae > Dermochelys > Dermochelys coriacea. Next base: position 29,076,464 of record NC_050069.1, on the reverse strand, counting down.
AAAAATACCAGTGTTTACTATGCAGACAAGAAAAGTTATATTTGCTGTTCAGGCATTTGAAAGTTAAGTGTTACTTAAAATTTTGAACAAGGCATTTTAAGTTGTTAGTTCTCCTTTATTGGGGTAGGTAGCAGAGCAGTACCATGAGAGGAGTAGAACAGGAAGAAGGCAGAATTGAGACCTTTCAAAGTTTTGGGCCAAGCGAGGGGGCATGGGGGCGTCATTTGAGCTCCCTGCCGCAGGTGCCAAAATGTTGTGTGCTGGTCCTGCTCTGGGTGTCCCTAAACCTCTGACTCCCAGAAAATGGGACTGGCTGAAAGGGGATGGGTCACTTGAAATTGATCCCTTGATACAGGGCTTGATTAACCATTGGTCTGACCCAATATGTTTGTTCTTATGTTTATATTCTCATGTCATGGAGGAAGCCTGAGACAGACTTGGGAATTGAGGTCTCTGGAAACTCCAATACCATTGTCTTAAACACAAGTCCATCCATCCTTATAATTATTGCAGACTTACTAAAGACCCTGAGTGGGATTTTTACAAATTCTCTGCATTGGTCTAACTCTACTCTTATTAAAGTCAATGGGACCTTTGCTCTTCACTTCTACAGGTGCAGAGTTAGGCCAGTATTGAGCTCTTTTAAAATAATCCCACTTTTTATTTTAAAATAATCCTACTTTTAACTTTCAGTGAAGGTATGTGAGTAAACATAAATTACTCTAAACCATTCATCAAATATATGATAAAAATACAAAACCATATTTTAATATATTCTGAAGTTCATCACACTGCATAAAATAAACTTGCCAAGATTTGAAAGACCCAGCCACCCAGCTGATGAAGGAGCCACAGGACAGCTTGCTTTCATGCTCAGTCATAAAGGAGAAAAACACCCTTTTAAGAGACGGTAAACTAAGCTTATTTTCTCAGCTCTGAGAAACCTTGCAATGTATTCTGTCATAGGCTATGTCTACACTACAAGCTAGGGGTGTGATTCCCCTGCTCATGTGTACATATTCACACTACGTCTCCTCGAGCCAGTGTGAGCATAACTAGCAGGATTGCTGTGGAGCATGGATAGTGGTGGTGCAGACAAGACTGAACCATGATACTTACATACCCACCAGTTTCTGGGAGATTTGTATTGAGCACAGCTCAGCTGTGCCTCTGCTGTCACTACCAGTGCTACTGTGGCTGCCTGTGCTAATTTGATGAACACTAGCACAAGTAGGTGTATGTGAGCAGGGGACTGACATCTCTAGTTCATAGTGTAGACATGACCTTAAAGGCCAGTACAGAAATATATTGTTACCTTTCCAGACCACTCCTTTAATTGATGCAAACTTAGGGTACTTCCCACTCACCTGCCTTGTCCCTCTTTTCTCACCTATTCTCCAATGTCTCCATACAATAGCTCTATCATCTATTGATTTAGGGCTCTATGTTAGGATTTTCAAAGCATCAAAGAAAGTTAGATGCCCAACTCCCATTGAAAGTTTGAAAATCTCAGCCATAAGAATCACAGCTGTGCCTCCAGAACTGTAGCTTCCATACCACGAAAGCCAGCTCTAAAGGGCAATAAGGATCTAGCTTTTTTGTACTGCAGAATGAACTCCAGGATACAGAAAGTTTTTTTGTTTGTTGGCATCTGCAGCAAACGGACAAGTTTAGATTTCATGTTTCTAAGTGTCAATCCCTGAATAGCTATTGACCTTGTCAATTACAGGGAATTTCAGTAAACACAGCAATTCTGAGTCTCCTCTTACCCTGGCACAATTCAGAAGTAACTGAACTGAAATCGGTGGAGTTACACAAGTTTTAAACTGGTGAGCCAGGCCCTTCCTGTTGCTATTTCAGGGTGAAAAAGTTAGGCTCAACCATTTATTTTTTTCTTTTGAGTAGTTCCCTTCTTTGATAAAAAGGAAACATTTTGTGTAACATTAACTTCCATTAATATAAAAGAATGATATGAGAAAGCCTATTAAGGGAACTGGCAGCTACTTGATGTTGAAAAGAAAGCAGAAGAGCTACTGAAGCACTATATATATATATTGTTCAATAAATATGCTGTTTCCAAAATGTCTCTGCTATTTATTTCATAACAAAAATAAAATGTACTTGTTTCTTGTAGCATTTAATTGCATATAATAGCATTACAATGGTAATGATATACAATAACAATGCTGGTTCCAAAACAGCATGCTAGTGGCCAGAAACATTCAAACTTTGATCATTCTTAATATCAATAAATGGAACATGGAAACAGTAAAGCTAAGCTGATAACCAACTTGTGCTACACTAACTTCTGTAAGATGCTTGTATTGAGCTACCGTCCCTTCATCTGTAGGAGGAAGCTCACTAAAGCAAGACACAATTTAAGGTAAAATTCACTGAAGAAAAATTACTAGACAGTTGAGGAAAAACTCTACTCTCCTGCTTTAGTACATTTTTAAAATCTACATTTGCATTTTTGTTATAATACTTGCAGAAAAGATTACAAATATTTGAAGCCACAGGGTTTTATTGCTGGCAATAACACCAATCCACTGTTCCCCTGGTATTAGCTTCCAGACATTGATGATCTTCACCTCTACTCTTTTCTATTACTTTGTTCAAGCCCTGGTGATTTTGTTAGTTTTCATGTTATTCCCCAGACACTGATTTTCCTCTAGCTCTTTGTTTTTCATTGCAAGTCTTAATAGTTTCTCTCCTCCCGCCCCCCTAACCCCTGCAACTCCCAATATTTCTCAGGCCCCAGTATCCTAATTAAAACTGTGTATTGATGTACTACTTAGTTTGGAAAAAGAAAAGGAGTACTTGTGGCACCTTGTTAGTCTCTAAGGTGCCACAAGTACTCCTTTTCTTTTTGTGAATACAGACTAACACAGCTGCTACTCTGAAACCTGTACTTAGTTTGGTTGAGTAGTACATCAAGAAAGTAGAAAGTAGGTTGGAGGGTGAAGTTTCACAGAGCATTCTGAGAAATTTAAACTCAGTGGTTTAAATTACTTTGCACATGATAACTTTCTACTATATCTAGTGTAGCTAAAATTCTGCTGTACCTAGACTCATCAATGTAATATTGATTTGAAAATTAACCATTGACAGCCAGAATTTGGCCAGTCTTGCAACTGGATACTTAAGGAGACGACGGGAGAGGATAAAGGCAGCAATTCCCCTCCTTTGTCCCCTTCTCAGGGGCAGCCAGAATCCTTGAGCACATGGGGGAAGTATGAGCATAGCCAGTGACATGAAACATGTTCAAGGGCTGGCATGGGAACGGTGGGTGGGTAAGGGTCAGCTGTGGGAAAATTCATATGTAGACTCCCCCCTCACACCCTACGTTACCAGCACTCCCAGCTATCTTCAAGACACCACTGACTTCCTGAGGAAACTACAATCCATTGGTGATCTTCCTAAAAACACCATCCTAGCCACCATGGATGTAGAAGCCCTCTACACCAACATTCCACACAAAGATGGACTACAAGCCGTCAGGAACAGTATCCCCGATAATGTCACGGCTAACCTGGTGGCTGAACTTTGTGACTTTGTCCTCACCCATAACTATTTCACATTTGGTGACAATGTATACCTTCAAATCAGCGGCACTGCGATGGGTACCCGCATGGCCCCACAATATGCCAACATTTTTATGGCTGACTTAGAACAATGCTTCCTCAGCTCTCGTCCCCTAATGCCCCTACTCTACTTGCGCTACATTGATGACATCTTCATCATCTGGACCCATGGAAAAGAAGCCCTTGAGGAATTCCACCATAATTTCAACAATTTCCATCCCACCATCAACCTCTGCCTGGACCAGTCCACACAAGAGATCCACTTCCTGGACACTACGGTGCTAATAAGCGATGGTCACATAAACACCACCCTATATCGGAAATCTACTGACCACTATTCCTACCTACATGCCTCTAGCTTTCATCCAGATCATACCACACGATCGATTGTCTACAGCCAAGCTCTACGATATAACCGCATTTGCTCCAACCTCTCAGACAGAGACAAACACCTACAAGATCTCTATCAAGCATTCTCACAACTCCAATACCCACCTGCTGAAGTGAAGAAACAGATTGATAGAGCCAGAAGAATAGCCAGAAGTCACCTACTACAGGACAGGCCCAACAAAGAAAACAACAGAACGCCACTAGCAATCACCTTCAGCCCCAAACTAAAACCTCTCCAACGCATCATCAAGGATCTACAACCCATCTTGAAGGACGACCCATCACTCTCACAGATCTTGGGAGACAGGCCAATCCTTGCTTACAGACAGCCCCCCAATCTGAAGCAAATACTCACCAGCAACCACACACCACACAACAGAACCACTAACCCAGGAACCTATCCTTGCAACAAAGCCCGTTTCCAGCTCTGTCCACATATCTATTCAAGGGACACCATCATAGGGCCTAATCACATCAGCCACACTATAGGAGGCTTGTTCAACTGTGCATCTACCAATGTGATATATGCCATCATGTGCCAGCAATGCCCCTCTGCCATGTACATTGGTCAAACTGGACAGTCTCTACGTAAAAGAATAAATGGACACAAATCAGACATCAAGAATTATAACATTCAAAAACCAATTGGAGAACACTTCAATCTCTCCGGTCACTCGATTACAGACCTGAGGGTGGCTATTCTTCAACAAAAACATTTCAAAAACAGACTCCAAGGAGAGACTGCGGAATTGGAATTAATTTGCAAACTGGATACAATTAACTTAGGCTTGAATAGAGACTGGGAATGGATGAGTCATTACACAAAGTAAAACTATTTCCCCATGTTATTTCTCCCCTCCACCCCACCCCCCACTGTTCCTCAGATGTTCTTGTTAACTGCTGGAAATAGCCTACCTTGCTTGTCACCATGAAAGGTTTTCCTCCCTCCCCCCCTGCTGCTGGTGATGGCTCATCTTAAGTGATCACTCTCCTTACAGTGTGTATGGTAAAACCCATTGTTTCATGTTCTCTGTGTGTGTATATCCATCTCCCCTCTGTATTTTCCACCAAATGCATCCGATGGAGTGAGCTATAGCTCACGAAAGCTTATGCTCAAATACATTTGTTAGTCTCTAAGGTGCCACAAGTACTCCTTTTCTTTTTGCCAATACAGACTAACATGGCTGCTACTCTGACACCTGTCATACTGACCTTGTTAGAGTGACCACTTTGGTGTGCACCTCCTCCAGCACCTTGGTGAGTGGAGCTACTCTGGTTAGATTGATCAGATAATTCAGTATTACTCAAAATAATACCTCTGCTATCTGCAAATTCCAGTATGACCACAGCCTATTCAGTAGATGCTAGAAGTCTCAATTCTCATTCTGCTCCCTAGAGAAAAAGTCGTCTGTTCTTGAACGCTGCACCCCACCCCTCAGTAGCATATCACTTCCCGCTCCACAAGTTCAGTTCCACTGACTAGTGCACTGTGTGGACAGAGCAATAGCTCCATTCATTCCCCATCTCTCTCCACCCACCAGAGCATGGAAGGAATAGCAGCCCCATTTAGCCTGTTCTCTATATTACCTACAGAAATACAGTAATCAGATCTTTCTATTTAACAGGATGTTACCATATTACAAGTAAGCACCATTACACTCCCTATTATATGTTGTTTTTAGTGATTTTTTGTTGTGGAGTAACATGTCTATATACACATATTTAAGAGACCAGGCAAGCCTATCCAATGTTAATGTGATTTGTTAATAATGTTTTGTTGGTTTTTTGGATTTTTTGGCAGATAAATGTCTAGATATCTATCTATCTGTCACCTGTCTGATTTGCTGGGTACATAATAGTAGTGAGTTAATTTTTCCATAACAGAACCTCCCATATTTTTTGACCATGTCTCTCTGGTAGGACTATTTTCCTTTTACAATAGCTTGAACAACTACTAGCCAATGAGACATTAATACTTATTTCCTCTTGTGGGACCATTTCCACTAGGAAGATCTAGGAGGATTACCAAGGATCATTTGTGTTATTTGGCTATGAATTGCATGCCATACTGTTTAATGACTGGAAATGTCCATCATATATGCATAATATTTTCTTTTTCACTGTTTCTCTAACATTTATCCCAATCAATCTATGTTGTTACCTGACTGGCATGAGGTACCATTTGAAACAGTATATTAAAAGCAATTTTATTTTATTGTGCTATAGACTGAGGTTGCTATTCCTCTTTTTCCAGAATCAAACCCCATTCCTCCAGGTAGTTTGTCTATTCAGGCCCTTTTTAGTATTATCATGTAGATTGCTCCTAAAATCCCACCTACTGGAGTATAAATAGTGAACTATTTGTGCATGATTTCATATAAGAGCCTTACTTGTAGTGATTTTGTTCTGTGATTCTGGAGGGGATGGGAGTTGGGGCAGGACAAAAAACCCCTACTGAATATGATTTCCTGTCTTATTTTTAATTTATGTGTGCAGTGTTGGCAGCATTGGATAGAAGATATTAGAGAGACAAGGTGGGTGAGCGAATATCTATTATTGGACCCACTTCTGTTGGTGAGAGAGAGACAAGCTTTTGAGCTTCCACAGAGCTCTTCTTCAGATCTGGGACATGTACTAAGACTATCACAGCTAAATATAAGGAGAAACATTGTTAACATAAGTAGTTAGCATACATTTCAAGAGAACATTCAAGGTGAAGTGACCTGTTAACACCACTTCAGTCATAGAGGGGGAAAGGGGGAATAAAATTGGGGGTAGTTTAAATGGGTTATAGATTGTTGTAATAAGCCATAGATCCAGCGTCTCCATTCTGTCCATGATTTTTTGTGTCTGGAAAGTTATGAATTTAAGTTCCCAGGTTCATCATTGGAAGGTGTTGTGCAGGATGCAGGTTTCCTTTGAGGATGAGAACAGAGAGATCAGATATAGTGTGATTGTTACTGAAAAGTGTTCACTCACAGGTGACATGGTTTTTGTTTTTTATCATTTTTCTGTGTGAATTCATTTGAGAATGTAGTGATTGTCTGTTTCATCCACATAGTTGTTATTGGGTCACTTAGTGCACTGGATGAGGTACACCATGTGTTGTGATAGGTATGTGTAGGACCCAGGGATCTTGAAAGGTGTCTTGTGGGGGAGGGGGGGAGCGGGGTGTTGATCCTCACAGTGTTGGTGGTCTTATCAGAAAGGCCAATGACTGAAGGAAACAGGAGATTGAACTGGCTTCTTATCTTTAAGGTGGTCCGCAGCCGAAGCCTATTGATGGGACAACTTGAGCTGCTGCTGCTCATTCTGTCATTATTCAGTAAATGAAGTCCATGGCTGGAACTTTTCTTCAGCGCTAAGTTCATGAAGTACTGGAGATGCTTTGACAAAGCATACGTATGTATAATCATATGTCATATAAATCATATATCATATAAACATATGTATAATCTAGATTCCAAAGGCTACACTATGAGACATCCCTTCTGCAATTAATTTTTATGTACAGAAAAGGGAAGAATAGCATAGCAGAATGCGTGAGATACAGATTTGACTCAGAGACCAAGAGCAATCTGACTGGACTGAGAGATCAGTTAGATAACTTACCAGGCATATTTATGGTGACAGGGAAGCTAAAGAGAGTAGCTAGTTGCAGGACTAAATAATTCAAAATTTATTCCACTATCTGCAGGTTAAGGTTCCTAGTCACGAATGACTTATGCTCTGTGTAAGGTCAATTTCCTCAATAGTGTGGATACCCAAGGGAAACTGGTAAGATATGGAAGCTATTTATAATGTTGACACAGTAATTTGTAAAAGATACTGAGGATCCTAGTGAAATAGATACTTTGGAAACTCAGTAACAAGAGCAAGGATTAAAATCAGAGCTCAGTGCCTGTCCAAATAATAGCAGGCATCTAATTTTATAAGGCATTAATGGATGTACAACTTGTCTAATTGTTGGACTGGCTGAACATTTCCAAGCAACTAATTTTAAACAGTGCATGCTTCAAGCAATAGAAAAAAAAGTCCAAACAATATTGGACCTGATACTGCCACCTTTTACTCAAACTAAATACTACTCCATAAATAGTTCCAGTGTAAGCAGTAAGACTGTTGTGAAGTAGGTAATTTCTCAACTTGAGTATGGGTGTGTCATGGGGTATACAAACCCCACACTGGGCAACAAATGGTTAAGGAACTACTCTGGCCCAGCCAGCCATGCCCTGCCTCACCTGTAGGAAATGCTCCAACCTGGAAAAAGGAGGTAAAAGGCAGGGGAACAGCTCATTTGGAGACAGATCAGGGAAAAGAGCAGACCTGCAACCTGCAGTTCTAGCAGTGGAGACCTGAGGAAAGGCAGAAATCTCTCCCTGAGACAACTGCCTAATGATCCCTTTTTGAGGAATTTTGGGGAACTTGCCACAGAGACAGCCCAAGAGGGAAGCATTCCCCTCTTCCCCTCATATGAGCCCTGGACTTCGGTAATCCCCTTAATTTTTTTGGTTTGGACTCCCCCAACAAGGGAAAGCCCTTCCCCTGAACTGACCCAGGAGGGCTGCGACATACCACAGGAGGAGGAAGTTGCTGCCTGAGGAAGATCTACCATGCTGTATGCCACTACCAGAAGGTGTTTTATGGTGAATAGGCACCTTTGCACACCTTAACCCAGAAGGTGACTTTGGGACAATCGCCCAGGCGAAGGGGGAGTGGAGATAGGAAGTGGCCCAGGGAGGGCAGCTGTCATAAATATAAAGGGAAGGCTAACCACCTTTCTGTATACAGAAAGGTTCTGAAGAGCATTCCTGATCTATTCCCAGCAAAAGCATCACACAGACAGGCAGACCCTTTGTTCCCCGCCCCCACCTCCAGCTTTGAAAGTATCTTGTCTCCTTATTGGTCATTTTGCTCAGGTGCCAGTGAGGTTATCCTAGCTTCTTAACCTTTTACAGGTGAAAGGGTTTTGCCTCTAGCCAGGAGGGATTTTATAATTCTGTATATAGAAAGGTGGTTATCCTTCCCTTTATATTTATGACAGCAGCCTTGGCTCTAAACAAGGGTGCTGGAACAATTGTATAGTGGGAATGCTGAGAGCCAATAAACCAAAGTCTAAACCCTGTATATGATGGAAACCACTTCAGCCCCTATTTCTAGTATATATGGCTGTCAGATCACTGATAGTGCTCAAAGGACCATGGGTTGGAACCCGGTGGAGTGGGAGGACCCAGGCTCCCCTACCAACAACCGCCTGCAAGTCACAGGCCTTAGCTCTGATCACTAGATGACACTACTTGACCAACCAACCCCTGAGTGAGGACTGTCACAAGGTTGCAGAATCAGACAACTGTGATTTCACTAAAGGGATACAGATGTCATAAATATAAAGGGAAGGGTAAACATCTTTAAAATCCCTCCTGGCCAGAGGAAAAACCCTTTCACCTGTAAAGGGTTAAGAAGCTAGGATAACCTTGCTGGCACCTGAGCAAAATGACCAATGAGGAGACAAAACACTTTCAAAGCTGGGGGGGGGGGAGAAACAAAGGGTCTCTCTGTCTGTACGATGCTTTTGCCGGGAACAAAAAAGGGATGGAGTCTTAGAACTTAGTAAGTAATCTAGCTAGATATGCGTTAGAGTCTGTTTTGTTTAAATGGCTGATAAAATAAGCTGTGCTGAATGGAATGTATATTCCAGTTTTTGTGTCTTTTTGTAACTTGAGGTTTTGCCTAGAGGGATTCTCTATGTTTTGAATCTGATTACCCTGTAAGGTATTTACCATCCTGATTTTACAGAGCTGATTCTTTTACTTTTTCTTCTATTAAAATTCTTCTTTTAAGAACCTGTTTGCTTTTTCATTGTTCTTAAGATCCAAGGGTTTGGGTCTGTGTTCACTTATGCAAATTGGTGAGGATTTTTATCAAGCCTTCCCCCGGAAAGGGGGTATAGGGTTTGGGAGGATTTTGGGGGGAAAGATGTTTCCAAGCAAACTCTTTCCCTGTTGTATGTTTGTTAGATGCTTGGTGGTGGCAGCAATAAAATCCAAGGGCAAAAAGTAAAATAGTTTGTACCTTGGGGAAGTTTTAACCTAAGCTGGTAAATATAAGCTTAGGAGGTTTTCATGCAGGTCCCCAGATCTGTACCGTAGAGTTCAGAGTGGGGAAGGAACCCTGACAGATGTAAATTATATGAGCCAATATCATGCCATCAATTTTGCATATATGATTTCTATGGGCAGTTCTGCTTTAAAATCAATAGAATGATATGGCCATTAAAATCCCAACTATACATAAAAATGATGGGGTCTAAATTAGCTGTTAGCACTCAAGAAAGAGATCTGGAGTTATCATGAATAGTTCTCTGAAAACATCTGCTCTGCCTGGAGCAGTAGTCAAAAAAGCTAACAGAATGTTAGGAAGCATTAGAAAAGGAACAGAAAATATCATAATGCCATGATATGTATAAATGTATAGTACACCCACACCTTGAATACCGTTACCCCATCACTTAAAAGATATATTTGAAATGGAAAAAGGGAAACAAAAATTATTAAGGGTACAGAACCACTTACATATGAAGAGAGATTATAAAGACTGGGACTGTTCAGTTTAGAAAAGCGATGACTAAGGGGGAGTATGATAGAGATCTATAAAATCATGACTGGTGTGCAGAAAGTGAATAGGAAGTGTTATTTACCCCTTCACATAATGCAAGATCCAGGGGTCACCTGATGCAATTAAGAGGCATCAGATTTAAAACAAACAAAAGGAAATACTTCACATAATGCACAGTCAATCTGTGGAACTCACTGCCAGAGGATGTTGTGAAGGTCAAAAGTATAACTGGTTTCAGAAAGAATTAGATAAGTTCATTGAGACTATTAGCCAAGTTCATCAATAGCTATTAGCCAAGATGGTCAGGGATGCAACCCCATGTTCTGGGTTTCCCTCAGATTGCCAGATGTTGACACTGGACAACAGGGGGTGGATCACTTGATAATTTCCCGGTTTTGTTCATTTCCTTTGAAGCATCTGGCATTGGCCATTGTCAGAAGACCAATACTGGGCTAGATGGACCATTGGTCTGACCCAGTATGGCCGTTCTTGTGTTCTTATGCCTTCTTTCTATTCTCCCTCTTCCTATGCAGATCTGTAGGGGCAGACACAGTGTGTTCTTTAGTGTCTAATGGAAATTACCAGTGAAGTCCACCACTTGACCTTTAGCTCATTTGTACAGTCTGTGCCTATTTATTCAAACAAGGATGGGTAAAGGATAACACTGTCCTCAAGTGGCTGAAGGAGGTGGTCTAAAATTGCTCTCGGGGAAGAGATGTGCTGGGAACAAAATCCAGAAGGAAAATGGGAGGTGAGAAAGCTGAAAAATATCCACAAGTAGGGGTGGAGTGTCCTGGAAAATAGACAAAATCTACAAGTGGAATGGTGCTAGAAATCTTAGGAATGTAGGCTCATGATTACTTTGGTCTTTGAATAGTAGTTCATTAAAGAACTGAAATTCCTTATTTGCTAGAATTCTATACCTATAGGCATAACTATATATAGGAGACCCAACTCATATATCCTTGCCTTGGTAAGTTCACCATTAGAGCTACATGTCAAACACCATAATATAAATAAGAATTGTCTCTACTTATTTTATAAATGATAGGACAGAATAACAATAATGCATTTTTAAAATATTTTTGCATTACAGTATTCCATGCTTTAAAAGTTTTACATAAAATAACAAAATAAAACAAACTTCCTTTAAATACTTTACATTGTCACTGTAAATGGTCTTGGCTCCTTCAATATTTATCACAATACTGTTAATGTGAGTGTAAGTGAAACTGGGGCAAAAACAAAAATACATAAACCAAGATCAAGCTTTCCTTGATGTATCAGATCCATGCTGGGTGCTTTCAGTGGGATACTGCGCCTTAACCAAATTTCTTAACAATCCATTTTTTCCTTCTGTAAAGGACTTTGTTACATGTTATTTTCACTGCTCTGATTCAAAAAGTATGATGCTCAAAAAGTAAGTTGACAGGATTTTGCCCAGCAAGAATACTTTTCACGTTAACAATGCTGAGCCAACACCATCTCAGTTTAATTGCACTAACATTATAACAGCACCTTGGCAGCTGTTATGCTTCCAATAATATATATACTGTATGTAATTAAGATACAGAATACTAACGTTATCAGCCTAATGCTTCCTTCAGAGTCTATATAATGTCACTGAATATCTCACTGTGCAAATTCCTCTTTGAAATCAAAGGGATTTTGATTACTAAAAAATGCAAATTGTGTAGCACGTAGTATTCAGTGTCAATATGTTCCGCATACATTGTGAAGAGAAGATACCAGAGTGGGCATGTCATTTTTAAATGTAAATGCTGTATTCTGATCATTCCATTTATTTTTGTAACAAAACAAATTTGATGTTTTAAAGCTAGTTTTAGAGAATAAAAGGAATCCAAAGATGCAAAGAACAAAATAAAATAGTTACTTCCTCCAACCACCCACTAGCCCAAAAGAACCACTGGTTTTATTGCTGTTCTCTGAAGAATGTCTTAAAAAGATTCCAGTGTTTGTTGTTTTTGTTTTCTATACATATTTAGGCTGACAACCTGAAGATCATGTTTCATTTCAAGGCAATTTTGGCCATGAAAATCAGAGTTTTTAATGGAAATTGTGCCAGGCTTTTAAACATAGTGGCACAAAGACATATCATTAGAAAATTTTATTTAAGTTCATGTAATCAAGACATATGAGAAATGGAAGGTTTAATGGTAAGAGTGATTAACTGCTTTTTCTTTTTTAGGAATAAATAAATCTATTTCTTATTCTCTGGGGCAGTGAAAACACAGACAACACAAGTATTTGGAGTAAAAATTTAACTTAAGAGAATTTTAATCCTATCCTTCAAGTATCTTATATACGAAAAAGAGGAATCTTGAATAAGAGTAGAGAGGTCATTTTACCTCTAGATTTGACACTGAAGTGACCACTGCTGGAATACTGTGTCCAGCACTGGTGCGCATAATTCAAGGAGGATGTTGATAAATTGGAGAGGGTTCAGAGAAGAGCCACAATGATGACTACAGGATTAGAAAACATACCTTATAGTGATAGACTCAAGGAGCTCAATCTATTTAGTTTAAGAAAGAGAAGATGACTTGATTCCTGTCTATAAGTAAGGCTAAGATTTTGTCACGGTTATTTTTAGTAAAAGTCACAGACAAGTCATGGGCAACAAACAAAAATTCACAGAGCCCATAAATTTTACAAAAAATAACTGTACAAGCAGTGGCAGAGGTGCACAGCCCCAGCTGCAGCTCCCGCTGTAGGGCATGGGTTCACGACCCTGGCGGAGGAACACTGGTTGAAGTCGTGGGGCAGAGGCACACAGCTCCGGCAGAAGTCGCAGGGCAGGGAACATGGACCAGGTGGCAGCAGCCCCTGCTGTAAGCTGCAGGTCAGAGGTGCATGCACCTGGCACAAGCCATGGAGCAGGGGCACAAGCATGGACTCGGCGGAAGCCACAGGGCAGAGGTGAATGGACCCGGCACAAGCTGTGGTAAAAGGGTGCATGGCTTCACAGGTGGCCCCTGATGCAAGCTGTGGGGCAGGGGCACGTGGACCTGGTGGAAGCCACAGGGCAAAGGTGCATATGTGGGGAGCATAGCCCCAGCTCCACCTCCAGCCCCAGCCCCGGCTCCAGTCACGGCTTCAGCTGCTGACAGCTAAAGCTGCAAAAGTCACAGAGGTCCAGTAAAGTCACGGAATCCATGACGGCCGTGACTTCTGTGACTAAATCGTAGCCTTATCTATAACTATCCACATGGGGAACAAATATGTATTAACAGGCTCTTCAATCTAGCAGAAAAACTTATGATTCAATGGCTGGAATTTGAAGCTAGACAAATTCAGACTGGAAATGAGATGTACATTTATATGGTGAGAATAATTACACATTGGAACAATTTACCAAGGGCCATGATGAATTGTCCATCACTGACTATTTTTGAATCAAGATTCCATTTTTTTTGTCTAAAAGATCTGATCTAGGAAATATTTTGGGGGGAAGTTCTATGGCCTGTGTTATACAGGATGTCAGATTAGATGATCACAATGATCTCACCTTGGAATCTATGAATCACTTCACTTTCCAGTTCTTCTTCCTCCCTCACTTCATGGCAGTGAGAGATGTATTCATATCAAGATACCTATACCAAATCTATTGACTGATATCTCTAAAAATACCATTGAACTCACCAATTTGACCCTCTTTAAGGTTCTCTAGTAGATTCCTCCTTGAGGAAATCTGTGCCAAAAAATTAAAAATTCTGTACAAAATATTTTAAAACTCTTCAAAATTCTGCATATTTTATTTGTCAAAATAACAGTATATAATCATGCCAGTTTCAATTATTTTGGTAATTTATTTCAAAATACCTATCAGCAACTATGTCTGAAACAGGACAGAGACAAAAAAATTCCTCCAGGAATAGAGAGTTAAGGAAACCCCTACACTAACCCAGTTCCTGTTTCTCTGCCCACCCCAGAAGGATACAGAAGGAGAAACAGCCTGATGCTGGGTCCAGGGCTTGTGTAGAAATTCCTTTACACTGCCTCCTTCCTTCAGGGCATGCTGAGAATTGCAGCTGCCAGGAACCCTCCAGCTCCCTCCAGTTCCCCCGGCAGTGTCTTCTATTTGCAAGCTTGGCTCTGCCTGGTCCAGTGCCCCTAGTGGCAGCCAGCAGTGCTGCATCCCATTTTTGTGGAGTAAAAGGAAATTCTTCACAAAAAAAACATTAATTTCTGCATAAATTCTGCACGTGCAGTGGTGCAGAATTTCCCCAGGAGTATTAGATATATTTATATCAAAGAAGGCATCTGGTTGGCAGAGGATAACACTGATTAAAGGAATAATTACACACTGTTGTTCAGAGAGCATTGCTCAATTTGCTTGAATGAGAACCATTTCAAAGAGAAAGATATGGGAACACATAATTACATTATTAACTTCTAATCCAGCAATGCTTGAGTATGCAAAACTACTGTTGGACCAAATTCTGCCTTTTTCTATACCCTGTACACTTCCACTGATGGAAAAATCATTTAGGCAAAAGATGGCTCATTTCAATGGGAGTGTAAGCAGATGAAGTTGCCACCTTTCTTTAAATAAAATACATTCTTCCTTGAGTTTGGCTTTATTAATAACTCAGATAATAACAGAAGATAAACCTCAACCTAAGATGTGATGTAAACCCCGAGGGTGCAGTCAGTACTGCGGAACTACTGTAACCACTTTAGCTCTCCTGCACAGGCTATCTCCTACACTACTATGCTAGTGAACAGCAAACCCCTTCTGACTCTGTTCACTCAGCCATCAGCATGCAGGGGCACAGCCAGCAAAGTACATAAATGCTTTCCCCAGCCACTCATGAACTGTATACAGGGAGACACCAGCAAATCCCCACAACCTCAACCTGGCACCCCAGAAGTGTGCCTTTTACACTCCTCAAGACCTTTTTGAGCAATGCAAACCGATTAGTTTGCCACTCTGTCAAAGGGTAGTGGATATGCACCAGCCTTTGTAACTGGAGTAAATTTCCCAAACTTCAATCAAAAACACATTGGCTTAGATAAAACATAAGAATAAATTGATTAAATAAAGAAAGATAGGTTTTAAGTGATTTATTATTATAGACATTGAACTTCAGAATTGGTTACAAAAAGAAATAAAAGAAAATCACAGTCTAATTCTTAAACTTTATCAGGCTAACTCAATTTTGAAGTAATAAGGTTTCTCTTATCCCAAAACATACAGTAGTCTGTGCTAACTGGAAAGCTTTTCCAGTTAGGACCACTCCCCCAAATTCAATGTTTCTTTGTCTTCCAAATGATCTTGTTGCCTTCAGAATAGGTGGGAGAGCAGAGGTGAAGTGGTGATGTCATTATCCCTTATTTATACTTTCCTCCAGATGATGGAATGATCCTTGTTGTGTTATGGGGGTTAGCCAGCCCCATGGTGTACGTGCTTGAGCAACTGTCTTTCATTTGAGCAACTGTCTTCCATGTGAATCGTAAATCACTTGTTTACAACTCCCCACCCCCCCTGGTGAATGGCCAGTGGTGGTCGCTTAACACCTGGCTGGGTATTGGTCACTCCATTTTGCTACTGCAGGGCTAGTTCATGGGCATTTCTCATATTCACATTTCAGTAGTGAACATATAACAAAATCTCATCACGTCATATACAATGATGATACATACATTTCAACAGGACAGTAATGATCAACAAATTATGGCTTTCCCAATGATATCTCACAAGGCATACTTTACACAAGCTTTATCATAGTTTTGTAAAAGTGGTGACCATAATAGAGTAGACTGTCACAGATGTCACCGCAAGTTTGGTTGGTTCTAGAGTTCCCCTGTAGGACAACATCTATCACAGTCCTTAGATCCCTCTGCTCAAATAGAGGTTCCAACCCTTCTTACATCCAAGTCTGTGCTATATAATCCACTTGCCAGTATGACGCAGCACTATCACCCTGTATCTTTATGAAGGTTTTTGACACCTAAGTTTAGGGAGGTTCAACAATCCTGCAATCCTATACAGAATACTAGAAAATATCACCACAGTACAAGGAGTCTTTGCCTTCATCAGATATTCAGGATAGGGCCCTATACTTCAGAAGCCAAAAAGAAAACTAGGCTGCTTTAAACCAGCTGAGGTTTAGTTCCAAATTCTGGCTGCTGATTCTGTGTCCAAAGAAATGACCACTGGCTTGCTGAAAATAAAGTTGAAGTTTTAAAGTGCTAGTTCTTAACAAAATGTTCCTCACCTTATATTCACCTATTCAATTTCCATTTTCACAGAAATGGGATCAGAAGCCTGCTGGCAGTCAGCAGATGATTGAGAGTACACTCAAAGCTTTCAGCTCCTGGCCGTGCCTGGAGAATTACATGTATAAAAAGAGGGACGGGAGTGAGGGAAGTGACAAACTTTAAAACTAGAAGCTCTTCTCTCAGATGTGTATGCAAATCTCCAATAGATTTGAACAAGAGTTGCATGGATGAATCTAAAGACAAAATTGGCCCCTAGAGCCAGACAAAATTTATTTGACATTAATTTTACATTCACTGTTTGGCATGATTCCACACAAATTTTACTTTGCTTACAGTTTAGACAAGGTGGTCTACTCCACATTGGAAAATAAAGGTTCGCATGTTTTTATTGCAGATCCATTACCAATCAAATATATGGGCCCTAGAAGTTGTCTAGGGTTGTGCTCAAATGTTGGCCTATTTTCAATGTAAATTTGGCACCAAAATACTCTCAGTCCCTGAGGGAAATTTTCAGCAAAAAGGGACCCATTTGGAATGGTTTTGCATTTCACTGCAGTTATTTTAGACACCTCTATTTAAGACCCTTTGGGCTTCCAAAGTCTATAATACTGTAATGAACTTGTTGGCTCATTACTATAACTTTCCCACATCCTGGCAAAGGTGGAGAGATTGGAGCTAGCTAGTGAATTCTTTATCCAGCCAGCAAGGGCCCCATAATCCCTAGAGTGGAGGAAAAGGATGTCATATCATTATTTCACAGGGGACTGATCTTAGGAGAGAATCATAGAATCATAGAATCATAGAATATCAGGGTTGGAAGGGACCCCAGAAGGTCATCTAGTCCAACCCCCTGCTCAAAGCAGGACCAAGTCCCAGTTAAATCATCCCAGCTAGGGCTTTGTCAAGCCTGACCTTAAAAACCTCTAAGGAAGGAGATTCTACCACCTCCCTAGGTAACGCATTCCAGTGTTTCACCACCCTCTTAGTGAAAAAGTTTTTCCTAATATCCAATCTAAACCTCCCCCATTGCAACTTGAGACCATTACTCCTCGTTCTGTCATCTGCTACCATTGAGAACAGTCTAGAGCCATCCTCTTTGAAACCCCCTTTCAGGTAGTTGAAAGCAGCTATCAAATCCCCCCTCATTCTTCTCTTCTGCAGACTAAACAATCCCAGCTCCCTCAGCCTCTCCTCATAAGTCATGTGCTCTAGACCCCTAATCATTTTCGTTGCCCTTCGTTGTACTCTTTCCAATTTATCCATATCCTTCCTGTAGTGTGGGGCCCAAAACTGGACACAGTACTCCAGATGAGGCCTCACCAGTGTCGAATAGAGGGGAACGATCACGTCCCTCGATCTGCTCGCTATGCCCCTACTTATACATCCCAAAATGCCATTGGCCTTCTTGGCAACAAGGGCACACTGCTGACTCATATCCAGCTTCTCGTCCACTGTCACCCCTAAGTCCTTTTCCGCAGAACTGCTGCCGAGCCATTCGGTCCCTAGTCTGTAGCGGTGCATTGGATTCTTCCATCCTAAGTGCAGGACCCTGCATTTATCCTTATTGAACCTCATTAGATTTCTTTTGGCCCAATCCTCCAATTTGTCTAGGTCCTTCTGTATCCTATCCCTCCCCTCCAGCGTATCTACCACTCCTCCCAGTTTAGTATCATCCGCAAATTTGCTGAGAGTGCAATCCACACCATCCTCCAGATCATTTATGAAGATATTGAACAAAACGGGCCCCAGGACCGACCCCTGGGGCACTCCACTTGACACCGGCTGCCAACTAGACATGGAGCCATTGATCACTACCCGTTGAGCCCGACAATCTAGCCAGCTTTCTACCCACCTTATAGTGCATTCATCCAGCCCATACTTCCTTAACTTGCTGACAAGAATGCTGTGGGAGACCGTGTCAAAAGCTTTGCTAAAGTCAAGAAACAATACATCCACTGCTTTCCCTTCATCCACAGAACCAGTAATCTCATCATAAAAGGCGATTAGATTAGTCAGGCATGACCTTCCCTTGGTGAATCCATGCTGACTGTTCCTGATCACTTTCCTCTCCTCTAAGTGCTTCAGGATTGATTCTTTGAGGACCTGCTCCATGATTTTTCCAGGGACTGAGGTGAGGCTGACCGGCCTGTAGTTCCCAGGATCCTCCTTCTTCCCTTTTTTAAAGATGGGCACTACATTAGCCTTTTTCCAGTCATCCGGGACTTCCCCCGTTCGCCACGAGTTTTCAAAGATAATGGCCAAGGGCTCTGCAATCACAGCCGCCAATTCCTTCAGCACTCTCGGATGCAATTCGTCCGGCCCCATGGACTTGTGCACGTCCAGCTTTTCTAAATAGTCCCTAACCACCTCTATCTCTACAGAGGGCTGGCCATCTCTTCCCCATTTTGTGTTGCCCAGCACAGCAGTCTGGGAGCTGACCTTGTTAGTGAAAACAGAGGCAAAAAAAGCATTGAGTACATTAGCTTTTTCCACATCCTCTGTCACTAGCTTGCCTCCCTCATTCAGTAAGGGGCCCACACTTTCCTTGGCTTTCTTCTTGTTGCCAACATACCTGAAGAAACCCTTCTTGTTACTCTTGACATCTCTTGCTAGCTGCAGCTCCAGGTGCGATTTGGCCCTCCTGATATCTTTCCTACATGCCCGAGCAATATTTTTATACTCTTCCCTGGTCATATGTCCAAGCTTCCACTTCTTGTAAGCTTCTTTTTTATGTTTAAGATCCGCTAGGATTTCACCATTAAGCCAAGCTGGTCGCCTGCCATATTTACTATTCTTTCGACTCATCGGGATGGTTTGTCCCTGTAACCTCAACAGGGATTCCTTGAAATACAGCCAGCTCTCCTGGACTCCCTTCCCTTTCATGTTAGTCCCCCAGGGGATCCTGGCCATCTGTTCCCTGAGGGAGTCAAAGTCTGCTTTCCTGAAGTCCAGGGTCCGTATCCTGCTGCTTACCTTTCTTCCCTGCGTCAGGATCCTGAACTCAACCAACTCATGGTCACTGCCTCCCAGATTCCCATCCACTTTTGCTTCCCCCACTAATTCTACCCGGTTTGTGAGCAGCAGGTCAAGAAAAGCGCTCCCCCTAGTTGGCTCCCCTAGCACTTGCACCAGGAAATTGTCCCCTACGCTTTCCAAAAACTTCCTGGATTGTCTATGCACCGCTGTATTGCTCTCCCAGCAGATATCAGGAAAATTAAAGTCACCCATGAGAATCAGGGCATGCGATCTAGTAGCTTCCGTGAGTTGCCGGAAGAAAGCCTCATCCACCTCATCCCCCTGGTCCGGTGGTCTATAGCAGACTCCCACCATGACATCACTCTTGTTGCACACACTTCTAAACTTAATCCAGAGACACTCAGGTTTTTCCACAGTTTCGTACCGGAGCTCTGAGCAGTCATACTGCTCCCTTACATACAGTGCTACTCCCCCACCTTTTCTGCCCTGCCTGTCCTTCCTGAACAGTTTATAACCATCCATGACTGTACTCCAGTCATGTGAGTTATCCCACCAAGTCTCTGTTATTCCAATCACGTCATAATTCCTTGACATCACCAGGACCTCCAGTTCTCCCTGCTTGTTTCCAAGGCTTTGTGCATTTGTATATAAGCACTTGAGATAACCTGTTGATCGCCCCTCATTCCCAGTATGAGGCAGGAGCCCTCCCCTCACAGACCTTCCTGCCTGTGCTTCCTCCCGGTATCCCGCTTTCCCACTTACCTCAGGGCTTTGGTCTCCTTCCCCCGGTGAACCTAGTTTAAAGCCCTCCTCACTAGGTTAGCCAGCCTGCTGGCAAAGATGTTCTTCCCTCTCTTCGTAAGATGGAGCCCGTCTCTGCCCAGCACTCCTCCTTCATGGAACACCATCCCATGGTCAAAGAATCCAAAGCCTTCTCTCCGACACCACCTGCGTAGCCATTCGTTGACCTCCACGATTCGACGGTCCCTACCCAGGCCTTTTCCTTCCACGGGGAGGATGGACGAGAACACCACTTGCGCCTCCAACTCCTTTATCCTTCTTCCCAGAGCCACATAGTCCGCAGTGATCCGCTCAAGGTCATTCTTGGCAGTATCATTGGTGCCCACGTGGAGAAGCAGGAAGGGGTAGCGATCCGAGGGCTTGATGAGTCTCGGCAGTCTCTCCGTCACATCACGAATCTTAGCCCCTGGCAAGCAGCAGACTTCTCGGTTTTCCCGGTCAGGGCGGCAGATAGATGACTCAGTCCCCCGGAGGAGAGAGTCCCCGACCACCACCACCCGCCTTCTCCTCTTGGGAGTGGTGGTCGTGGAACCTCCAACCTCAGGACATCGCATCTCATGCCTCCCAACCAGCGGAGTCTCCTTCCGCTTTCTCCCCTCAGACATATCATCTGGTCCACTCTCCGCATTGGTACCTGTGGAGAGAACATGAAAGCGGTTAGTTACCTGTGTCTGTGTTACTGGAACCCGGACATTCCGCTTACCTCTTCTGGAGGTCACATGTTGCCAAGCTTCTTCAGTGGCCTCTTGGCTCCTCTGTGCAACCTGCTCTATATCTTTAGAGCTTTGTGCCCCTAGAAGGCTATCCTGAGTTTGGTCCAGAAAATCCTCAGTCTCTCGTATACAACGCAGGGTCGTTACCTGTTGCTCCAGACCTTCAATCTTCTCTTCCAATATGGAGACCAGCTTGCACTTTGTACAGACAAAGTCGCTTCTGTCCTGTGGAAGAAAGACAAACATGGCACATCCAGTGCAGGTCACAACAGCTGAATTCCCCCCTTCCATATCACCTACCTACTACGGAGCTTCCTCAGAGACGTTGGCAAGATATAAGCCTCACTGGGCTCACTCCAGGCGAACTCCCAGGCAAACTCCTGCTGTGAGCTGCTCTGCTGTCCCCGCTGCTCCGCTGGTTCGCTGCCGAGAGCCTCAGGCTGTGTTTGAGCAGAAGCAGTAGATAGGCAGCAGTAGTCCCAGAGGGAAGATCTGGTAGTAGGTGACCAGAGAGCTTGGACTGAAAGCTGAGCACTGAATAAAAAATAGACTGTCACTGGCACGAGGCCAGGAGCTGCAGCTGTCACAGCAGGAGGTTACTACACAGTGTCCTGCGAAGAGGTGTCAGGCAACTACATGTGTGCAACGGGATGGTTGAAAAGAGCATGGCAGTGAGACACGATTACCTTTATTGCCTCTGTACTGGACTTCCACTTGATAGCTGGGATGGGAAGTGTTGGGTTTGATCTTTCATTGCAACTTACAGTCATTAAGTGAAATCCTGGCCCCATTGAAGTCAATGGCAAAACTCCTGTTGACTATGGCTGGGTCTGGACTTCACTTGTGCTGAGGTTTTCTGCAACTTCGGTAGCATTTAGTAAAGCAGTACTCTGTTACTCAAAGACGCATGCATTTATTAGAACCCCCCCAAAGGCTGGAGCCTACAGATCTTTACTCCAAGCTTATAGTACACAAAGCACAATACCGCACGTGTAGAGTCAGAAAGTCAGGGTTTAAGGCCAGAAGGGACCGTTCAGATAATCTAGTCTGACCTCCTGTTTATCACAGGCCACTGACACCATCCAGCACACACACACTGAACCCCTCAATTGGTTAACTTGAGGGGAAGAAGTCTAGGGTAGACATACCCTGTGGGAGTAGGAAACATGAGAATGAAGTTTGCAGATGAGGATGCTGATAATTTCAGAATTAATCCCTAAAATCACATAGAGGGAAATACCTGTTTTTGCAGGCATAGAGGCTGTGGCTAAATATTGTTTGGCCATATAATAACAGTCCATTTTTAGTTTCCTCACCTCCAAATGCACATTTTTAGGGGATGATTTGGTCCATAGTAAAATAAAAATGTTATGCCAAATTAGATACTTTCTAATTTGACATTATGTATAACTTTGCTAAAAAAACAGGACACCTTTAAGCATTCAAAATTTGCATAATAAGAGAGAGACAGGAGTCTGATCACAGGACTGGAAACCAGTTCCTGGGGTATAATTCAAACTCTGGCACTGAATCTTCCCATGACCTTGGTCGAATTGCTTAAACTCTGTTGCCATAAAATCCCCATCTCTACAATGGGAGTAATGGATCAGATTCATGCTTATTGTAACTATTTTACTTTCAGTGGAGTTATCCCAGGGTAAATTTGACCCATTAAACATTCATCTACCTTGCACGCATGCTGACATTTCATTAGAGATGTAAGTAAAACATTATTATTTTGAATATGAAAAGTGCCATTATTTTTATAAATATCCTAGTGGTAGTATGTGTCTTTTTAACTGTTGAAAATTTGTTTTTGCCTCAGAAGATTTATTATTTCCACTGCAGCAATTAGCCTGTCATATTAATTGTGTTCATTAAAATAATGTGTTGCAAGGTTTTAAAAAACAGACATGTGATATCTCTTGATAATACATCTTTTTTTTTAAATGGACAGACAATATCTTTCAATATGTGCCAAGAGTCTTTCTACTTGCTGGGCTGTGTTGCAGAATCTTGCATTATTACTTGAGGAAATATTGTTTTCTTGTTCACATGTAAATTATTGTCCTGATTCTCATCCAAAATCTTTAGCCTTTCCTGAAAATTAGTCGTGCTTGCCCTTGCAGGATACAGAAAATTGTGCAGGATCTGTCTGAGCTTTTTAAACCCCTGGTGCATTGTACACATTTCTTTTTGGAGACAAGTTATGCCATGGTGACAAAGCATGGTGTCAGCATGACCTTGCTGCCTGATGCAAGCTATCACTGAGAGCTACCCTGAGGCAGCTTTGCATAAGAATTGGAAATTGTTGCAATGAATTACTTCAAGTATTAGGCTATATACATTGCATGATTTTAAAAAGCTACAGTGTGTATGCCTTCATATAATAATTTGGTGTTCCCAGTTTTGCATAACATTTATCATCAAATTGCATATGCAGTCTATTTCCAGCATGGTAACAACACACAGAGTCTTGTCCTTCTTCAACAGCCACTAATGGCCTTGACCCATGAAACCAGTGCAGTTTCATTACAGAATGGGTGCTAACACTCTGTGAGCTTGCACCCCAGTGTGCAAGAAGCATTCTGCCAGAGACAGGGATATTCAGGAGATAAGAGAGAGGAGGGGCAAGGCTGGTAGAACTGCAGAAGTGCCACTAGGCACTTTCCCCAGCAGACACAGAATAATGCACTCATTCTGGCATCTCATGCTGTCCTGAGGCTGTGAATACTGACTGTATGTCCTAGAGTTGGAGAAATTACTTCCACCCATCCCCTAGGTATGTAAAACAAGGAATAGCAACTTGGTTTACATATTGGGGTCAAGGGTTTTGCTCCTTTTTGTGTTTACACACATAGACACAGCAAGCATATGCATGAGATACTGACTGGGTACAGGTGAAAGTGCAACACTTAACATTTTATAAGGAGTTAGACACCTAAGCCCCAGTTTTAGGCTCCACTGCAATGCATAAAACCTCTGCTTGGCAGGGCTCTAACCCACAGTCTATAGAGTCATGCTCATGCTTGTGCTCTCTCTGAGACCCAAATTACTCTTTAAGGCCTTGTCTTCACTTGTGTGTGTGTGTGTGTCTCTCACTGGCGAGGAGCTGCCAGAGCCTTTTCCCACTGGGCTCGAACATTTCACTGTGGTGGGAAAAGACACTGGCAGCAGGAGGCAGCAGGAAACTACTCTGCTAAAAATAGCAGTGTAGACATGGGAGGGGCTGCTCGTGTTATTGAAGAGCTGTGTAGGGTATATACTCTAAGGTTCTGGCATGTCTGTACTTTACTTTCCTAAGTAGTGCCTCTCAGTCCACTCTGCTATTTATACTTATGCTCACTGGTCGTCCAATATACATACTCTATGTGCCACCGTAAGCGTAGACAGAGAATGAGCAAGAGAGAACACAAGCTAAGAATGATATTATAGTCTGATGGCTAGCACATAAAATAGGACATGGGAGACCCAGGACCCTTTAATTATTTATTCAGAATGCAACAGCTTCAGTGGGAGAGATTGAGGGAGCCCTGCCCTTTCTCTACACACATCAGAATATCCCATAGCCCAGTGGTTAGACCACTCAACTGAGTGGTAGCAGACCTTTGTTCAAATCCCTCCTTCCCCTTGGCCACATGGGGGAATTGAACTGGGGTTCTCCCTTATCTCATGTGAGTACCTTAAACCTGGGAATTAAAAATTATAAAACAGATTGCCCTTCTTTTCCTTTCCCTGGGCTTCTTTCAAAAAAGAGCAAAGGCACCTAACTCCAAAGAGGGTTTCCAGCTGTGAATCACAAGTAGAAATGGGCACCTATCATGAAGAGAGAGGTGGGGCTTAGCACACACCCCTCTCATTGTCTAGTTTAGGCAGCTCCCTGCTGGATTTTGTGAATCATAGACTATGGCACCTACCTCTCCCCATTCATTATAGAGGATCTTAGGTGCCTAACTCAGGCTTTTTGAATCACAGAGATTTTCTAGGCACCAGAATGTTAGGCATTCTGATTCTCAGCATCATAATGCCTAACTCCCTTTTCCCATCCAGATCCAACTGACTAACACACAATCAACAAAGTTATTAGTGCATGCTCATCCTAAGTGATTGAATGTACTTGTGTACATGAGCCATATCTTGGTTACGTCTTGGAAGCATAAATATGATTTGGGTGTGGTTTGCACTGCAGTCACTGTTTGCATTCCATGCAAGTTATTCTTATACAAGTGACTATTTTGTTATTCACATAGGGCCAGATTGTGAACCCCTTATTTTCACTGGCAAAAAGCTTGCTGACTTCAGTGAAACTTCTTGTGTATATTATTGCTCATCAGTGGGAATAAGGGATTCATAATCTGGTCTATAATTTAGATGTTCAGATAGTTTGAAGAAATAATGATATATTAGACTAGAATTTTTAGAGAAGCCTAATGGAATTAGGTTCCCAGTTTCCATTAAATGTCAAGGGGAATCGAGCACCTTGCTCCTTAAAACTCCTTTGAAAATGCCTTCTGACATGCTAATATATACAGAGTGCAGTAGAGGAAACTATGCTCCTTGGGTTGAAAAACTAACTGGAAATTGGGATGTAATCATCACCAGGATCCCAAAAGTGGGCAATCAGTAGAATCCTTCACACTGCGGCTCTGCTTTGTGTAACTCTGCCACCTATAGATTGCTTCCAGTGGGAACTGTGCATAGGCAGATATTTGTGCAAAATTGGGTCCCATTGCTGTGGTGCTACGAGACCATGCAAAGAGACCATGAAGGAGACTACAAACCAGGAAAGCTCTGTGATAAGTGCTTAAGTGAAACTTAAGTGGTGTATGGGGGGGTTGCATGACCCTGCTTTTGTGGGTTTTCCCCTGTATGTGCCCCCACAGCATTATTACAACATAGACTCCAAGGGTTTGTGTCCATTGGAAAGTTAAGCTACATGACCGTGAGGAGCCATGTTAAGTAACAAGGTCTTAAATACAACTTTGCAGTGAGTGTTGCTACGGACATGATGTACTTAATGTTGTGTTATGGGTAAAGTCCACCTTACTGGAAAGATCTTTTTTCTCTTAACATAATAGATTCTAACATAATACATAATACATTCTTAACATAATATTCTCAAAATACAGAGCAACTTGTCAACATTTGTGTGAGGGAGAGGATAAAAGATAGAACCTAAGAAAATTTTAAAAAAGATGTTAACTAAAGGTCATAATGAATCTAACATTATTGGATAAATATTGGTAATCAAGGTTGATAGGCCTAAAAATTGACTGAATTTTTTTAAATTGATTTTTTTCTTATATATACTAGCAAAATCCAGATTTTTTTTAAATGCAGTATTAATTTTTCAATGTTAATGTATCAGTGCTAACAGCTCAGCAACTGTAAGTAACTCAAAAATCCCAAAGAAGCATGCTGTATATATAGGGGATAACAGTATATGTTGATTTAGAATGTGGAGTTCACTCTCCAGTTTCCAGTAAGTTATAAGCATCAACAAATGAAAAGACTGAGGAATTATGGCAAATACTATATTCGATTTATATAGTGAGTACTGGTCAAATCCTTGTCTCCTTAAGTCAATGGAAGTTTTACTACTGACTTAAAGGGAACCAGGTTTTTTGCCCAAAGTGTTTTTACCAATTGTATGTAAAATCCACCAAAGAATGCCACCCTTCTATGGTAGCAATATGGCAACCTCTCCAAATGAGACACACTTCTAAGGGGATATACGGAGTACTTAATGCAATTGATGTTACAGAGGAATTAGGCAGAATGAAATTACCTGGGGCCAGTCATGCTTCTGGAAATCATACCTTTACGAAGCCCATTTTTAAATGTGCTGCTGAAAGCTAACAGTGCAAGTCTGAGCTTCATTTAGTCAGTGTTGCAACATTATAAGCAAACAGCCGAGGCAAGACTGTAGTCATCCAGAAGAGGAAATTAGTAAAATGAACAATAATAATGTCTGTTCAGATTTAAATCTAATTTTAAATCTGGATTTTAGGGCAGAGGGTAGACAGGAATACTCCCCTTTCTCCCAAAATTCACCTACAATTAAGCAGGCTAATTTTATATTTTATCTGAAAAATGATATTGTTCCAGCATAATCATAGAATATCAGTGTTGGAAGGGACCTCAGGAGGTCATCTAGTCCAACCCCCTGCTCAAAGCAGGACCAATCCCCAAATTTTGACCCAGATCCCTAAATGGCCCCCTCAACGAATGAACTCATAACCTTGGGTTAGCAGGCCAATTCTCAAACCACTGAGCTATCCCTACCCTTGCTAAACTGAGGTTCATCACTGACTCAGAGGATAGAATACCACCTACCAAATCACATCCAAATAATGAATAAACCAACTATACTTAGATGATAAGAATACAAATTGGTAGGGCTACAGGAAAAAGTGTCTTGGCTTTTTTCTTTTAAGTTATGTGCAAGAATACGCTAAAGCTAGCTGAAAAGTGTCTACATATCTCATCGTTATTTCACTGAGAAGCCATGGGTAATTGCAGAGCTTTCCTGCTGATAAGCAGAACAGTGATTTCACAGACAAGTTCATCATAAATTATAACTGTTCAGTTTTATACCCTATGATTTTTAAGATATATAGAGAGAGACTGAGTTGCAAAAGCCTAGTAAAAGGAAACAGGTTATTTTTATGTTGCTAGAAAGAAGCTGTGGATGTGGAATGATCTTGCAGCCTACTGGGTTTTGTTCTGTGGCCTTTCTAAAGACTCTGCCCCACATTTACCTTTTTATAACTAGATGGTTAACTTAAGAGACCAGGAAGTTAGCTCTGGTGCAAGAGTGGATTACAAACCTCCTTGCAAGTATGAATAAGCTCAAGGGTTCGGCTACCAAAAGAATGAACTTCTTTTTGTTTTAAAAACCAAACACCTGGCAAGTTACTAGTGAGAGTAGGTATGGTCAAGTCTTCCTCTAATATCCGAGCATATAATTCATCATCTTTTTCTTCTTCTTTTTTAAAAGATGCTCTATTAAGTATTTAGTACCTTTCCCTGGCTAACTGCCATGCATGCTGTACAGATTATATTGGAGCTGGGGTGAAGGGTGAAAGTATCATAATAAAGGCATGTTCAAAGCCCACTGAAGTCAATGGAACACCCTCCGTTGACTTCAGCTGGCTTTGGAAAAAGCCCCAAATGCCTTACTGCTATGTTCTGTGGATGTCAATCCAGTGTCGGAATCTTACATAGGTTCCGTAGCTGTAAAGCCCAGGAGGGCCTATTTTGTACTGATTTGAGAAATTCAATAAGAGAATATTTAATATTGCTCTGGATTGTTAATGGGCTTTTTTTTTCTGTAAAGAATGCTTAGGCAAGTTCATTTTGTGCTCTGCTGACTGCTGAGTAACACAGCCAGCCAATGATACTTACAATTCACAAATATTAATCTGTACATTTGATAAACAAACAGACTTTAATGTTGGGCGAACATAAGTATGTCTGTATACCAGCAGTAGCACATTTATGTAAAATGCAAGTTCTTTTTGTAATTGAGAATGTACGGCTGTATGAATCTGCCTTTTAAATGTTGATCATAAATGCAAAATTACTGACAATAGTTTCTCACTAATGCATACTTAGGCTGTGTAATTATCACTTATATTTTATTTCTGTACTTTCAATGCTTATAGAAGGGTTTTTTAAACAATCATCCTTTTGTTCAGTGGTTACAAGTAATTTTACAAATTTTTTAAGCTGAGCCCTCAATGTTTTATTGTCTCTCTTTAATTATGCCATAGTCAACATATTGTGTTTACTGCATAATTGTTTGATCATTCCCAGAAAAAAACTGGGAATATTTGGCCTGCATCCTTCAACCAACATTTTCAAATGGGGGGAGGGAGGGCTACAATTAGGGATTAGGTGTTCAAAACCCATACTGAGCCGGCTAGACGAAAGAGACCTGATTTTCCAAGATGGTAAGCACCTGTAGCTTTCATTGATTCAAATTTGTGCATGTTCAGTATTTCTGAAAACCAGACCAACACTATTTAGGTGTGGATTTCGACATTGACTTTAGGTATCCAGGTTTGGAAATGCTGACCTGAAAGATAGGGTCAAGTTTCCCGGTTTTCAGTGTTCATGTGTCCTAACTTTACCATCTAAGGGCAGGTCCTGTTTGTATTGAATTCAGTGAGAGCTTTACCATTATTTTCAGTGGAAACAGAATCTAACACCAATCGAAATTTGAACTAAGGCATTAATTTCATTCCAAACAGCAAACTGCCTGGAATTCTGGGTACTCCTGTTGGGTGTCAAGAAGACTACAACAACTATATCCCTCCTATATTTCTGTGCGTTCTGAAGTAACAGGAGAGGGATGCTATTACCTCCTTGTGATCCAGTTCTTTGGCAGGAAAACTGTGTTTAGGAGAGAATCTTCAATCATAATCATGCATATTAATATATACTTCTTTATAATTAAATCTGACAGCTTCTCCAAATTCATAGATTGTCCTGCGAGAGGCCTTCAGGGTCATGGTCCTTCAAAGCAGTGTTTCTCAAATTGCCCTGACACACCTCCTGCTGGCAAGCCTACTCTCACACTATTAATATTCCATTAGACTGCCACATGGCCTTGAATATTGATCTTAAGCTGCAATAGAAATGTCAAACTGTTCAGATAGAAGAAAGTAACTTGGGTGGCGGGGGGGGGGGGGAAATCTGGCTGTAGTATTGAAAGGTTTCGTGTCTCCCTCACATATTTTTGACTTCTAAAATCTTTTATAGACCATTTAGGATTGTCCATTTATTCAAACCTCATGTTATGTAACACACACACGAATAGTCAAATTGAAGCCAGCAGGATTTTAGGTGCTACTCAACGTGAGTGAGAGTTGCAGAATTGTGCCCTGAGAAATAGTTTTAAGCACAGTGACTAATCTGCTAAAACAGAAACTGAGTTAAATTCTCAATAACTTTTTCATGAATCAAAGGCAGAAAATAATTCTATATACATTAAGCTTTATTCTGCTCTCATTAATATCAGGGTAGATCATGAGTTAACTCTGTATGAATCAGTGGAGTCATACAGTTGGAAATATGATCAGAATCATGTTCAATATTTTTTAAAAGTACACATGCAAAATAATTATGAAAATATAACTTGAATTGAATAAGCTTGTGGATATAAATGAAAAGTAGCACTCTTGACTGAAAATTAAAATTCCAGTAAATACTAATTTAAACCAGGAATTTAAATAAACTTGAAAATTTTCTGCCTGCGGTTTATTCAGTTTATAATGCTTACAATGCAAATTGGCAAACTGAATGTGGTCACACATTTTTCGTTGCTCTAGATGCCTGAAAATGGAGACTTTCCACCTTGAAATGCCTGCCTGTTTCAACAAGACAAAAAATTAATCAAGTGAGATCAAAGTAGTAAAGTGAATATTTATGCAATAAAACATATGCTTTAAAAGTGAATCATCAGCTAAAACACATACAATTGCTTGTGGGTATATTTCATAGTACATCCATAATCAATATGACAACCCAAGTTAGACACTGTAATAACAGTAACTTCAAAAAATGTCTCTGAACATTTATTGTTCAGTTGCATTGCATGTCATTTGACTTCGGCTGCTTTCAATTTGCATCAGTCTAAGCAAAATGCAATAGTTATAGCAGGAATATTTATAACTGTTAAGTAAAGTAAATGAAATCACTGCATAGCTTTCTAACTTGGTAACATTACTAGTATTTTTACTTTATAATAAGCTCAAAGATAAATAGATTTACTCAAAGGCAAACACCCTGACAATACATATTTGACTTTTATGCTTTATTATTTTAGGTTTTTGAAATAAGTCTCTCTGATTTTTTCCCAAGCAAGACACCTACAATTTCTTTGACTTGATTGCACATATTCTAAGCTCCAGAGTAATGAAAGTAACTTTATATGTGGAAAATATCAGGAAAGTTAGAGAGTGAAATTTATTAACCAAGATATGGTAAATGTAAATGTCAACTTTCATAACTCTATTTACCTGGGATTCACAATAGATTTTTAAACTCTCTGGGCAATGAAAAGTGCATTTTTATTTCACAAAAAGAACAGGACCTGGCACCTTAGAGACTAACAAATTAATTAGAGCATAAGTTTTTGTGGGCTACAGCCCACTTCATAGGATACATAGAATGGAACATATAGTAAGAAGACATATATATACACATACAGAGAAGGTGAAAGTTGCCATACAAACTGTAAGAGGCTAATTAATTAAGATGAGCTATTATCAGCAGGGGAAAAAAAAACTTTTGTAGTGATAATCAAGATGGCCCATTTAGACAGTTGACAAGACGGTGTGGGGATATATAACTTAGGGAAATAGATTCAATATGCACAATGATCCAACAACTCCCAGTCTCTATTCAAACCCAAGTTAATGGTATCTAGTTTGTATATTAATTCAAGCTCAGCAGTTTCGCATTGGAGTCTGGTTTTGAAGCTTTTCTGTTGCAAAATTGCTACCCTTAAATCTTTTACTAAGTGGCCAGAGAGATTGAAGTGTTCTCCTACCGGTTTTTTGAATGTTATGATTCCTAATACCAGATTTGTGTCCATTTATTCTTTTGCATAGAGACTGTCCGGTTTGGCCAATGTACATGACAGAGGGGCATTGCTGGCACATGATGGCATATATCACATTGGTAGATGTGCAGGTGAACAAGCCCCTGATGGTGTAGCTAATGTGATTAGGTCCTATGATGGTGTCTCTTGAATAAATATGTGGACAGAGTTGGCATCGGGCTTCGTTGCAAGGATAGGTTCCCAGAATTTTGCAACAGAAAAGCTTCAAAAACAGACTCCAAGGAGAAACTGCTGAGCTTGAATTAATATGCAAATGAGATACCATTAACTTGGGTTTGAATAGAGACTGGGAGTGGTTGGGTCATTGTGCGTATTGAATCTATTTCCCTAAGTTAAGTATCCCCACACCTTCTTGTCAACTGTCTAAATGGGCCATCTTGATTATCACTTCAAAAGTTTTTTTTCTCCTGCTGATAATAGCTCAACTTAACTAATTAGCCTCTTACAGTTTGTATGGCAACTTCCACCTTCTCTGTATGTACATATACACATCTTCTTACTATATTCTATTCTATGCATCCAGTGAAGTGGGTTTTAGCTCACAAAATCTTATGCTCTAATAAATTTGTTAGTCTCTAAGGTGCCACAAGTACTCCTGTTCTTTTTGCAGATACAAACTAACACAGCTGCTACTCTGAAATCTATTTTTATTTCAATTACAATAGAATGTCAATACACCTGATATACAAAAATGCTCTGTCATATTGTCTGTTTTTTACCTAGAGGGCATTTTTAAAGCAAATCAATTTGTTGATTTAACTCATAAAGGTTGTCTTTTTTTAAAGATAGGATTTGTGTACACATCACATATAGAAATGTGTATTTGTATTGCCAAGGAAGATTTATACATATTTTTCTTACTTCACAATAAAGCATAGTTTGGAACGAGAGCCACAGAGCATAGCTTTTGAACAGATCGATACTGGCAAGAAAATAATTTACTAACATTAAATTGGAGCTTGGGAAAAACGCTGCCTAGTTAAACCTAATGAATATTAATACAGAAACTGCAAAAAAGGGCAAGAAGAGTACCCAAAGAAAAATAAATTAATAAATAGAAGCTGAAGGAAGAGAAAGAGTCATGAGAGAAATACAATGTTATTTATTAATTATATATGAATTATATATATATATATATATATGTGGATTAATTTCAGCCCCCTGCCCCCTTCAATCAGGATAGGAGAAAAAAAAGACATGTAATGTTCCACAAATGCATCAAGTGGCAGAGATACAGCTGTGAATATCTGGCAGAAAGTTTCTCCCTATTATATTTGATAAGTAGGCTGGGGAGTGTGTTTTGGAAGATTACTCCTACTTGTACAGAAATAATCATTCCCTATCAGTAATAATGTAATCCCCCTGCACAAAGGATTCAGTGAGCTACGGCACAGCAAGTTTCCATCATAGAAAAGTTCATTTTTTCCCTCCCAATATACAGTTCTGCTGTTCTATATGGGTGTAATTCAACCCACTTCACATTAGAATATGTTAAGATAATAACAATATAATAATGCCTAGCTCTTACCTAGTATTTTTCATCAGTAGCTCTCAAAACACTTTACCAAGGAGGTTGGCTTCATTATCCCTATTTCACAGTTGATGAAACTGAGGCACAGGGAAGTGAAGTAACTTAGCCAAGGAACTCCGCAGGTTAGTGACAGAACTCAGAGTTACTGAGTCTAAATCCAATGCTCTGCCCGTAGACAATGCTGCCTAGTTTTTTAGATATAAGAAAACCCAAACAATTGGGGTTCTGAACTCTGTACTCATTTCTGAGTTTTGATAACGAATAGAAGTGGGAAAATGATTCACACCAATCAATTAATTCAATCAATGTAGCTATTTCAGCTCTTTGCAAATCATCCCTAAAGAGATTTCTATTTTACAAACATATTCATTACATTAAATTATTCAATGAACAGTTTATGTAAACATGGATTGTTTGCCAACTATTTGCTTTGACTATTACTTCGGGCATTCACTATTCCCATTTTGTGAGTGACCTCACCTTTTATCTGATGGCATTTTTCTTCTTCTTTTTCTTCTTTTTTTTTACTGCTCCACTACCATTCCAGTTCCAACTATGACAGTGATGACGGAAACCCTAGGGTAGTCAAGACTCAGTGACAGAGTTTTAAGCACCATTTCATCTAAACCGGCTCAGAACAGGACTACATATTAGAGCTAGAGCAATTCAAATCAAAGTATCACATAAGATATATCAGACGCTAACCTATATGCATTGTATGGAATTAAATCCCAGGTGCATGATGAAAATGTAACACTGCTAAAAGAACTTCAGAAAGTGTCCGGTGGGATTATTGCAAAGTTTAGCTCTGTTGGCAAGAGAATATATGTAGTCCTCCATGACAATTGACAGCTCAGAGCAGGAGATTTCTGCAGGGTGGTGAATCTTTACACTCAGCACTAGATCACAGTGAACCAGGTTAGTTCCTCAAAGCAAACATATATTTGTAGAAAATATGCTTCCTAATAATCAACAATGGATTCAGATGTAACCTATTAGTGAACAGGTAAATCCTTAGTAAACAAATTTTGAATGAGCTCTACAGGAAAGTAATATCTATGATTCACATTTTAAAATACTTTGTAAATTGTTATGGTGCAGACTGAATGAAATTAATATTTGAATAATTATATACTATGTGATTATATTAAGTGTGTATAGAGCATTCTTACCTTCAAGGTGCTTTACAAACATTAATTAATCAATCTTCTGACCACACCTGGATGGTTATTCTAATTTCACACTCCGAGAAATTGAGGGAATAAGGGACTATTTCTCAGAGCTAAGAGGCTGTGGAGAGACTAATTCTTCAAGCCAAGTTTAAATACTACAGTGTAGAACACACTTCTATTTAAAATGTCATATTAATGTCTGTGATAAAAACAGACCTGTATTTTCATTTCTTATTTCAACCTGTTACTAGCAATGTGTATATGTAGGAATTAATTGAAGTTCAATAAAACATAAGTACAAGTACATTTTAAAAAGTTTAATTAAATCAGCAATTACAATATGATTGGAGAAATTACAATATGGTTGGTGAGATCATCTCTTTTATTGGACCAACTTCTATTGGTGAGAGAGACAAACTTTTTAGCCCCACAGAGCTCTTCCTCAGGTCATTTTCACACAGATGGACATGAAGACACTGGTGATTGTCTAAGTGTAAGGACCAAGTAACTAGAACTCAGGTTTGGGGAGCCTGATATTCCCACAGTGCCACCAGGAGGCCATATAGAGGCGCATTCAGAGAGCACTGTGGAGAGTAGGTGCCGCAGGAATTGCTGTCCACAAGAGCCAGAGTGACAGTACTCTGCTGACCTCTGATTGGCCAAGTGCCCCTACTTAAACTAGGGGTTGCCCCAGGAAGTTGTCTGGGCAACCACACAGACCTTGCCTCATCACCTGATAGCTGGTCTCTGACTCCAGCCTGACTTTAACATTGATTCCTGCTTCTTGATTGTAACCTGGTACTACCTCTGATCTCTGTCTTCAATCCTGGCCTGCAATAAGTATATTAACTTGTTCATACTCACCTGACTTCACTTGATCTGTTTTTGCAGGGTTAATAGGCCTGCATGAAAAGCAGGATGCAGG
Organism: Dermochelys coriacea; assembly: GCF_009764565.3. Lineage (NCBI taxonomy): Eukaryota > Metazoa > Chordata > Testudines > Dermochelyidae > Dermochelys > Dermochelys coriacea. Next base: position 29,040,881 of record NC_050069.1, on the reverse strand, counting down.
GTGTTAATTCCATGTGAATCAATATACCTTGTTCCCTAGGCTTGGGCCTCAACTGAGGTCAATTGAACCACTCAGGTGTTTAAAATTGGGCACATGCCTAGTTCCTTGCTGAATCAGGGTCTTGAGTACATTGTAATACTTGTAACCCTAATTAAGACTCCAGGATGAAGAAAAAGAGCCCACACAGAAAATTAGATACTACAGACTGATCAAGAACAAGTTATTTCTTAAAACAAAAAAACACACTTTAGTGAAAAAGAGAGGCTGGCAGGGGGTCTAGTTAAAATGTTCTTAACAGTGATGGCAACATGCTGAAACCAAGCCTGTCAGTCTGTGTTTGTGATTAGTCCTTTCTTTCTGGTGAGATTATTTTCTTCATTTTCACTTTATTTTTGAGCATTCTGACAGTAAAATTACCCAAGAAATTAGTCCCCTCTCAAGACCTGTTTTCTGTGCTGTAGTTGGCTACTTTGATATTGTGCTGATCACTTTGTTAACCACTTATTGAATTTCAATGAGCAGATCATGAACAGCCAGTTTTGCAGAAATTGGTAAAATTGATTGGGAATTGCTGCTGACCCTGGTGATATCAACAAGCCAGTTTCACATCTTCTCAGCCACCATTTTGTACACCATACTATTAAACCCCTAATTTTAAGGATGAGATGACATTTTTTCTCCTCTAGATGATGTGAAAATGCAATGAAACCAAGCTGAAAAACTGAAGGCTGCAAAACTATAAAACCATCTCATAATGTTATGGGTGTTTGTAAAAAATCTAGGAGCTTGATAATTACATTTTTCTATCATAACAATTGCTCTCTTTTTTTCTCCACTTGAGTAGATATGGGCCTCAATTACAAAATATTCTAGAAGGTTCTAAATTCTACTCAAGTTGTTCTCCAGTTTCTAATTAGATAATCTTTTTTAAATTGCTCCATTACATTTTCTGACCCATATGTAACAATCCACCTCAATGCTTTGCCTTTTGGCAGTGTTACAAAATGTATAATGTGAGTGTAAACCCCCCCTCTTCCTCTCCCAACATCTCTGAGAGTACAAACTGAGGTGTGGGATGTGCTTTACCTCCTGATGTCCCAGGTCATTCTGCCAATGTGGGTCTCCCTGCTGAACTGTTGATTCCCCACACTGGTAGTCTGGATTACTCAAACTGCTATTCTAATGGCAATGCCTCCTGGGAAATAAAGAGTAGTCAACCCTAACAGTGGATACTATATTCCCTTCATAAATAAGTACACAATTCTCAAATTACCAAACTCCAATAAGCTTTAAACAACAGTCTGATATGCCAGGGTACAATCCAGACTATTGAGCAGCTCTGTCACCTCGGCCCTGCAACCTTGGTGCCTTACAATGCCTTGCTGAAGTAGTTCCCACCTGGGCCACTCTCAGACAGCCTTCCAGCACACAAGCCAGACCCTGAGTGTCTGTGCTTAACTGCAGCCTGCCAGCCACACTTGGGTTGCATTCTGGCTTTCAACAGCCTTGATTTTACTGCAGGGTGATCCCACATTCCCCAGTCTTAGATTCCTCCCAGACCTCTCCTGGATCATACAAATTATATTAAGTCCATTATTCCTTTAAGATAATAATATGCACACAATTTGTTGTTCCAAATGGAGTTTCGTAGACACTTCAATTTAAATACACTGGATTAGATAAAACATGTTTATTAACTACAAAGAGAGACATTTTAAGTGAGTACAAGTAACCAGGCATAAAAGTCAGAAATAGTTGCAAGAAAAATAAAGATAAAACTTTACTAATACCTAACTCAACAAACTATATCAGATTCAAACAAAGTTTCTTATCACATGCTTTCAGCAGCCTTTCTTGCCAAACCCTGATGGTCAGGACCCCCTCTTCCAGAGTCCTATGAATGCTTCCTTTGTTACTTCAGGTGCTGTGAATGCAATGGGCCAGGAGAGAAAGAGGGGTCCCTTGGGGTGTTTGTTCCTCCTTTTTATAGTTTCAGTCCCTCTCTTGAAAAACATTTCTAGCTGGGCATTAGGAGATAGAGAATCTATATGGAAGAATGTTTCCTGATGCTTTTTTCTCACCTATATGAGCTTTCTTTGTTTCCCTTCCTTCTTGATGATTCTGTTTCCTGCTTAAATGCAAATTAAGCAGAACAGACATTCCTTTGTTTAGGACAGACCTGTTTGTAATCTCATTTTGAGCAGGGCTGTGGGGTTTGGAACATGTGTTAATAATATCACACAGTAGAATCATATAACTTCACATACAATGTCGCCACACAAATTTCATCAGGATGATAACTGACTGCAAATTAAGAGTTTTCAAATGACATCTTATAAGGCATACTTTGTACAAAGATTATTGCAATAGTGTGTAGGGTGTGAATACAGGAGTACATGCTGTCATAAATAGAAATTATAAAGACAAAAATGTCAAAAGCAAATTATACTAAATAAACATATTTAAATATGGCTAGATTATGTAAGTACATAAGGATGCCATAAAGGATGTCATGAACCTCTTTTTAAGAAAAAATGGTCACTTAAAACAACCACTCACAAAGTTTCCCCAACTGTAGTTGTTTTGTCAACCCTGTAACATGTCAGTCCCAAGTCCGCATATCTGTTGGTGATTCACTTGTACTTGTTGCAGGTGCTGTGGTCCAGTGTTTGTCTTCTCTGAAGGGTCCAATGATCCGGAGAGAATTCTGGATCTCAGAAATAGCTTTTAAGCTCCAAGAGATGGTCTGAATCCTCCTCACACTAGGGCATCAAGTTTAGATATTAGCTTTCTGCTCTTCCTGCTGGGTGAGATAAGATATCAATGATCAGGCTATGGTACTGAGGTAGCCAGCTGAACTGTCTGCCAGGCAGTCTCTCCCATTACAATACTGTGGTAGCCCCTGTGGGAACCTAACTTGATGGCATTTCCCAGCTGAAGGTTGGGAAAACTGGGGGTGAGGGGGAAAGTCAATCTGTGAGGTAGCTGCTCACTTCCTCTCTGGCTCTCTCCATTGCTCTCACTCTTTTCTCTTTTAAATGTCATTCCACAGGGAGAGGGTACCTCCTCTCTCCCCAGCATCCGGTCCCTGGGGTAATGAACCAAAGTTCCCTGTTTCAGGACATCTGGGTCTGCTGCTTTAGTTCCCTCCCTCCGGCCTCCTCTCAGTTTAATGGGTTGTTGCCTGGCAATAGGGCAGCAATGCTTCTGGGATGCAATCTTTGGCCTGGGCTGGGCCCACCCTCAGTTTCATGGCACCCATCTCACTTATGCAAAGGAGGTTGGAGGTTACACGGGAGAAGTAAATCAAGGTCTGTGAGGACTGAAAACAAAACAAAAAAGAAGGGGGCAGCAACATTATTGCATGATGTAAAAGTAAAACTGTGAAACTGTGATGACCTGTGCCATGTTGTGTGTGAGCCTATATGGTTGAGATGAAATTATGGATGCATGGGTCATACTTTTTTTTATACCTGTTTATGTAATATGGAAGAGGTCTAAGCAAAAATTCCTTAAAATGACCGTAATTTGACCAAAAGAATATCCTAGCAGACATTTCAGGGACTTACACAAAATATGAAACTTCTGAAAAATGTGTTAGTATAACCATAAACTGGTTATAACTCAGCATTGGCATTTGCTGGACTAGGTAAGTGAGAATAAAACCAATGTTTTAATAGTCATCTGTCTCAACACTAGGAGGAGGGGGTGGCAGGACACAAAAACTCAGTCAAGAAAAATTAATTGTGAAGACAGTGACTCTTTTAAAATCAATATGGGAAAACAAAATATAGACATACTTACAAGTCAACAGAAGGCAGCTCATAAATAATTTGATTTTGGACACCAAGACAAGATTAGAACATTTTGTTCACATGAAGAATTAGGCACGATATAGATTTTAAGTTGCCTCCCATCACATAGAAAATGTACTTATTTTCTAGAGAATCCTGCAGTATGTGGAATGGATTATATACACTGTAATGTGTATATACGTATAGCAACATAATCTATCAAAAGATAAATTGATAGATAATCTAATGGGAGATAGCTATCTATATTGCTAAATAGGGTACAACTGATACAATTAGATAGATCTCTCCTATTAGATTATGTTGCTATATAAGGTACAATGTATACAATGTATAATAATATCTATATTAAATTTTGTTAACATAACTTGCAAGTACAGTTTGATATCTGTGACAATTATATTGCAGTAATTACTCTGATAACACTTGTTCAGATTAGTTTTAAAATATCATAGTTACAAAATGTTGTATCATATTTAATCTATCATGACATACAGTATGATATTATGAATATCATATATCACATCAACTTCTGTTGGAGAGAGAGGCAAATTTTTGAGCTTACACAGAGCTCTTCTCTTCCTCCTTCTTCCTCTGTGTAAGCTCAAAAGCTTGTCTCTCTCACCAACATTCTCTCTAGGTCTAATATCTTGGGACCAACAGGCTACAGCAAACCTTCATCTATCACATTATCATATATGTCTAAAGTCCTGCGCGGATACAAAATTTGTATTCATATCTGATCCACGATCCAAAAACATGTTCTGCGGCTATCTACATCCACGCATATAAAGCGGATATCTGCAGATCTGCAGGGCTTTCTCTATATATCACCAGATTGCCATCCTTCTAATTTCCCCATCTACTGTTGAAGTTCTCAGTTGATACATTGTGTCTAGCATACAGATGTAAACTGTCTGAATGACAGAATATTTCTGTCTCCAAATTTGGAAAGTTCCTAGTACATTTTGGGTGCTAATAGGGCATGAAAGGCATTTCTGAATTCTGTTCACCAGCATTTTTTTTGTTACTGTATCTTTCAGCTTGTCTCTCATTGTGACACCAACTTCATGTCATGTCTCTCTTTTCCCTACCTCTCTGTTCTGTGGCATCATTTCTCCTTTGTTCTATTTCATATCTTGTGTGTATTTCTTCCATTTCACATAGATTCCTGCAGACCTATCTCCTCTGCTGTACTCTGACCTTTCCCCATTGGTTCAGTGCAGTCAGTTTCTTTTCTTTCATTTCCCATTCTGGGCCATTTCCGTCTTCTCTTCTTCTGCAATGCCATGTAGTCTCTTACTTTGTGCTATGCCTCATGTCCCTTATTGCTCTGCCCCTTTGTTTACAGTATACTGGCAATGAACTGAAAAACACTAAAGACCTGGGGCCAAATTCTGCTTTGTTACATATGTGTAACCCTGCTGAATTTCACATGGTTGCTCATATGTATCTGACCGATTGGCCCTTGATCTCTAAAATGTCAGCACACAAAACTTAGACTGGAATTGTAGTGGGGAGAGCAGAGGTAGAGGGAGGCAAAACAGGATGGGGCACTTAATCCACAAAAAAAGAGTTTCTATAACTAATGCATTTTCAAGGCTGCTCATGAATCAGAAGACACATGATCTATGTGTAATGCATACCTTATTAATGTATGTCATCTTTAGGACTTCATTTCATTAATTATGTTATATACTGTGATTATAATGATTTTTAACAGAGATGGTAGAAGAATAAAGACTTTTTTGCTCAATTGTTTAAACAAGACTGTGTATTAGTAGGCAAAACAAGAATGCATATGAAATAAATTGTTCATATGACTGTATATGGAGATCACCATATACATCCATCACATATATGAATACTTACAAGTGCATTGTAAAATTTCAGTGATTTGCAGACCCCTTTATGGCTTCCACCAATAGATTATTTTCAACGTATGCAACTCCAGTCCTTGTTCTATAATTGTTCTCTGTGATAAGTTACTGCATGATGGTATTCGGGTTGAAATTATGTCTACCTATTTATGACATGATAAATGTGTTTCTTTGTAAAGCTGTTATTACTCATGAATAATTGGCTGAGTGATTAGTTAAAAATTGCCTACATGCTATTATTTTTGTTGCCATGTAGACCCACTTCCCTGTAGACCCACTTGTTTGTTGCACCAATCTGTTATGCCTGGTTTTTTAGACTCATGAATGGAGACAACTGGGCTTGAGGGGGAGCTTTAAAACCCCATCCCAAAATTTAGGGATTTATTAATAAAGGAAGAACTGAGTTTAGAACAGAAGCTTGTTAATCTCACTTTATTCAAAGTAGACAAATTTATTAATTACAAAACTACTTATAAAAGCATTACCTGTTTAAAACCTTAGTAAAAAGAATGACCTACAAATCTGAAAAAGTTGCAAACAATTATCTTCATCCTGGGTTTCTTGAAATCAGTTCTGTATCAACATCTCTAAGGGTGAGTCACCAGTTTTGTCCTTGTATATATGTAAAATCTTATACAAGTTGAGCTGTGATTGCTTCTTTGTGGATCAAAGCCATGTTTTAATACAATGTGGAACACTGAAGTTATGCTCGCTTACAGCATTGTTCTCAATTTCACTTCTTTGGAAAAGGGCTGACTTCCATTTGTCTGAGTGAACTGAGATTTTTAAACTGACTTCATTGATGTTTCTCTAAGCTGACAGTTGGCTTGAAGCTGAGTAATCAGTCAATCATGGTTGAAATCGGAACCATACATCTGAAGCATGTCTTGAACTTGTGTTTGTTATGTTTGGGGTTGTTATGAGATTTTCATGATTTTGAATAATTTTGTAGTTTCTCTTTTTAATACTGGATATTGTAAAATCAGTTACTTCAAAGTGGATACACATTTAAAATTTATTCACTGAATCTGGATAGCTGGGTTCACCTGTCCCAATCTGCATTTTCTTGGGAACTTTTCTCTTTCTTGGAACCTCAGGCATCCTGACTATCTCCAACCTTTAACTTTTCTGATTTATTTGTTTCTAGTATAAGTTGTAGCTTTATTCAGATAGAATGGACTGAAGTGAATTAAGTTTCATTTTCATCAGAGAATAGTCTTCTGTTGCTAAAACATCTGACCCTTGCAGAGTATTAGACACATTTTCTATCATGTTTAGGACTTTTTAATCTCATTCAATACCAAAGAGGAAATCATATTCTTTTTTTTTTCCATTTCACCTGCTGTACCACCAGTTCAACAATCATTACAGGGTATTTTGAAAAAAAGAAAAGGAGGACTTGTGGCAGCTTAGAGACTAACACATTTATTTGAGCATAAGCTTTCGTGAGCTACAGTTCACTTCATCGGATGCATTCAGTGGAAAATACAGTGGGGAGATTTATATACACACACAGAAAACATGAAACAAAGGGTGTTACCATACACACTGTAACGAGAGTGATCAAATCAGACGTCAAGAATTATAACATTCAAAAACCAGTCGGAGACCACTTCAATCTCTTTGGTCACTTGATTACAGACCTAAAAGTGGCAATTCTTCAACAAAAAAACTTCAAAAACAGACTCCAACGAGAGACTGCTGAATTGGAATTAATTTGCAAACTGGATACAATTAACTTAGGCTTGAATAAAGACTGGGAGCGGATGGGTCATTACACAAAGTAAAACTATTTCCCTATGCTTATTCCACTGCCCCCACCCCCCGCTGTTCCTCAGAAGTTCTTGTCAACTGCTGGAAATGGCCTACCTTGATTATCACTACAAAAGGTCCCCCCCACTCTGCTCTCCTGCTGGTAATAGCTCACCTTACCTGATCACTCTCATTACAGTGTGTATGATAACACCCATTGTTTCATGTTCTCTGTGTATATAAATCTCCCCACTGTATTTTCCACTGAATGCATCTGATGAAGTGAGCTGTAGCTCATGACACTTATGCTCAAATAAATTTTTTAGTTTCTAAGGTGCCACAAGTCCTCCTTTTCTTTTTGCGGATACAGACTAACACGGCTGCTACTCTGAAACAGCGTATTTTGATGCAATCTACACAACTTCCCAAGCTATACACAGTGAAAGGTAGTTCTTGAAACTGAAGTAAATGCTTCTGCTCAGAGCCCTGGTCTACCCTATGAGTTTAGGTCGAATTTAGCAGCATTAGATTGATTTAACCCTGCACCTGTCCCACAACGAAGCCATTTTTGTTGACTTAATGGGATCTTAAAATTGACTTCTGTTCTCCTCCCTGAAGAGGGGATTAGTGCTGAAATTGACATTGCTGGGTTGAATTTGGGTTAGTGTGGACGCAAGTCAATGGTATTAGCCTCCGGGAGCTATCCCACAGTGCTCCATTGTGACCACTCTGGACAGCACTCTCAACTCAGATACACTGGCCAGATAAACAGGATAAGCCCACAAACTTTTGAATTTCATTTCCTGTTTGGCTAGCATGGCAAGCTGATCAGCACAGGTGACCATGCAGATCTCACCAGCAGAGGTGACCACAGAGTCCCAGAATCGCAAAAGAGCTCCAGCATGGACCGAATGGGAGGTACTGAATCTGATTGCTGTATGGGGAGATGAATCCATGCTATCAGAACTCTGTTCCAAAAGACGAAATGCCAAAATATTTGAAAAAATCTCCAAGGGCATGAAGGATAGAGGCTATCACAGGGACCCACAGCAGTGCCATGTGAAATTTAAGGAGCTCAGGCAATCCTACCAATAAACCCAAGAGGCAAATACCTGCTCGGGGTCAGAGCCCCAGACATGCCAGTTCTATGATGAGCTGCATGGAATTCTAGGGGGTGCCCCTACAACTACCTCACACTGTACGTAGACTCCTTCAAGGAAGTCTCACGCAACAGGGATGAGGATTTTGGGAACAAGGAAGATGATGAGGAGGGGGAGGTTGAAGATAGCACACACCAGGAAAGTGGAGAAACCATTCTCCCTGACAGCCAGGAACTGTTTATCACCCTGGAGACAGCACCTTCCCAACCCGGGCTCCCTGACCTTGAAGGCGGAGAAGGCAGCTCTGGTGAGCATACCTTTGTAAATATAAAAAGAAAAGGAGTACTTGTGGCACCTTAGAGACTAACAAATTTATTAGAGCATAAGCTTTCGTGAGCTACAGCTCACTTCATCGGATGCATTTGGTGGAAAAAACAGAGGAGAGATTTATATACACACACAGAGAACATGAAACAATGGGTTTATCATACACACTGTAAGGAGAGTGATCACTTAAGATAAGCCATCACCAGCAGAGGGGGGAGGGGGGGAAGGAGGAAAACCTTTCATGGTGACAAGCAAGGTAGGCTAATTCCAGCAGTTAAGAAGAATATCAGAGGAACAGTGGGGGGTGGGGTGGCGGGAGAAATACCATGGGGAAATAGTTTTACTTTGTGTAATGACTCATCCATTCCCAGTCTCTATTCAAGCCTAAGTTAATTGTATCCAGTTTCTTTTTGCGAATATAGACTAACACGGCTGCTACTCTGAAATTTGTAAATATAATACACGATTTAAAAGCAAGCGTATTTAATGATTAATTTTCCCTGAAGACTTGGGATGCATTCGCAGCCAGTACAGCTACTGGAAAAGTCTGTTAACATGTCTGGGGATGGAGCAGAAATCCTCCAGGGACATCTCAATGAAGCTCTCCTGGAGGTACTCCCAAAGTCTTTGCAAAAGGTTTCTGGGGCGGGCAGCCTTATTGCATCCTCCATGGTAGGACACTTTATCATGGCAGGCCAGTAGCATATAGTCTGGAATCATTGCGTAAGAAAGCATGGCACCGTGTGGTCCCGGTATTTGCTGACATTCAAGCAACATCTGTTCTTTATCTCTCTGTGTTATTCTCAGGAGAGTGATATCATTCATGGTCACCTGGTTGAAACAGGGGAATTTTATTAAGGGACATTCAGAGGTGGCCGTTCCTGCTGGGCTTTTTGCCTGTGGCTGAAAAGAAATCATCCCCACTGTTAGCCACACGGTGGGGTGAGGGGTGAAGTGAGAATTGGGTGCGTAGGGGGGTTTAGTTGGGTTTGTGCTGCATGTTAACCTGAAAACATCAGCCCCTCCTTTTAAATGGACAATGTGTCTTTTTCAATTTTACTCTCCCTTTTTTTCCTCCCACAGCTACAAATGTTTCAACGCTGCCACTAGCATCTCCGTTCCACAGGCTAGCACAGATAAGAAAGCGAAAAAAAAAGCACTTGAGATAAAATGTTCTCTGAGCTCATGCAGTCCACCCAAACTGAAAGAGCCCAGCAGAATGCATGGAGGCAGACAATGGCAGAGTCCAGGAAAGCACAAAATGAATGCGAGGACAGGAAGGATGCATGAGAGGACAGATGGCAGTAACAACAGGAGAGGTGGCAGAATCAAGAGGAAAGGTGGCGGCAGCATGATGAGAGGAGGCAGGATGCAATGCTGAGGCTACTGGAGGATCAAACTGATATGCTACGGTGTATGGTTGAGGTGCAGTAAAGGCACAGACCGCCACTGCAGCCCCTGTGTAACCAACCGCCCTCCTCCCCAGGTTCCATAGCCTCCTCACCCAGATGCCCAAGAACGCAGCGGGCGGGGCCTCTGGGCACCCAACCACTCCACCCCAGAGAACTGCCCAAGCAACAGAAAGCTGGCATTCAATAAGTTTTGAAGTGCAGTGTGGCCTTGTCCTTCCCTCCTCCCCCACCCCATCCAGTGTTTCCCTCCTCCCCCACCCTTCCTGGGCTACCTTGGCAGTTATCCCCCTATTTGTGTGACAAATTAATAAAGAATGCATTAATTTGAAACAACAATGACTTTATTGCCTCTGTAAGTGGCGATCGAAATGGGGAGGGGAGGGCTGTTGGCTTACAGGGAAGTAGAGTGAATCAAGGGGGCGGGTTTTCATCAAGGAGAAACAAACAGAACTGTCACACTGTAGCCTGGTCAGCCATGAAACTGGTTTTCAAAGCTTCTCTGATGCACAGAGCGCCCTGCTGTGCTCTTCTAACTGCACTGGTGTCTGGCTGCATGTAATCGGCGGCCAGGCGATATTGCCTCAACTTTCCATCCCACCATAAATGTCTCCCCCTTAATCTCACAGATATTATGGAGCGCACAGCATACAGTAATAACAATAACAATTGATTTCGCTGAGGTCTAACCAAGTCAGTAAACTGTGCCAGCGTGCTTTTAAACATCCAAATGCACATTCTACCACCATTCTGCACTTGCTCGGCCTAGAGTTGAACAGCTCCTGACTACTGTGTATGGCTTCATGAGCCATGGCATTAAGATGTAGGATGGGTTCCCAAGGATAACTATAGGCATTTCAACATCCCCAATGGCTATTTTCTGGTCTGGAAAGTAAGTCCCTTGCTGCAGCTGTTCATACAGACCAGAGTTCCTGAAGATGCGAGCGTCATGTACCTTTCCTGGCCATCCCACGTCAATGTTGGTGAAACGTCTCTTGTGATCCACCAGTGCTTGCAGCAACACTGAAAAGTACCCCTTTTGGTTTATGTACTGGCTGCCAAGGTGGTCCGGTCCCAAGATAGGGATATGGGTTCTGTCTATTGCCCCAACACACTTAGGAAACCCCACTGTAGCAAAGCCATCTACTATGACCTGCACATTTCCCAGAGTCACTACCCTTGATAGCAGCAGCTCAGTGATTGCACTGGCTACTTGGATCACAGCAGCCCCCACAGTAGATTTCCCCACTCCAAATTGATTCCCGACTGACCGGTAACTTTCTGGCATTTGCAAGCTTCCAGAGGGCTATCATCACTCGCTTTTGAACTGTGAGGGCTGCTCTCATCTTGGTATTCTTGCGTTTCAGGGCAGGGGAAAGCGAGTCACAAAGTTCCATGAAAGTGCCCTTACACATGCAAAAGTTTTGCAGCCACTGGGAATCATCCCAGACCTGCAACACTATGTGGTCCAACCAGTCTGTGCTTGTTTCATGGGCCCAGAATCGGCGTTCCACAGCATGAGACTGCCCCATTGCCACCAGGATGGCCAAATTGCTGGGGCCCGTGCTTTGAGAGAAGTCTTTGTCCATGTCCTCATTACTCTCATCACCGTGCTGCCATCGCCTCCTCACCTGCTTTTGCAGGTTCTGGTTCTGCATATACTGCATGATAATGCATAAGGTGTTTACAATGCTCATAACTGCCACATGATCTGAGGGGGCTCCATGCTTGCCATAGTATGGCGTCCGCAGGAGAGCAGAGTTGCAGGGGAAGCAGTGGTTGGATGACAGTTTTGCAGACCTACTGCACCGTCTGCTGCCAGGACACAACAGCTGGGCAGGCTGCATGCTTGCCGTGGTATGGCGAGCCAAGAGCAGCCGAGCAGAGTTGCAGCAGAAGCAGCCCTGAGAGAACACCAGGAGAGCAGAGTGCCAGCGGAAGCGTTCGTTCAGTGACGATGGTTTGCAGACCTATTGCACCGTCTGCTGCCAGGACACAACAGCTGAGCGGGCTGCACGTTTTCCGTGGAATTGCGAGACAAGAGCAGCTGAGCAGAGTTGCAGCGGAAGCGGCCCTGCGAGACCATCAGGAGAGCAGGAGAGCAGAGTGCCAGCGGAAGCGGTGGATGATGACAGTCATATAGAGGACCTGCAAGGTGGATTCATAGCATCAGGAGAGCAGGAGAGGAGAGTGGCAGTGAAATCAGTGGATGACGATGATGGTTTGCAGATCTACTGCACCGGCTGCTGAAAGCAGTATGGTGCCCACACGGAAAAAAGGTGCAGAACGATTGTCTGCCGTTGCTTTCACAGAGGGAGGGGCGACTGACAATGTACCCAAAACCACCTACGACAAAGTTTTTGCCCCATCAGGCATTGGGAGTTTAACCCAGAATTCCAATGAACGGCGGAGACTGTGGGAACTGTGGGATAGCTACCCACAGTGCAATGCTCCGAAAGTCGATGCTAGCCTCTGTACTGTGGACGCACTCTGCCGACTTAATGCATTTAGTGCATTAGTGTGGAGGGGACACACAATCGACTGTATAAAATCACTTTCTAAAAAATTTACTTCTATAAATTCAACCTAATTTTGTAGTGTAGACATACCCAGAGTGTCCTTGTCAAACAGAGGACACAGATGCTTGGTGATGTACTTAACACCTTCATATTTTATATCCTGATTACAATATCTAAGGGAGATTTTTAAATGAATTTTGTAATATTGTAAACAGTTTCAAGAGTATCTTTTAGGATACTATTATTTTGAATAGTGTCCTGGCATGCCAAATTCAAAGCATGCCAAAGCAATGAGTATATATAGCTTGTGGTTCCTCCTAGGATAGTCTTGTTTCTACATCTGATATTAAACCTACTGTATTAATGGCACCATCATAGAATTGTCCACCAGAGTTACTGAATCTCCAATTTAGACATAATATATCTTTAATTACAGATAAAATTATCTCTGCTAATGTATAGGCTATATTGCACAATCCAGTGAAATCTTCATGAATATTCATGTCATCAATCACATATCACAGGCATAAAATCAGTTTCTTTTTGTTGGAGAAGTCTATTGTTTCATCTGTCATATATACCATTTTCCAGAATTTTTTTCAGAAATATCTCTCATGATTTTAAGAACCACAATTTCCATTAATTCATTTTGAATAACTGGATTTGTGTGTTTCTTTTCACTGTTTTTCAGCTACTTTGAAATATTAGGATAATATTCTGCCTGAAAATGAAACAATTGAATAAGTTTCAGTTAATCTTTCTATTTAAGGATGCATTTTCAGTTTATTCACTATAATGGCCAATCAATGTAAGTCTTTGTCTGGCAAGATAACATACACTACTTTCTATTTTCATTAGTATCTTCCTATTTTCTTGTTTCTTTTGAGAATACTGAATAGTGAAAATACTGTACTGAGAAAACTGAAAATTTAGCATTTCTCTTTACATATCAGCTGCTTCATGGTAATACAATGTAGTTTGATGCCTCTTAAATTTGTCTTGAGCCTGTTTGCAATTAGAGAATCCAGGCTGTGTGAAAGCTTCATCAAAAGTACTTAGTGCCTAAAAGCTTGACAACAAGCTGTCAATAGCTTCAGAATAATGGATCCATTGAAAAACATCAAATCAGGATGACCCGAAATAAAGGCCTTGTTTTCCAAAATTTCATACATGGAAAGACTTAAGTTGTGGTTAATGAGATGTCTCAGAAATGCTAATGGTATTAGACAACTGGCATTTGGTTCCTGTTGCAGGGAAGTGCAGTTTCCTCCTTTTTATGCAGCCATGTTTTAAGTGATTTCATTTTAGCACTTTGAATAGATATGGTTTGTTTTTGTATTTTGCTCAATCAGAGGTCACTTAATAAAAAAAAAAAGCTGTCTACATGCCTGAGACTGCAAACTCTGTCGGGCCAGGTATTGTCATTTTCTATGCATATACAGCACCTAATGGGATTTCAAAATGGTTGGCTTCTAGGCACTGCCCATCAAAGTATTAAATAATAATAATAAATAATAATATAATAATTAATAATAATAAAATTGTGGATTTACTCTGTTAGGATACATTATTTATTATTATTATTAATAATAATAATTAATTCTTAATAAGAGGTCAGATAATCAGGCTCAGTTGGAACTTATTAATCAAAGATTATTAGTTAATGATTAATATGCACAATACAGAAAAAAGGCTATACATTACCAAATTGATTCTGGAGCAGTGTCTCTGTAGTTTGTTTCATTCCTAATTAACTCTCAAAACCTCAGCTTCTTGTATACTGTAGGTGTTTATAAAAGGAGACAAAGGAATTCCTTTTTCCACCACCTAATTACTTGTGGAATTTCCTTTAAATTATCCAGTTTACATGGCTGATAAACTAAAGTATTTCTAACCAAGTCATTATTGCAGAAAACATTTGTGACAAAAATAAATTCCTGATGTGTTAAAAACATTTCTCAGTGATTCATAGCTCATTAATCACAGAACACATCTGCAATATCAAGTATCCCTTGTATTAGGTGGAGTAGTGCCCACATTCTCCCCTCCACCACACCAGTTTGTGGTTGTTTCTCTTCTCTAGCACTCAGAGTCCTTCCTTGCATGTGGTACACAAGAGTTTCTCCAAATAAACAAAGAAAAAGGTTTCTTTCCCTCTCTTTCTCTTCAGGGACAGGAAGAATAAAATATAAAAAGAGTGTTCAGTCTCTTAGGCAGTCCCTTGGTTACCTCTTTGGGGCTCAGCTTATCTGTAGGTTCTACTGTTCTTGATCAGGGCTAGGGTCTGTCTTTAAGCACCCTCCTTTTGGTACCCCCACTCTGTACCTGGTCCTTACAGTCTCAGGGGTGGAAGGCTCCACAACTGACTACCTCTTCACTGATCTATTTCGGTAGCCAGCTATTCCAGAGGTACAGCTGTGTTCCCCTTGTTACCATCCCTGCCTCTGGTAGGCTTTCCCCTTTTAAACTTGCTCCTTCTAGGCAGAGCAAGTCTTGCAGGTGTGTGTGGTCAATACTGGCTAGGCTCAGATGAGCTTGTCATCTTCCTATCTAAAACGGTGTGATATGAAAGGATATTGAGGATATTTTTTTGCCATAAGGGATGTCCTGCAGGCCTTGATGGGGTTCTCTCCCTTCCAGTTACTTTATGGCTCCCAACCATGTATAATGTGGTTATACCTCATGGCATCGCCCTTTAGTTTCAGGATGAACACCAAGTGAGAAAGAATCAAGCTAATTCTGATTTTTTTGGTGGGGGGAAATGGAAGATGGGGATGACATACCCCAAGATCACCTTTCCAACTTGAGGGGGGAGGTATGTGAGGGGGCACACCCTCACCTGTTACCCCAAGAACAGATGCAGGGATTCCAGATATTTTTTGTTTCTTAAGCACAGTACTGAAAATATTGCTTTGCCACCATTATTGAAAATAGGGGAAGAACTGCAATAAAATTAACTAAATTGGTAAGAAATGGGGTGGCAACAGTGGCCCTTCACATTAATATGCATAAGTTAACAAGTAAGTATATATTAAAGACATAAGATAATTATTTATAGTTCAAAACTTTGGTAATTTAAGTGTGCATACAATGTTGGCACACACCCAAGGACAGTGAATTGGCAGTTGTAAGCAATTTGGCCTATGGCTGGTGTGTTGGTAGGTAGCCGTACACTGAGGTGAGGTAAAGGTCACTCCAAAACTGAAGGGAGGGGCCAGTCAGGCATGCTCAGTCTAAAATGAGGTGAGGGTTCCCAGACCATAATAGCAAACATCCCATAATAATAAAACTTGTTGTGTAATCAGAGAGGATATAAAGGTGATTGGAGGATTGATATGCTAATACTAGGAATGGGAAACAAGCCAATCAGAACAGGCCAAAAATGGTATAAAAGACAGAGAGCCAGCAGGCAAAAGCCAGTCAAGTTAGGCGCAGGAGAAGAAGAAGCAGTCAGAAGAAGGATCCAGAAGATACAGCAGAAGCAACTGCAGGGTGACAGCAGCAGCAGCAGTGCTGCTGGGACAGAACAGAAGGATCCTTAGACAGAGCAGAGGGGAAAGAAGACTATGGAGAGTAAGCGTGCTAGCTATAGTAGAGAATATAGAATAGAAATGAATGTGTATGCTTGGGATAATAAAGATGAGTGTCTTTGGGGTGTATATCTATGTTATTATGTATAAAGTTTAGAATTTATTAGAGTTAAAGATTGATATCAGATTGCATATGACTGATCACGATGTGCAGAACATAAACACTTAAGCCATTCCAAATGTATAACGTTACAGTACTGGGTACTCTAGCTTGTATACCTGTGCTAAGGGATTTATGTTTATGTTTTTAATTTAGGTTTAGAGTAATTGTATTAGGAAAGATTGGTTATACTAAAAAAAGAAAATACTTTGTTTTCGAAAGTACAGCCTGGGTGTCAATCCTTTGAGTGGAGGGCTGTATCCGTGTCCTCCCAGTGGTGAACAGATCTAGTCTGTTCTGGGGGAATTTCCTGAAGAGCATAGGAAAATCCTGGGGAAATCCTGACAATTCTACTATAGGAACAAATTAATAGGTCAACACCTTGGGAACCCAAAAGTATGCAACAGGAGGGCTACTCTGGAATCCCTGCATCTGTTCTTGGGGTAACAGGTGAGGGTGTGCCCCCTCACATACCTCACCCCTCAAGTTGGAAAGGTGATCTTGGGGTATGTCATCCCCATCTCCCATTTCCCACAAAAAAAAATCAGAATTAGCTTGATTCTTTCTCACTTGGTGTTGCATCCTGAAACTAAAGGGTGATGCCGTGAGGTATAACCACATTATACTTGGTTGGGAGCCATAAAGTAACTGGAAGGGAGAGAACCCCATCGAGGCCTGCAGGACCTCCCTTATGGCAAACAGGAGAAGTGGGAGTTGCTGGTCCCAGTGCTTTGGATAGTTACTAACAAAGCATTTCAAAGTTCCCTTTAGAATCTGCTTCCTCTTCATTGATCTCTCCCTGTAGACAGCTCTTTCTGAGACACAGCAGTCTACCACTAGCTGTCTGAAGTAGGCTTTCCACTTTTAAGCTTCCTCCCTTCAGGCAGAGGAAATCATGCAGGCTGAGCCCAGAAGAGCTTGTGAGCGCATGCCCCCTCACAGCTTCATGAATCACAAATGGCCCCTTCCTGGACCTCTGGACACATTCTCCATGTGTCAATGGGGTCAGAGTAAAAGATTACACACATCCCATTAGTGATTATATACAGACGATCATTTTGTCACCCACTAAGTTTCAACTTAAGTACAGAACACTTTTAGATTTATAGGCACAGAGCAGTCACAGTTTGGTTTGTAGAAAGATGGGTCTGGGAACTTTATGTACAAAGCATCGTGGGAGTTTTGTAACAGCCTTTAGATCACCTTATGGTTAAATGGGAACAGTTTAGTATGGTTCTAACTGAGATGGACTTGTTTAGCTGCACATCTTTGTATTGTTTAAAGAAAAAATTGGGGCCAGATTCTCAACTGTTGTAAATTGATGTAGGTCCATTGTATACAATAGAGTGTAGATCACTTTTCCATTAGCTAAGAATTTGGCTCTTGGAATTTAGTTTCTTACATCGGCATTACCATTACTCTATTTCAGGTTCAGAAGCAACCGCAAGCTGGTTCAACTGGTTCATATTATCCATAGGATAGACACTCAGACTGTGAGTATACTTTGATGGGGAGCATCTTCCTAGATAGATAATATGTAAAAGAAATGTTCAACTTTTACTAGGAAATATGGTAAACCTCTTTGGGAGGAACAGACAGATGGAGAGAATTCTCTTTGAATGTTTTGTGTGTGAACAATCAAAAAAAAAAAGAAAACTAATCTGATACCACTGAATTTCTGCTGGCCACTCATAGAAAGCATGCAAACCAATATAACCCTCACCCACAACATCCAGGGGAAGGAAGAAGAGGTTACTCACCTTGTGCAGTAACTGTGGTTCTTCAAGATTTATGTCTCTATGGGTGCTCCACTTCAAGTATGCATGCACCTCTGGAGCCCTTAATTGGAGATTTTCCATTGGCAGTGTCTGTTTGGTCCACACATGCATCCTGTGCATTCTTGTGCCATGCACTTAGGGTATATAGGGCTGTGTTGGCAAAACACTCTCAGCCTTTTCTCCATCTGAACATCCTAGAGAGAACAGTCCAAAGCAGAGGGAAAGGAGAGTGTGTGGTGGAGCATCCATAGGGACACACATCTCAAAGAACTGCAGTTTCTGCATTCTTCTTCTTCTTCTTCTTCTTCATCTAGTACAGTCTGGGTGACTTTTGAAATTGTTTGGTTCTATCTAGATAGAAGGCCAATGCCTGTCTAACATCTAGAGTATGAAAACATGTCTCCTGTTGAGACTTATGTAGTTTTGGGAAAAAACACGTAGATAAATGGATGGGTTAAGATGAAGTTCCAATAGCACCTTAGGTAAGACATTAGGGTGTGGGCATAAAGATACCTTGTCTTTGAAGAACTCCATTAAAGGGGGGGAGGATGTCAGCCATCAAGGACCCAATTTCCCTAACCTTGGGGGCCAAAGTGATAGTTACTAAGAAGGCTGTCTTCGTAGAGAAGTGAAGCAAGGAACAGGTTGCCATTGGTTCAAATGGAGGTTTCATGTGATATTTAAGTACCAGGCTGAGGTCCCAGATTTGGAGAGCGGTCCTTAATCTGTGTGTGCAGGTTCCCCAAAGTTTTAAATAAACCTTGAAGACATAGAGCAAGCAAATATAGAAAAACCCTCTAGTGGAGGATGAAAGGCTAATTCTGTAGCCAAGTTAATATTAATCAAGCTAATTGATACCCCTGATTTCTTTAGGCCCAAGAGGTAGTTTCTGAGAACAATGCAGATTCAGGTAGAAGTCAGTGAAATTGACACCAATGGTTGACTCTCTTTCACTTCTACAAGTAAGTTATTCAGGATGACTCCCTTCCACTGCTCAGTAACAATTGTTGCACTTCTGGCAAGCAGGTAGATTCTAACCCTGCAAACTACTGAGGAACCAATCCCTGAGGTGGAGGAAGTACTGGGATGAAGTACATGACTTGCACCCTGGGAGAGGAGATGTGGAATGATTAGAAGCTTGATTGTTGGCTGGAAACAGAGATGAAGTAGGTCAGGATATTAACCCTGTCTCGTCCAGGTCAGTACTATAAAGGATAATCCTGGTCTTGTTCTGTCTGATCTTGTTCATCACTTTTGAAAGGCCTTTTCAAGTGCTTGTTCAAGTCAAACAGCAGAAACCTGGGGTGCTTCTCGAAATATCAATTCAACACACTGCTGGACAAATGGCTACTGGCAAAGGCAGTATTTTTTAAAAGCATTAAATGGAACAAAGGTATTGAGCATTGTACACCCTGTATTCACATTTTACACTGCATTGGTGCTGCCAGGTGTCCAGCTGCAAACCTAGCACAAAAATAATTTGGTTTGGTTAGTCAGCCTTTCTAGTCAACAACCACAGCAGCCAGTACACAGTCTTTGGAACAAATGAGCACTCTCGTTGGAGTGATCAAGCAGTCAGATCTATTATGGCCACATAATAGTGTACTGAATTCTTTTGGATGGAATTGTTCTGATAGATATGATAGCTATCCTACTTGATAGAATCATAACTTCAGATGCAGGGGAGCAATTTTTTCCCCCAGAACTTCTGATTTGCAAGAAATTTCAAAATTGTGAAATTTCTTGAGAACTGGAAATCCTGTTTCATTTAGTTCTAGTATTTTGTTAGTTGGACAACTTTTGTTTAAAATAATTTTATGTGATATATATATATATATGTTATGATGTTATCTGATTAAAATATGTCCATATAGATCATTGTTGCAACCACTTTTATATATTTGCAGCAAATATTGTATGAAGGTTGTCGAGTGAGGTGTCTATGAAAAGGTTATTATTTGCTGGTTATGATTATGCTATTTGTATGCATGTATCATCTTTGTATGTGAAGTTATAAGTATTGGCTCTATACTTTGATTTCAAATGTTTGCTCCTGGGATAACGCCCACAAGATAATGCTCAGCACATCTTGAAGGGACTATTCAAATTAAGTGGCTCATTAAGAAACGCTTGGTTGACAATGGACCCATGGAAGACGCCCATCTACACTGAGTGGACTGTCATGTAAACATGCTGTCTGGAGTGTAGGTAATGGCTTTGTGCAATGACTAAGGGAAATTGTGTATGAACGGGTGACTTGCCCATGTGACTCCAAACTCCATCTTGTGGCTGTAATTTTCCACAGTAAGAACAATGGGATGCCCTCGACATGGCAAAAGCTATAAAAGGCCTGGAAACACCTCCTCTTTGTCTTCAGTCCTGCTTCTTACCTCTGGAAGAACCTTGCTACAAACTGAAGCTCTGAACAAAGGACTGAATGACCCATCCAAGCTGTGGATGTACTCCAGAGACTTGACTTAAGCTAGCAGTTTATTTAATCACTGCTACAAGCCTGAACCAAAAATTTTGCCATTACTGTATGATTCCTTTAACCAGTTGATTCCTTTAACCAATTTTAACTCTTACCTTTCTTTCTTTCTTTCTTTCTTTCTTTCTTTCTTTCTTTCTTTCTTTCTTTCTTTCTTTCTTTCTTTCTTTCTTTCTTTCTTTCTTTCTTTCTTTCTTTCTTTCTTTCAATAAACCTTTAGATTTTAGATACGAAAGGATTTGCATCACTGTGATTTTTGGTTAAGACCTAAGTTATATATTGACCTGGGTGTGTGGTTGGTCCTTTGGGATCAGAAGAACCTATTATTTCATGAGACCAGTTGTAAAGAACCACTCGTCTCTGAATCCAATGTTTTTGGTGGTGATATAAGAACTGGAATGCCTTTATGTTTTCTTGTTAGCCAGTGTGGTGAAACAGAAATTTACTTTTGTGTCTGGTTTGATACCTTATAAAAGAATAACCACCAATTTTGTGTTGTGTTTGCCCTATTTCTCAGCAGTTCATCCTGAATTTGGCATCTTCAGTTGTGACCCACTAAGGCATGGTTACATATGTAAATATGAAATACCTATGTATGAATGTGGCCTCTCTCCAAGACTGATGGGGAGAATCCAGTCTCCACCCCATGAGGATCAGAGCTTTAGACTGCTTATGGCTCTGACCTGCCCAGAAGGTCAGATCCCTGAGACAGCTAATTCCCCTATGGAGCACTGTACTTCTAGGCAATAGTAAGGGGGCATGGCCTCCTTCCTAGACTGATGGGGAGGGATGGCCACAGACCACTACAGTCAGGAAACTCATGTCATTTTTTTTAAAGTCATATTTCATGATGAAGCAATGGTTTGCATTAAAGTTTATTTATGACTGCTTTCGGCTCTTACATTTGGTGTGAATGGCTTACCTGTGAGCTGTAAAAACTTCCATATAAACTCTTTAAATTAAAAATGAAGGGTTGACATTTTCTGCCTTGGGTTTCTTGGGAGTGAGACAAGGCAGTGGCTTCGTTTTTCTAAAGAATTTTTTTTAAACAATACAAATATTTTCTCTAGCTCTTCTTACCTTTGATGTTCTTCTCTGATCTCTCTGGTGATTTGTGAATTTCCTAAGGCAGTGGGGATTTTGAGCCCAGGTGTCCACATGGAGGACTAAGATAAATGGCATATGTAATGTTTTTATGGAAGTGAGGAAAAAATTCTCAACAAATAATTTATTCATTGAATTTTTCTGTTCAGAAACTGAGCAGAACACATTATTTTCAGATGTATTCATTATTCAGAAGAATTTGTGTATTTCTTCCTGAAATGTAGTTTTGTACCATAGCTCAAGAATGACTTGTTGTGAATATTTAATAATCCAACAGTGTGCTCATTAGTTAAATAAGTATAAATAATTGTACTATTTCTGTGCCCAGATTGGATGATGGGGTAACCAACCAATTAACAGTATGTAAATTTCACTTTTGGAAAACATTCAAGCATGCAGCCTGATATTTGCTATAAATTGGTATTTGTACTAATTATGCTCAACTTCTCATGGAAAAGAAACATGAACAGGTCATGACAAAACAAGATCAGTTCAGAATAGGCTTTAGAATTTGAATGAATGTTTATAAAATATTGTTACTCTATTTGTTCAGCTCTAATATTAAGCTAATGAGAAAAAAATGGATTAACTAGTTGCAGACTGATTATCTGGACCAAAGGCTGAGATGTAATAGGGTGAAATGTTTAAGACAAACATGTAGTGTAACATGGCCCCTGCCCCAAACAGCTTACAATATAGGAGAAACAACATAGGTTACATACAACATAGGTTAGTTCTCAGTGCATCAGCAGCCAAACCAGAACGAGGAGTAATGGTCTCAAGTTGCAATGGGGGAGGTTTAGATTGGATATTAGGAAAAACTTTTTCACTAAGAGGGTGGTGAAACACTGGAATGCGTTACCTAGGGAGGTGGTAGAATCTCCTTCCTTAGAGGTTTTTAAGGTCAGGCTTGACAAAGCCCTGGCTGGGATGATTTAACTGGGACTTGGTCCTGCTTTGAGCAGGGGGTTGGACTAGATGACCTTCTGGGGTCCCTTCCAACCCTGATATTCTATGATTCTATGATTCTATGATTCATTGTCAAGTTTTTTGTAGGCATCATGGCAAAGAAGAATTTTAAGGAGGGATTTGAAGGAGTATAATGCGGTGGCTCTGCAGATGTTTACGGGGAGCTCCTCCCAAAGACATGGGGCAGCATGGGAGAAAGCACAAAGGCGCTTGTTTGAAAATGTAACAAGTGGGCAGTGATGCCTTGCATAATGGACTGATTGGAGGTGGGAGCAACATCTCAATAGTGTATGAGTGCTGGCATGTAATGTCGGATGGGCTATTAAAGTTTTGAAAATGAAGATGCTATTGGAAAAGGGCAGCCAGTGGAAGGATAGTTAAAGCAACTAGGAAGGAAAATGATATTTTCCAGGTCCTGTTTGACTACTTAAGCACCGCTGCTGATGCTAGACTCCCTAGCAGAGAGCTGACAGAGTCTAGCTCTTCCTACCTTCACTAGTCAGTTGCACTGACCCCATGCTCTACCATCTCCAAGGATGATGTGATAGTTGTACTCCCACAGAGGTCCTAGAGACATTTTGCTTATCTGATACAGTGTTCAAAAATTGTGTCTGAGGCCCCCTAAATCAAATGTATGGCTACATCTGCACTTGGAGCTGAGGGGTGTGATTCCCAGCTCACATAGGCAGTCCCATGCTAGCAGTGTAGCCAGGATAGCTGCTCAGGCTAGCTGCCCAAGTACATACATACCCAGAAAGTCTGGGTGGGGATGTATTAGGGGAGTCCAGTCCAAACTGACACCTGTGCAACTCCAGCTACACTGACATTTTTAGTGCATTAGCTCGAGCAGAACTAGCACAGATACATCTATGCAAGCTGGGAATCACAACCCAAACTCCAAGTGCAGATGTAGCCTATAAATAAATCTATGAAAATTATGAGACAGGTTTAAAAACCATGAAATTAAAAAATATGAGTTCATTCCATTTGTTGCGTTCAGGATACATACAGCTCATGTTTTTAAACTTTTATCTGCAATCATGAGAACTAGAAACCTACTTTTTAAAAAAAAACAAACAAACAATGTGATGGTTGCTTTACTCCCAAAATCACAATATTCAGGTTATTCCCAGTCCTAAAGGTCTAGTCACTTACCCTAGGTTAAATGTACTCAGATCTCAAGCCAAAGACAACACCTGTAGCCAATCCTGTAATGAAATAAATAAATATTTATACTTGGAAAAAGAAATAAGAGTTATTTATAAGATTAAAACAGGTAGCATACACACACAAAGGAGATACCATCCTGGGTTCCAAAGATCATAGAAACTTCTATAATAAGCAATCTCTATGAGTCCATTCAAGTTAACCCAGGTAAAATAGTCGGGGGTCCTTTGCTTATGCTTATGATTCTTGACCCTTAAGAGTCTAAGTAGCAAAAAGAACCATATTTCTCCATGTCTCAGGAATTTTTATCCCCTTCCCCAGAATTCAAACTGATAGAAGTATTGGTGCTGTCTCCTGTTTATGTGAGTGGGGAGGGCAATCAACAAAGCCTTTGTCCTTTTGATGATACACAATGGCTCAGCACTTTTATCTGCAGGCTCAGCACTTTTCACTAATTAAATGCTTCTTTCCTGTTTGGTGAGTTACACAATTACAGAGTTGACAATGCAAACACTTGCTGTCATTCTCTAACATGGGGTACAGATAAGTGAGATTAATAATGCAGCATCCTGCAAGCTAGTCACAAGGTCTAGACACTATAAACACATTTTTATCAACTTAACATCTATTTTAACAATGCTAACACACAGGTGAACTAGACTGGTTTCCAGCTATGCATTTGTCTGTGTTCAATGAGGCCCAGGGCCTTGGCATGAGCTAGCACCTTGTCTGCCAGCATCACATTGTCATCCACAACTATTATCAGCAGTGATTATATATCTACTTCTAAATCATTGATGAATATGTTGAATAATAGTGGGCCTAGTAACCAAATTGGTAATCTCATCAAATAATGAAAAGGGAGTTTGTTTAACATAAAATCATGTTAACTGGCATTGGTTATATTCCTATTATTTAATTATTTATCCTCTATCAGCTTTTTTATTATTTTGCCTTGAATTGATGTCAGGCTAATGGACCTATTCTTACCTGGGTCATTCTGCATGCTTTTTTTAAATATTGGCATATTAGCACTCTTTCAGTCTTCTGGAACTTCCCCAGTATTCCAAGATTTATTAAAAATGAAAATCAGTGGGACTGAGATCTTCTCAGACAACTCTTTTAGGACTCTTGGGTGCAAGATAGAAGGGTGTACTGATTTTAAAATTTTTATCTGTAGTAGATGTTCTTTGGCATCCTCCTTAGTTACTAAGGAACTGGAAAGTACTTTATCATCCTCATATGATACAAGTACATCATACTGTTTCTTTCCAAACAGAACAGAAATATTTACTGAACAATTCTTCTTTTTCTGCATCATAGCACTTTTACCATCTTCATCAGGTAATAGGCCTAGACCATTACCAATATTTCTTTTGTTCATAATATACTTTTTTTAAAAACTCATTCTTATTGTCCTTAGTCCTCCCAGCCATGAAAGTTCTCAGATGTCTTCAGCGTCCCTTATCAATTTTCTGTACTTCATAACCTGTAATTTATATTGAGCACTATCTATTTCACCCTTTTTCCATTTATTATATATCGATTTTTTAAAAAAAAATATTTTTAGTTGCTGTCTTCACTTTGCCACTGAACCAGGATGGGCTTTTAGCCAAACTTTTCTTCTTTCTTGATTGTGGACTCATAGGATTTTGGCCAGCTAACATACTTTTTTAAAGAAATCCCAATTTTCATTCATATTTTTCAATCTATTTCTTCAGTTTAATTTTGCTCATAATTTTCCTCATCTTTGAGACATTGGCCCTTTTGAAGCATTAAATATGTATAGTATTAGTTGGGATTGTTCTCTGACAATGCTGAATGTAATCAGATCCTGATCACTGGTCACTAAGCAACCACAACTTCTAGCCCCATACCTCTAAACAAGTGATGGTGTCTTGATGCCACTCCATCTCTTTTCCCCACAGAAGCCTTCTTATATAATTTACAACCAGTGATTTTTAACATTCCAGTAATGCAACAAATTGGTTTATACAATGATTTATTGTTTTTTATTTGGTCACAGGACCATCAGGATGTATCACTCCCCTGTAGCAGAAGAGTACACAGATAAAACTTGATCAATTTTTTTTTAGCCCAGTACAAACCATCGGGTTCTTAACCTGCTGGCCTGCTGGTCTTGCTAAATCTTCATGAGTAACATGGACTACTCTTGCCTCAAGTTTCTTGCAGACAAAAGAAATGGTCTCTAAGTTCTAAATTTTCATTCAAAAGCTGTAGACGTTGTATGGCAATCTGAGTGACAGATTTTATATTCACTTTGTGAAAGCTTCAACAGCTACCCATGTTTGCTGGCACATCACTTAGTGGAGTTGTAGTCATCAGCTAGACACTATAAAAGGGATATGTGCAGTTTTTCAAAATCCTTATTGTAAACATTGACAGAATATTCAGTTTCAGAGTAGCAGCCGTGTTAGTCTGTATTCGCAAAAGAAAAGGAGTACTTGTGGCACCTTAGAGACTAACAGATTTATTAGAGCATAAGCTTTCGTGAGCTACAGCTCACTTCATCGGATGCATTTGGTGGAAAAAACAGAGGAGAGATTTATATACACACACACAGAGAACATGAAACAATGGGTTTATCATACACACTGTAAGGAGAGTGATCACTTAAGATAAGCCATCACCAGCAGCAGGGGGGGGAAAGGAGGAAACCTTTCATGGTGACAAGCAAGGTAGGCTAATTCCAGCAGTTAACAAGAATATCAGAGGAACAGTGGGGGGTGGGGTGGGAGGGAGAAATACCATGGGGAAATAGTTTTACTTTGTGTAATGACTCATCCATTCCCAGTCTCTATTCAAGCCTAAGTTAATTGTATCCAGTTTGCAAATTAATTCCAATTCAGCAGTCTCTCGTTGGAGTCTGTTTTTGAAGCTTTTTTGTTGAAGTATAGCCACTCTTAGGTCTGTGATCGAGTGACCAGAGAGATTGAAGTGTTCTCCAACTGGTTTTTGAATGTTATAATTCTTGACGTCTGATTTGTGTCCATTCATTCTTTTACGTAGAGACTGTCCAGTTTGGCCAATGTACATGGCAGAGGGGCATTGCTGACACATGATGGCATATATCACATTGGTAGATGCGCATCTGAACGAGCCTCTGATAGTGTGGCTGATGTGATTAGGCCCTATGATGGTATCCCCTGAATAGACATGTGGACAGAGTTGGCAACGGGCTTTGTTGCAAGGATAGGTTCCTGGGTTAGTGGTTCTGTTGTGTGGTGTGTGGTTGCTGGTGAGTATTTGCTTCAGATTGGGGGGCTGTCTGTAAGCAAGGACTGGTCTGTCTCCCAAGATCTGTGAGAGTGATGGGTCGTCCTTCAGGATAGGTTGTAGATCCTTGATGATGCGTTGGAGAGGTTTTAGTTGGGGGCTGAAGGTGATGGCTAATGGCGTTCTGTTGTTTTCTTTGTTGGGCCTGTCCTGTAGTAGGTGACTTCTGGGTACTCTTCTGGCTCTGTCAATCTGTTTCTTTACTTCAGCAGGTGGGTATTGGAGTTGTAGGAATGCATGATAGAGATCTTGTAGGTGTTTGTCTCTGTCTGAGGGGTTGGAGCAAATGCGGTTATATCGTAGCGCTTGGCTGTAGACAATGGATCGAGTGGTATGATCTGGATGAAAGCTAGAGGCATGTAGGTAGGAATAGCGGTCTGTAGGTTTCCGATATAGGGTGGTGTTTATGTGACCATCGCTTATTAGCACCGTAGTGTCCAGGAAGTGGATCTCTTGTGTGGACTGATCCAGGCTGAGGTTGATGGTGGGATGGAAATTGTTGAAATCATGGTGGAATTCCTCAAGAGCTTCTTTTCCATGGGTCCAGATGATGAAGATGTCATCAATGTAGCGCAAGTAGAGTAGGGGCATTAGGGGACGAGAGCTGAGGAAGCGTTGTTCTAAGTCAGCCATAAAAATGTTGGCATACTGTGGGGCCATGCGGGTGCCCATCGCAGTGCCGCTGATTTGAAGGTATACATTGTCACCAAATGTGACAAATCTGTCCTATCTCGGGGCCTCTCCTTTTGCCCCTCCACCAAGTTTCATGTCCAAGTTTCGGGCATGGTAATGGGGTTAAGCTAGACAGAGATACACCCAGGAAATGTTTTAAGTACTCTCTACAAAGTAATACCTCACCTATCCTCTTAATTGTAATTTTTCATTAAGACCTCCATTCAAACAAAAGTGCATATTCCAGTACCAGACTGCTATTTCAATTGGTGGCACAGAGGGAGCCTATCAAGAGATTTTTTCTGTGATGGTACTTCTCCCACACAATAAAGGATCTCAGTCATTCATAAGCAACTCCTGTGTGACCTGGAAAAGGGCAGCATTTACACTCTCAGGGTTATCAGTCAGTTCTCGCAACCAGCCTGATGTGGCTGCTGAAATACAAAAGTAGGAATGAGCTTCTAAGGGCTTGACTTGAGAGCTGCTGAGTAACCACAACTTCCATTGACAATTATGGGGTACCAATACCAAATAATCTAGAACTACTATATGTCTTTAATCTGGTGCTCTTAATAAAATCAGATTTTAAAGAAAGACTTAGAAAACTGGAAAAAAATACATGATGTCCTGCTTGGGCCCAATAGCTATCATCACACAAAAATATTCTCCTGGAATCATGATTTCTTTTTCACGCTGTTAATATTAATCTCAGATAAAAAAATATAAGAAATACATAACAGAAAAATAAACTGGATATGACATCATAGACATCAGAGTTTAAAAACCACAAGACTACTGAAATACGTCTGGGGTACATAAAGACCTACTGTCATATCATTTTAAAATTAAAATTGATTGTTCACAAAGATTCCCAGATTAGATGTATTTAAACTGAATGAGCCAAAAGACTCTGATCTAAAATAAACATCTAGCTCTGGATGAATAAGAAAGACTCCAGAGCAGAACTTCAAAAATGATGAGACATCTAGTAAATGGAACTCTTTCTCACCTCGTATGATGTCCATAGTGGGAATTTTGAACTCAAAATTAGGTGAGTTGAAGATATGGGAGAATATAGGTCTTTATAAAGAGTCCTAGCTTTTAAATCTATAGAGATTAAAAATAAATCTGTGAATCCTTGTCTACCATTTCAGCATATTTATTATTTATACATTAGCCACTACCTAATTCAGAGTTCTAAAAAGAAAACCCACAAAATTTAAACATGCAGTTATGGTAAACATATATCAAATAAGATGATTTCAAATATAAATACAGTTTTAGGAACAGCAGAAGCTGCATGCAAGTGTATGTTTATGGGGAAAAAAATGGAGAGAAAGATACAAAAAGAGATAGCTCTTGAGAAATGACAGAAAACAGAAAACACCAAATTCTATTTGTTGTACTATACAGGAAAAAATCTTTAGAATATTAATACCCCTACTGATACCATCTGTAATGCATGTGGGGAGAAAGGTACCTTTTTCATATTTTGTGGAAAAGCCCAGATGTTCAAGGATATTGGCTTAAGATTAGAGGATCAATTAAACAGATGACAAACTCCATGCTACTCAGAGATCCTCTCTGGGCTCATTCAAAGTCCATTGAAGTTAATTGACAGATTCCCATTGTCTTGTGGTTCAGGGACTCAGTGAATTTATTTGGACTGGTACTAAATAGAGTTGAATATAGTTAAGTGTTATATTGTGATAATCCACAATTTGATGGTAACCACAATGCTAATAGCAAATAATTAGAAGTTGGGGAAAATACTTCCGACATGACAGCATAAGATTTGAGAAGCAGTAGAAAACTGACCTGTCAAAGAAAAATAACTAGAAAACAAAGAAAGAAGACATAAATACTTAGAAATCTAGCTTCTCTGCTTTGTTTATTCAATTACCCTCAATTCACGTGTTGCCAAATCAAAACATCTACACAATATTTTTGAGTATTAACAAATTGGTATAAGGGTTGTGAGGGAAAGAGCCTTTGTGGATCTTCACAGAAGCAGTGGATCTTTTATATCAGAAAAATAGAGGAAAAGGAATAGGTTTACTGATTGGACCTGGATTTTATGCAGAAGTGTCAAATGTACAAGGGAATGTTACATCCTGATGGTTCTGTGACCAAATAAATTATTAGACCAAATATAACAGACTTATTATCAAGGTGATTCATTATCAATGAAACAATATCAAATGGGGAGGAAGCAACCGCAC
This sequence comes from Dermochelys coriacea, assembly GCF_009764565.3. NCBI lineage: Eukaryota > Metazoa > Chordata > Testudines > Dermochelyidae > Dermochelys > Dermochelys coriacea. The sequence goes on along the minus strand of NC_050069.1, from coordinate 29,010,695 downwards.
GTGGAGGAAGGTGAGGCTGAACTATCTTCTGTTTATTGTTATATGGAAGGATGAAAAGAGAGGAAAAAGAGAAGATATTTATACTGAAAGCAATTAACTTTGCCAGAAACATTCTATTTTTCTCTTACTAGTATTGTTGACACCTCGGTTTGAATAAGAGCCTTTCTCCTTCACCATTGAGCTTATCCTTCAATGAAGTCATCATAACACTGTGTTTATGACATCATAGTCTAGTGCAGGGATTAGCAACCTTTGGCATGCAGCCCGCCAGGGTAAGCCTCCTGGCAGGCTGGGCTGGTTTGTTTACGTCCTGTGTCCACATGTTCAGCTGATCGCAGCTCCCACTGGCCGCGGTTCACTGCTCCAGGCCAATGGGGGCTGCGGGAAGTGGCAGCCAGCACATCCCTCAGCCCACACTGCTTCTCGCAGCCCCCATTGGCCTGGAGCAGAGAACTGTGGTCAGTGGCAGCTGCAATGGGCCAAACCTTCCCATGTTACATGGCAGGTAAACAAACCGGCCTGGCCTGCGAGGAGACTTACCCTGGTGGGCTGCATGCCAAAGGTTGCCAGTCCCTGGTCCAGGGAAATTTGTGAATTATCAACATGTCAGTATGATGATTTCATTGTAGTATGACAGCCATGTGAAGTAGAACAAAATTCTGATAATTTAAAACAGCGGTTCTCAACCGGGGGGCGGGCAGGCGGGCAGGCATAAACAGTTTTAAGGGGATCTGCCAAGCAGGGCCAGTGTTAGACTCACTGGGGCCCAAGGCAGAAAGCCAAAGCTACTCCATGCAATGCTGAAGCCTGGGGCCGTGAGCCCTGTCACTTGGGGCTGAAGCTGAAGCCAGAGCAAATTAGCTTCACAGGGCCCCCTGTGGCATGAGGCCCCAAGCAATTGCCCTGCTTGCTATGTCCTAACACCACCCCTGGCTTTAATATGCAGCAAACCAGTTGTGGAACAGGTGGGCTGTGGAGTTTTTATAGCATGGTGGGGGGTGGCCTCAGAAAGAAAAAGTTGAGAACCTGTGATTTAAAAGGCAGCAGGGGAAGACTTTAAAGCTAGTGAATGGCTCTAAATTTCAAGGAAGTTAAATATTAAATATTCCTCAGAGTCTGGAGGCAAGTCTGTTTTTAAGACTATTGAATGTTACATTGCTGATGCCCTCCCCAGCATGGCCTTTGGAGTGCATCCAGGAACAGAAACACAAGGGGCTGTTGTTAGCTGCTGCTTTTAGTTTTGCTCACTGACTCTTGACACAGGGTGTTCTGAGTCTTCAGTCTGTACAGTAGAATAATCATGTCCAATTGCATTGTGATTGAATATGGTACTGGAGTATCAGAAAAGTGCTTATGGAGTTCAAAATTATATATATCCTATTCATCCACTTTCCAAAGAGCTGAGCATAAGAACTGATGTTAGCTGAGGATTTAGGCTATTCTCTCATATATGTCAGTTTACATACAGGGAACCCATCAAATTCCCTGTACCTTTCTATAGGACTGCCTGCAGTGCTATAACTATTAGGAACTGCACTTAGGCTCCCTTCTGAAGTTCAACGTAGTGCATAGGAACTAATAAAACAGAACAAACTGTGAAACACTAAATAGCCATATTATGGTGGTTGTTCCTTTAGCAATCTTTCTGTAAGAATAAAACTGTTTAAAACATTAGTTGCAGAAACCTCTATATTTAAAAATAGGTATGCATTTCAATTCTAACTCCCTGTTTACAGATTTATAATTTTTCAAAATGGTCACCTTTTGATCTCTTTCTGTAATGTCACTGAGCTTAAGAGCCCAATCTTGCAAACCCTTGTGCACATGCTTAACTTTACTTATGGGTTTGCCGGTTCAGGGCCTAAACTGGTAACCCCCAGAGCAAGAAGAAAGTAACAAAACAGCAATGAAGAGGAGATTGCAAGAAGAAGTACATTAAAGAGGGCCATCTACAACTTCATCTAACATTTTACCCCTTTTTCTATCTTCTTGGTGTGGGGACCAACTTAGGCTGTCTTTCATATTGGCAAGTGGGTGTAAATAGGTCTAAGGTAGCTTGACTGAAAAAGCATGTAAGATATTGCCAGGACCTCTTTAGGTCCTTTTGTCAATGATCTTTCATCATTTGATCTGCATAGCCCTCTATAAACCCTCCCCTAACCACTTACTAGACAGCTGGGAAGAAGCTGTCCATCATTATGAGTTTGGGATAGACAGAGGATGCTTGCGCCGATTGTTACCATGTGGCAAGGAATCACAGACTCTTCCACTGGGGTTGTTACACTGTAGCTCTGAGGAGGAAGTACTCTCAGATCACAGACCAGCTTCTGTAGCTGCATAGTCTGTAAAGGTGAATTAACTCCCATGAGGTCTCTAGCTGCAGAGAACCCTCATACTTACCTACTTCATTAGGGGTCTTGTGTAAAACTGGAGAAAAGTTACTGGAACACTTTGAGACCTTAAGATAAAAGGTGCTATATAAATTAGGAGCATTATTAGGATTACAGAGCAGAAAAATGTGTTGGGGGTGGGAAGCAGAGATTTTTTTAAATTTTAACTAGAGAGGGAAACTAAAAGATAGTTTGTATTCAGGACAAACCATTTTAAAACAAAGAGACTTGTGATTGTGCAGTCATTATTGGCAATGTCTTTTTTGTTGTTAAATACTGACTAGAATGCAATGAGGATGTTTTATCAATAGGGACTGCTCATTGGTTACTAGTCACACAATTAAAGCAATTCACTGAAATGTTTATGCACTAGTGAAGCTATAAAAATCATAAAATAGCAGGGATCAGAGAAACATAGTTAATTTTCCTCTTACTAACACTTTGGAGAACAACTGCTTGCATTATGCTAGCACAAGCTAAGTAGTGGGCTTTTTAAAGGGTTTTCATTATTAATGACTTTACTGCAGCCAAGGGTCAAAATATACATTGATTTTTTAAAAAAATTACTCAAATAAAAGTTCATTTATGTTTTACACACAGACAGATTGGGCCTGATTTTTTTTTTTTTTTTTGCTGCTGTGCCTGATGTGTAGTGCTTTATATAAGAACATAAGAATGGCCATACTGGGTCAGATCAAGGTCCTTCTAGCCCAGTATCCTGCCTACCAACAGTGGCCAATGCCAAGTGTCCCAGAGGGAATGAACAGAACAGGTAATCATCAAGTGATCCATCCCCTGTTGCCCAATCCCAGCTTCTGGCAAACAGAGGCTAGGGACACCATCCTTGCCCATCCTTGCTAATAGCCATTGATGGGTCTATCCTCCATGAATATATCTAGTTCATTTCTGAACCCTGTTACAGTCTTGGCCTTCAAAAAATCCTCTGGCAAAGAGTTCAAGAGGTTGACTGTGTGTTGTGTGAAGAAATACTTCCGTTTGTTTGCTTTAAACCTTCTGCGTATTAATTTCATTTGGTGACCGCTAGTTCTTGTGTTATGACAAGGAGTAAATAACACTTCCTTATCTACTTTCTCCACATCACTCATTATTTTATAGACGTCTATCATAATCCCACTTTAGTCATCTCTTTTCCAAGCTGAAAAGTCCAAGTTTTATTCATCTCTCCTCATACAGAAGCTATTTCATCCCCCTAATAATTTTTGTTTCCTTTTTCTGAACCTTTTCCAATTCCAACATATCTTTTTTGAGATGGGGCGACTACATCTGCACACAGTATTCAAGATGTGGGCATACCATGGATTTATATAGAGGCAATATGATATTTTTCTGTCTTTTTATCTATCCCTTTTTAATGATTCCCAACATTCTGTTAGCTTTTTTGACTGCCGCTGCACATTGAATGAATGTTTTTCAGAGAACTATCCACTCCAGAGACTCCAAGATCTTTTTCTTGCGTGGTTACAGCTAATTTAGATCCCATCATTTTATATGTACAGTTGGGATTATGTTTTCCAATGTGCATTACTTTGAATTTATCAATATTGAATGTCATCTGCCAGTTTGTTGCCCAGTCACCCAGTTTTGTGAGATCCTTTTGTAGCTCTTTGCAGTTTGCCTGGGCAAACTGAGTTTCAAGTGATCCCATTCTGATCTGGCAGCCATTTATATTCATTTTGCACAGGTGTACATGACTCAACATAGTGTAAGGTAGTGAAAAATCTATCACAGCTTTTACTATTTATATTTTCATAATCAAGTGTCTGTATTTGCACAAACAATTTAGTAATGGAGAAGCCACAAAGTTCAGATGTGCAGCAATCCAGATACTCATCTGAAAGTACAGATGCTTCTAATAATTTATATAAAGCAAAACACTTGCACTACATAGGGGCAAAGAAATGATCCTCATCCTACTCTAAAAGGCTGCTGTGCTTTTCACACTACTCTCTTCTGTCACCTTAATGTGTGCATATAGCTGCAACGTATATCCAGTCCCTTTAGGATTCACCAATGTGACCAATCAAGTGTCCTTGCATTGTCCTTTGAAAGGGGCTTTGTAATTTTGCAATAATGACAAAAGGGGATTTCATGCTTTTGGTTCTCATTGGTTTCCATATCAGAACTATTATTTTAAATGTTCTTTCTTACTACCAACCCTGCAGATTTAGCCTCTAACATTTCTGTACCAGACCACAGGGCAGGACTGCAGATTAGGGAAGCTGCACCCCCTAAAAGTGCTGCTCCCACTGTCCACCCAGAAGCTGAGAGAATGCCAACTAATGCTTTCCCTGGGATCTTGCCACTTTCAATATGAGACCTTAAAGGCCCATTTGATCCTGTAGTTAACATTTATGTTAGTGATGCATGAGCATCCAGCTCATTTCTCTTGTTAGTAAATGAACTAACTACAATAACCTATTGATTCTTTATAGGTGAGCCAAAGTCATACCATGTTATTAATTCTTTAAGCTGAACCTTAGCTAACCCTAATGTGTTACCAATAAGCTAAATTTTAGCTGAATCTTAGCATGTTACCAATGATGGATCGTGTATTTTTTTTTATTCTGACCCATTGACTCTTAGGAAATGCATCTAGGTGGCCATAAAGGGACTACTTGTGATTGATGGGAGGCAGCTGTGTTCTGTAATTGATTAAATATTGATCTATCCAGAGATGCTTTTAGCTTATCAGGAACTACTCTAACATGTTTTCTGTCATATGGTCTTGGTTACAGATATCTTTTGTGATTGATAAAATAATGAATTATCAAACAGTTGTCCTTAGCTTAACCATTATGTAAACCAGATACCATGAAAAGGGCTCCATGGGTCCATAGGTCTTTTCTTTGTCTGTCTTTTGTAAACATGCATATTATATAAAAGAATGTAGTTCTGGGAACTAGTTGGAACTGTCCAACACTGCTCCCCAGACTGGTTTGGTACATATAACCTTCCTTTCTGTTTTGTGCTGCTTTGATTAATAACCTTTGATTAATAAATTCCAGTGGAGCATGATTGCTTGACATCTTATTAATAACAGAACCGAACCTAAACCCAACACTCCATAGTTTTGTCTTCTCTGGATTACTAACAGGAGCAAAAAATAGTAAAGCCATTTTGTTGTTGTTGTTGTCGCTAAGTTTAGCGGGTATTATGAAGACTGTCTGAAGCAGTTCTGTGTGGTAAGATGGTTACATATTTAGTAATTTTTCTCTTCTCAAACTCAGCGAACCAGCGGAGCAGCGGGGACAGCAGAGCAGCTCACAGCAGGAGTTTGCCTGGGAGTTCGCCTGGAGTGAGCCCAGTGAGGCTTACATCTTGCCAACGTCTCTGAGGAAGCTCATAGTAGGTAGGTGATATGGAAGGGGAGGGTTCAGCTGTTGTGACCTGCACTGGATGTGCCATGTTTGTCTTTCTTCCACAGGACAGAAGCGACTTTGTCTGTACAAAGTGCAAGCTGGTCTCCATATTGGAAGAGAAGATTGAAGGTCTGGAGCAACAGGTAACGACCCTGCGTTGTATACGAGAGACTGAGGATTTTCTGGACCAAACTCAGGATAGCCTTCTAGGGGCACAAAGCTCTAAAGATATAGAGCAGGTTGCACAGAGGAGCCAAGAGGCCAGTGAAGAAGCTTGGCAACATGTGACCTCCAGAAGAGGTAAGCGGAATGTCCGGGTTCCAGTAACACAGACACAGGTAACTAACCGCTTTCATGTTCTCTCCACAGGTACCATTGCGGAGAGTGGACCAGATGATAGGTCTGGGGGGAGAAAGCAGAAGGAGACTCCGCTGGTTGGGAGGCATGAGATGCGATGTCCTGAGGTTGGGGGTTCCACGACCACCACTCCCAAGAGGAGAAGGCGGGTGGTGGTGGTCGGGGACTCTCTCCTCCGGGGGACTGAGTCATCTATCTGCCGCCCTGACCGGGAAAACCGAGAAGTCTGCTGCTTGCCAGGGGCTAAGATTCGTGATGTGACGGAGAGACTGCCGAGACTCATCAAGCCCTCGGATCGCTACCCCTTCCTGCTTCTCCACGTGGGCACCAATGATACTGCCAAGAATGACCTTGAGCGGATCACTGCGGACTACGTGGCTCTGGGAAGAAGGATAAAGGAGTTGGAGGCGCAAGTGGTGTTCTCGTCCATCCTCCCCGTGGAAGGAAAAGGCCTGGGTAGGGACCGTCGAATCGTGGAGGTCAACGAATGGCTACGCAGGTGGTGTCGGAGAGAAGGCTTTGGATTCTTTGACCATGGGATGGTGTTCCATGAAGGAGGAGTGCTGGGCAGAGACGGGCTCCATCTTACGAAGAGAGGGAAGAACATCTTTGCCAGCAGGCTGGCTAACCTAGTGAGGAGGGCTTTAAACTAGGTTCACCGGGGGAAGGAGACCAAAGCCCTGAGGTAAGTGGGAAAGCGGGATACCGGGAGGAAGCACAGGCAGGAATGTCTGTGAGGGGAGGGCTCCTGCCTCATACTGGGAATGAGGGGCGATCAACAGGTTATCTCAAGTGCTTATATACAAATGCACAAAGCCTTGGAAACAAGCAGGGAGAACTGGAGGTCCTGGTGATGTCAAGGAATTATGACGTGATTGGAATAACAGAGACTTGGTGGGATAACTCACATGACTGGAGTACAGTCATGGATGGTTATAAACTGTTCAGGAAGGACAGGCAGGGCAGAAAAGGTGGGGGAGTAGCACTGTATGTAAGGGAGCAGTATGACTGCTCAGAGCTCCGGTACGAAACTGTGGAAAAACCTGAGTGTCTCTGGATTAAGTTTAGAAGTGTGTGCAACAAGAGTGATGTCATGGTGGGAGTCTGCTATAGACCACCGGACCAGGGGGATGAGGTGGATGAGGCTTTCTTCCGGCAACTCACGGAAGCTACTAGATCGCATGCCCTGATTCTCATGGGTGACTTTAATTTTCCTGATATCTGCTGGGAGAGCAATACAGCGGTGCATAGACAATCCAGGAAGTTTTTGGAAAGCGTAGGGGACAATTTCCTGGTGCAAGTGCTAGGGGAGCCAACTAGGGGGAGCGCTTTTCTTGACCTGCTGCTCACAAACCGGGTAGAATTAGTGGGGGAAGCAAAAGTGGATGGGAATCTGGGAGGCAGTGACCATGAGTTGGTTGAGTTCAGGATCCTGACGCAGGGAAGAAAGGTAAGCAGCAGGATACGGACCCTGGACTTCAGGAAAGCAGACTTTGACTCCCTCAGGGAACAGATGGCCAGGATCCCCTGGGGGACTAACATGAAAGGGAAGAGAGTCCAGGAGAGCTGGCTGTATTTCAAGGAATCCCTGTTGAGGTTACAGGGACAAACCATCCCGATGAGTCGAAAGAATAGTAAATATGGCAGGCGACCAGCTTGGCTTAATGGTGAAATCCTAGCAGATCTTAAACATAAAAAAGAAGCTTACAAGAAGTGGAAGGTTGGACATATGACCAGGGAAGAGTATAAAAATATTGCTCGGGCATGTAGGAAAGATATCAGGAGGGCCAAATCGCACCTGGAGCTGCAGCTAGCAAGAGATGTCAAGAGTAACAAGAAGGGTTTCTTCAGGTATGTTGGCAACAAGAAGAAAGCCAAGGAAAGTGTGGGCCCCTTACTGAATGAGGGAGGCAAGCTAGTGACAGAGGATGTGGAAAAAGCTAATGTACTCAATGCTTTTTTTGCCTCTGTTTTCACTAACAAGGTCAGCTCCCAGACTGCTGTGCTGGGCATCACAAAATGGGGAAGAGATGGCCAGCCCTCTGTAGAGATAGAGGTGGTTAGGGACTATTTAGAAAAGCTGGACGTGCACAAGTCCATGGGGCCGGACGAATTGCATCCGAGAGTGCTGAGGGAATTGGCGGCTGTGATTGCAGAGCCCTTGGCCATTATCTTTGAAAACTCGTGGCGAACGGGGGAAGTCCCGGATGACTGGAAAAAGGCTAATGTAGTGCCCATCTTTAAAAAAGGGAAGAAGGAGGATCCTGGGAACTACAGGCCGGTCAGCCTCACCTCAGTCCCTGGAAAAATCATGGAGCAGGTCCTCAAAGAATCAATCCTGAAGCACTTAGAGGAGAGGAAAGTGATCAGGAACAGTCAGCATGGATTCACCAAGGGAAGGTCATGCCTGACTAATCTAATCGCCTTTTATGATGAGATTACTGGTTCTGTGGATGAAGGGAAAGCAGTGGATGTATTGTTTCTTGACTTTAGCAAAGCTTTTGACACGGTCTCCCACAGCATTCTTGTCAGCAAGTTAAGGAAGTATGGGCCGGATGAATGCACTATAAGGTGGGTAGAAAGCTGGCTAGATTGTCGGGCTCAACGGGTAGTGATCAATGGCTCCATGTCTAGTTGGCAGCCGGTGTCAAGTGGAGTGCCCCAGGGGTCGGTCCTGGGGCCCGTTTTGTTCAATATCTTCATAAATGATCTGGAGGATGGTGTGGATTGCACTCTCAGCAAATTTGCGGATGATACTAAACTGGGAGGAGTGGTAGATACGCTGGAGGGGAGGGATAGGATACAGAAGGACCTAGACAAATTGGAAGATTGGGCCAAAAGAAATCTAATGAGGTTCAATAAGGATAAGTGCAGGGTCCTGCACTTAGGATGGAAGAATCCAATGCACCGCTACAGACTAGGGACCGAATGGCTCGGCAGCAGTTCTGCGGAAAAGGACCTAGGGGTGACAGTGGACGAGAAGCTGGATATGAGTCAGCAGTGTGCCCTTGTTGCCAAGAAGGCCAATGGCATTTTGGGATGTATAAGTAGGGGCATAGCGAGCAGATCGAGGGACGTGATCGTTCCCCTCTATTCGACACTGGTGAGGCCTCATCTGGAGTACTGTGTCCAGTTTGGGCCCCACACTACAGGAAGGATGTGGATAAATTGGAAAGAGTACAACGAAGGGCAACGAAAATGATTAGGGGTCTAGAGCACATGACTTATGAGGAGAGGCTGAGGGAGCTGGGATTGTTTAGTCTGCAGAAGAGAAGAATGAGGGGGGATTTGATAGCTGCTTTCAACTACCTGAAAGGGGGTTTCAAAGAGGATGGCTCTAGACTGTTCTCAATGGTAGCAGATGACAGAACGAGGAGTAATGGTCTCAAGTTGCAATGGGGGAGGTTTAGATTGGATATTAGGAAAAACTTTTTCACTAAGAGGGTGGTGAAACACTGGAATGCGTTACCTAGGGAGGTGGTAGAATCTCCTTCCTTAGAGGTTTTTAAGGTCAGGCTTGACAAAGCCCTGGCTAGGATGATTTAACTGGGACTTGGTCCTGCTTTGAGCAGGGGGTTGGACTAGATGACCTTCTGGGGTCCCTTCCAACCCTGATATTCTATGATTCTATGATTCTATGATTCACTCTAAAGCTGAATTGCCAAGCAAAACTAAAACCAAATCCCTGAACCAGTGTTGCCATTTCCTGCTGCTTTGTGTTTTATACATATGGCTTTATAAGGGGCCAAACTGTGCCTCTTCAGCACCTGGGTTGGGGCAATGCAGAGCCACGTTGTCCAAAAGGAAGCACCAAGGAGATATTCTACCTCAGACTTCTTCCTTGACTTCCCTTATGTGCAGGACTCTGCCTGCTACTACACCCGGACACATAGAGCAACCACCATCCTTCCCCCTTTGGGCCAGTCTTGTTCCATAGTTTTTGCAATTTGCCTTACAAAAAGTGACTTTCCTCATTCTATTCCTTTTGTTCATTCATTTTCAGGATTCATTCTTTTTCTGTTCTTGTTACTGGCCAAATGTCCTGTCGAGCTGAAGTTGCTTTCAGAACAGATTCTGGGAATGGCACCAAAATATCCAGTGGACCTAGCCATAGACATTGGCCTCATGCTTTCTTTGTGTGCCTGTGTGACAACTGTTCATTTCAGCTGGAGTAGGTAAGTGTGTGTTATGGCAGATAAGGAGCAGTAGTGTGCACTTGCTCCCTCTGACTCTTAATTTCCATTTTAACAATCTCTAAGATTACAGTCTTAAATTCACAACATGTTTTGTCCTTCAGGTCCCTTGTAGTGACGTTCTCTCCTAGGCAGTGAATGAACAGGAGAGCGGCAGTGAAAGAGTTTAGAGGGGAATCTTTTTGCCATTGTTCTTATTTGCTGTCATGTGGTTTTATAGATAAATAATGCTTCCAGAATGTGTGAACAGACACATTTCCTTCAACAGAAACTGTCTGAACTTTCAGTGAAAAGTCAGGGCTGAGATAAAACATTGATGAATGGGATGCTATAACTGGGCTAACGTAGCTGCAGTAGGACAAAGATGATCCTTTGAAAGAGTCAATGACTTTGCATCATGAATTAATAATTGCATAAAGCCTTCGTTACTACCAACACAGATACCAGCTGGGCAACCGCTATTATAAAGGTCAGAGTTTAAATGGTCACCTAGAATCATAGAATATCAGGGTTGGAAGGGACCCCAGAAGGTCATCTAGTCCAACCCCCTGCTCAAAGCAGGACCAAGTCCCAGTTAAATCATCCCATCCAGGGCTTTGTCAAGCCTGACCTTAAAAACCTCTAAGGAAGGAGATTCTACCACCTCCCTAGGTAACGCATTCCAGTGTTTCACCACCCTCTTAGTGAAAAAGTTTTTCCTAATATCCAATCTAAACCTCCCCCATTGCAACTTGAGACCATTACTCCTCGTTCTGTCATCTGCTACCATTGAGAACAGTCTAGAGCCATCCTCTTTGAAACCCCCTTTCAGGTAGTTGAAAGCAGCTATCAAATCCCCCCTCATTCTTCTCTTCTGCAGACTGAACAATCCCAGCTCCCTCAGCCTCTCCTCATAAGTCATGTGCTCTAGACCCCTAATCATTTTTGTTGCCCTTCGTTGTACTCTTTCCAATTTATCCACATCCTTCCTGTAGTGTGGGGCCCAAAACTGGACACAGTACTCCAGATGAGGCCTTACCAGTGTCGAATAGAGGGGAACGATCACGTCCCTCGATCTGCTCGCTATGCCCCTACTTATACAACCCAAAATGCCATTGGCCTTCTTGGCAACAAGGGCACACTGCTGACTCATATCCAGCTTCTCGTCCACTGTCACCCCTAGGTCCTTTTCCGCAGAACTGCTGCCGAGCCATTCGGTCCCTAGTCTGTAGCGGTGCATTGGATTCTTCCATCCTAAGTGCAGGACCCTGCATTTATCCTTATTGAACCTCATTAGATTTCTTTTGGCCCAATCCTCCAATTTGTCTAGGTCCTTCTGTATCCTATCCCTCCCCTCCAGCGTATCTACCACTCCTCCCAGTTTAGTATCATCCGCAAATTTGCTGAGAGTGCAATCCACACCATCCTCCAGATCATTTATGAAGATATTGAACAAAACCTAATATCTACTCTCTGTATTGCTCTGCAACTGGCACCTTGGGGTCACAGAAACAATTGTCAGCTAGATTTCTCATGCCAGTGTGATCCTGGTTAAGTTCTCTTAATTAGGACTAGATTATGCCTGCATTGAGCTGCATACTGTGCTCTGCTGCAGCAGGACCCCTAGATGGATTTGATTCTGGAGGCTGCTGACTGCTCCCTCTAAGTTGCTGATTGTTAGAATGGCTGAACATGTGTGATCTCCACTGACTTCCAATGGAGTCAAGGAGCTTCACACCTCAGAAGATCTGAAGCCAAGTGGATACTCTAACTTTCCCTGAACCTGACAAGCTCTATGTCTAGTGTTCCTCCATGTCCCCCTTAGGGCATGCTTGCACCACCAACAGTACAGAGTAGAAATTCCTATTCCCAGTCATGGTATGGCTTGCCACTGTATACAGACATAAAGGATCCTAGCACCCACCTCCTCTTCCTCATATTACACCCATGCTGAGCCAGTGATTGCCCTGCTTCCAGTTTCTTTTTTTCTACAGATGGTTGAGTTGGGATACCATTGCATAAATATGTTTTCTTAGCAAAGACATTTTGAATGTTATAAAGTGACTAGAGAAAGGTGGGATTCAAGTGGTTTCAATACCAAACTAGGAATTCAGAAGTCTGGAGTTGTAATCCCAGCTCTGACATTCATTCCTTCCATTGCCTTGACCTCTCTGCTTCATTTCCTAACCTGTAAAATGGGATTTAGGATGAAAACTGATCTTGTAGTTAAGGCAGCCAGCATTAAGGCACTGTAGTTAATTCCAGGATCTGCTACAGACTTAATGTGTTGTTGTTATTGATCATTATTTTTATTTTATTATAGTGCCTAGAAGCCACAGTCATGGATTAGGACCCCGTTGTGCTAGGTGCTGTACAAACACAGAGAAAAAAAGACAATCTCTGCCTCATAGAGCTTGCAACTTAAGTATAAGACAAGAGACAATAAACGGATACAGATAGCCCAAATGGGAGATTACAAAGAAACAATGAGATAATATCAGTCAGTATGACAGCCTGTATAGTCTCAGTGCATGGGCAGCCTAGCTGTTGTCAAGCTTTTTATAGGCCTAATGGCGAAGGAGAGTTTTGAGGAGGATTTGAAAGCGCATAGTGAATTAGTTTTGTGGATGTTTATGGGGAGCACTTCCCATACATGAGGGGCAGAAAACATGAAGGTGCTTGTTTGAAAAATTAACAAGTGCACAGTGGAGGCTGACATCACATGCCTATTGGATGCAGGAGCTGATCTTTTGATACTGAATGAGAAATTATAGGCAGGATGGTGATAGATTCTGAAAGTCCTTGAAAGTGAAGACAATATCTCTGTGCCTCAGTTCTCCATGTGTAGAATAGGGAAATAAATACTCCCACCCTTTGTCTGTCTTGGTCAATATCTTTGACTATGGCCCAGGGAGGGAGAGATGCAATAGTGGTCTTTTCATTTTCTCAAACCGGTGCTAGTCTAGTCCCCCACATTAATTTAGAGCAACTGACGACTGCTCCCAGGACAGGCTATGCCTACTCTAGGTACTGGTTCTGACAGAACTGCAGTAGGAAACAGTCTGGTACCGAAGTTTAAAAAGACTAAAATACAAACCCACATAATATGAAAATAGCCTTCAAACCTATCACAATGCATAAGACTATTATTAATCTAATTATAGAATTATCTGAAAGACAACAGTTGCCTCAAAGCAGCTACACTACACAGCTGTACAGAGTCACTAAGATACATTAAGAAAGTGTTAAATACATATTTATGAATGAAGTCAATAATCTGTTTTTAAAAGGGCCTTAATATGTGTATCTAATTCAGAATCTTAATGCTTTATTGCATGCATTACGTGTTAAGGACATCTGAAAATGCATATGTGACATGACCACTGACCTCCATTACCTTTGTTTAATAACAACTTTGTTTATATCTTTTAGGGAAGCCATCTATGTGCAACCACTTTGAGTGTGATGAACTTATATTTCTTGTATTTGTGGAGAATTTTGTATATTCTGTAAAGATAACCCTTTTGGAGCCTAAACTCATTCAGCCCCAAATTTTTTGCTTCTGGACATGCACTCTACTTCCACCCTCTAAGACTCCATGTGCCCATCTCCTGCCTGAGCCCCTGAGCAATTCACAAACTGGAAAATGTGTTTATGTCCACCTATGTCATGTGTGGGGGCTCAGTCTGGTATGCATGATCAGAGGCCCACAACTGGGTCACACAAACTCTACCTTCTACATTTAGCTCAGTGGTTAAGGTTCCACAGGGACATGCTGGCTGATGCTTCCCACAGCTCCCATAGGCTGGGAATAGCGAACCGCAGCCATTGAGAGCTGTGGGGGGCTGTGCATGCGAACGGTCAGCATAAACAAAATGTCTTGCAGAACAGAAGCACATAACCCTGATGGGGCCGCATGCAGCCGACCACTGGTCTATAGCCTAGTAATTAGAGCACTCACCTCTGAGGTTGAAAACGCCTGTTTAAATCCTCAGGAGGAGGGGAGACTTGAACTTCCACATCCAGGGTCAGTCCCCATCCACTAGGTTACAACTTCCTTGGCTTATTTCTTCAGGCCCCACATGTGACTTAGGCAGCCAAATGCCAATTTTCACCCAGTTTGTGGATCACAAGCAGGCATCTCCCTGCAGCCTGGACACAGAGAGAGGCAGGGCTTAGGACATACCTCAGTCATCAACTTCTTCTATTGGCTACCTTAAGTGGCTCTCTGTACAGCATGTACACTTCGTGGCTCACACTCTAAGGCACCTATCTCTTCCCATTCATTTATAGGAGCCTAGGTGGCTGTCTCAGATTTGTGGATTGTAGTGTTTTTCCTGTGATTTTCTAGGCACTGTGATGCTCAACATTGCAATGCTTAAGTCCCTTCATGGATCCTATCCTTTGTGACTGCTTTATGGTGCAAGAGTCTGTACCCAGCAGACAACATGGCCCTGGCTTTCCTATATTCACTCAAAATATCTTTAAATGAATATTTTAATACTGACATTCATTTGTGGTTTAATTATACATTTTAAGTAACCATTACTCCAGATAACAATTTATTATCATTTCAGTAAAAGGTATTAGTTGACCATAAGCTTTTTTGTTCTGTTTGTTTTTACCATGCTGAGTTTGTTTGTGTCAATATGAATTATTTAATAATATTGGCACCAGCAGCTGTGAAGTGCAGAGAAACAAGATTACTGGGTTTATCAAATCCCATCTATCTACATATGTTTTGGTTGATGCACCCAAAATGTAAACAAAAAACAAAGTTTCCTAGATCAGGGCCTGCTTCAGTAAAATGTTAAAAGGGATTACTTAAAAAGGACTTAATTAACAAAAAAAAATCTAGCTGCAGAGTTCACAAAAAATGAGCAAATTCAGGGTCCTTTCATTTATTAAAGCACTCTTCCTCTGTCTTAAATGGCCCTCTAGAGTAGTGGTTCTCAAAGCCGGTCCACCGTTTGTTCAGGGAAAGCCCCTGGCATGCCGGACCAGTTTGTTTACCTGTTGCGTCCACAGGTTCGGCAGATTGCAGCTCCCACTGGCCATGGTTTGCCGCTCCAGGCTAATGGGGGCTGCGGGAAGGGCAGTCAGTACGTCCTTTCACCCGCGCCGCTTCCCGCAGTCCCCACTGGAACGGCGAACCGCAGCCAGTGGGAGCCGCGATCGGCCGAACCTGCAGATGCAGCAGGTAAACAAACCGGTCTGGCTCACCAGGGACTTTCCCTGAACAAGTGGCAGACTGGCTTTGAGAACCACTGCTCTAGAGGATACTATACAATCCAAAACAGTTTCAGTCATCAAAAGAAGACAACTAAAAAGAAAATATGTATTTACACAATAACAAACTACCTGTAAAAATATCCCACTAATGATGAAGTATTTTCTGTCAGAGATACAGTGTGGTGGGGCAGATGACCCTGTCAAGAAAGGGTGATCAAAGTTAGCCTCAACCCAATACACCCTATGTGGCTTGTTGGAGTGTGTGTGTGGGGGGAAGAGGGGTCAGAGGCAGCCCCTTAAAATAAAGGAACTCAGCCTAGTAGGGGTATCGAGTTGAAACAATTGTTACTTGCTGAGAAGGAGTCTAAGAGTATTGGCACACAGAGCCCTCTGAAAGAAGAAGTTGAGCTGGTTTGTTTCTTTTGTTGAAATCTCTAGTACTAACTCTTGGCCTTTAACCAGACAAGAAGGTGGGAGCTCAGGCTCCTGTGGAGTCTGAAGGTAGGGGGCCTGGGTCCTTGTGGACTGTGGAACTATTTTCAAGTTTTGTTTAGACAGTTTTTAAACCCCCCCCCAGAAGAGAGAAGACTTGCTAAGAAGTACAGCTGAAGGGCTATACCGCAGACTGCAGAACTGCTGTTGCCCACGGAATGATGCTGATTGAAGAGATATCTCAACCATTAGTGATTATCTTCAAAAAGTCATGGAAGACTGATGAGATTCCAGAGGACTGGAAAAGAGCAAATATAGTGCCACTCTATAAAAAGGGGAATAAGGACAAACCAGGGGAATTACAGACCAGTCATCTGAACTTCAGTACCAAGAAAGATAGTGGAACAAATAATTAAGAAATCAATTTGCAGACATCTAGAAGACAATAAAGTGTTAAGTAAGAGTCAACATGGATTTGGCAAGAACAAATCATGTCAAACCAACCTAATAGCTTTATTTCAAAGGGTATCAAGCCTTGTGGATAAGGGGAAGTGGTAGATGTGGTGTATCTTGACTTTAGTAAGGCTTTTGATACTATCTCACATGACCTTCTCATAAACAGACTAGGGAAATACAACCTAGAAGGAGCTACTATAAGGTGGGTGCATAATTGGTTGGAAAACCATTCCCAGAGGTTAGTTATCAGTGGTTCACAGTCAAGCTGGATGGGCATATCAAGTGGGGTCCCACAGAGATCAGTTCTGGGTCCAGTTCTGTTCAATATCTTCATCAATGATTTAGATAATGGCTTAGAGGGTATACTTATAAAGTTTGCAGACAATAACAAGCTGGGAGGGGTTGCAAGTACTTTGGAGGATAGGATTAAAATTCAAAATGATCTGGACAAACTGGAAAAATGAAATAAATAGGATGAAATTGAATGAGGAAAAATGCAAAATACTCCATTTAGGAAGGGACAATCAGTTGCTCACATACACAATGGGAAATGACTGACTAGGAAGAAGCACCATGGAAAGGGATTTTGGGGGTCATAATGGATCACAACCTAAATATGAGTCACTATGAGTCACTGTTACAAAAAAAGCAAATATCATTACGGGATGTATAAGCAGGAGGGTTGTAAGCAAGACACAAGAAGTAATTTTTTCGCTCTACTCTGCGCTTGTTACACCTCAACTGGGGCATTGTGTCCAATTCTCAGCGCCACATTTCAGGAAAGATGTGGACAAACTGGAGAGAGTACAGAGGAGAGCAACAAAAATGATTAAGGTCTAGAAAACATGACCTGTGAGGGAAGATTGAAAATATTGGGTTTGTTTAGTCTGGAAAAGAGAAGACTGAGAGGGGGCATGATAGCCATTTTCAAGTACATAAAAGGTTGTTACAAGGAATAGGGAAAAAAAATGTTCTCCTTAACCTCTGAGGATAGGACAAGAAATAATGGGCTTAAATTGCAGCAAGGGTGGTTTAGGTTGGACATTAGAAAAAAAATCCTAACCATCAGGGTGGTTAAGCACTGGAATAAATTACCTAGAGATGTTGTGGAATCTCCATGGAGATTTTTAACAGCAGGTTAGACAAACACCTGACAGAGATTCTCTAGATAATACTTACTCGTGCCTTGAGTGCAGGGGACTGGACTAGATGACCTGTCGAGGTCCCTTCCAGTCCTCCAATTTTATGATTCTATGCATGAGATCAGGGAGGCACCTGCCTTCACACCCAGGGATGACTTTGGGACATAACCTTTGACACACAGTTTACATGAATAAGACTTGAAAACATAACCCAGAGACAAAAAGTCAGATGAGATCAGTTGGTGTAAACAGTCATAACCCCACTGATGAGAATTCACACCAGCTGAAGATCTGCCCCAAGAGTATCACCAGATCACCCATATGACATGCATGCCAGTGTGGTTCAAAGTCATCCACATGCCTCTCAAATACCACTTAAGGTCTCTAGATAGGGTTTAAGAAGGACTTATGTGGGAGGATAGACTTTGTATAGGCTCTCTGCACAGGGGTGAATTTTACCATATAAGAATACAAAAAATAAAGATGGCAAAAGTACTGTCATTAAACCATGATTATTTGGATACAGATAATTCAGAAGATATGTGTAGCACATCACCAAGTTAGCAAGATCAGGTTGATACAGCTTGTGTTTCATTAATGAGGCGAGTCTACTGGAATAAATGCTTAATGTCAGATTTGTGTGCAACTGTTGAGGAAGGGAGCAAGGAGCCTCAG
Organism: Dermochelys coriacea; assembly: GCF_009764565.3. Classification (NCBI taxonomy): domain Eukaryota; kingdom Metazoa; phylum Chordata; order Testudines; family Dermochelyidae; genus Dermochelys; species Dermochelys coriacea. The sequence continues at coordinate 28,992,459 of NC_050069.1, read as the reverse complement.
GCAGAAGCAACTGCAGTCCTTGTCCTTCCTCAATAGCAAGGATGACTTTATGTTAGCAACCAGAGCAGCACTAGAACCTCTAAAAGGGGGTGATAAGTGGGAAGCGGGTTGTGCCATGCAGGGATGATTAGATGAAGGGGAAGAACTTGTACTGAAACTTATGACAGAATGGTGCAATGGCCATGCTCTTCCTATGTTGGGATTCCCACCTCAAGCATTCTAAAGTAATCATGAGATTGGATTATAACTCATGAGCTTAAAACAGCCCCACAATTTAAGAGTTCTTTGTCTTCAGTTTTCTGAGACTTTACAGTACACTCCAATTATATTTTCAAGTTTTTTTCCCAAACCAAGAAGACTTAAAACTCTTTTAAAATGAAAGTTGATATCTTTATGTATTTACATTACTCTGGGATCTGGGGCTTTAAGTAAAACACAAAACATTCTCCAATATGTCTGTTAGTCTATAAGGTGCCACAGGACTCTTTATCGCTTCTACAATGCCTATAGTGTCTCTTATAGATCTAATTTGGGCTGCTTCTGCTGGTGACACACCAAATTGTTGTGAAGGAGATACAGCCTTTGGAGAGTTGGGTGTTTTAAGCTTCCCTGGGCCTCAGCATGTGACAAAACTGTGTCCTCTTTTGGCCTCTGGCAACTTTCCTTGGCTCTAACTTTCAGTGTGCTATCCCTTCATGGAAATGGAATGCGTCAGCCCATCTGCTTTAATTCCCAGCGCTGAGCCCGAGATACCCCAGTAATTTAAACACTCCTGCTCCCAGAATCCCACTGTGAGCCTTCTGGGTTACAGGTTAACGTGTTCAGGGGAAACATGGTAGGTGTAGAATATAACACAGAGAGACATGTAGCCCCTCCCACAAGGTGTGGCTCAAACCTCCTTCCTGGTGTTTTTTATTTGGAGTAGCTTCCTCCATCTCCTCACATGGGTTGGTTCTTAGGTTCTTTTTTGTGATGCCTGGTATCTTCACCCAAGATGATTTGTCACTGTGTCTGAGACACCAGGGGTGCTTTCCCTTGGGAAAATGAATAATGCTGGCAGGAAGCATCAACTCCTATACACAAGAAACAATAAAGTACGTCAACACAAACCCCAGCAAAGAAATGACACACCCCAAAACAACAATATAACCAACGGGGAGTGATAAACTAGGATCCAGGGAAGGACAGGGTTAAGGTTAACTAATAAGTACTAAAATATCAATAAATGAACTAATTCTCCACCTCCTAAAACTCAACTCTTTGCAAGCCCTAGCTCCCTCCCTGACAGCTTCCCAGGCAGGTGCTACACTGCGGATGAGTCTGGAGATGAGTGTTGCAGTGTCGTGAACGTCAGACAGCTTAACCAAAAAGGGGCCCTCTTACAGTGTCTCCTGTGAAGGTCTCAGCTGGCACCAGGTTGGATCTCTGGCACTCTGGATGCCAGTCTCTGCCAAGCTGGAACCATGCACTAGATCCCACAGCAGTTCAAAGACTCCCTTCATGGGGAGAAGGAGTTAATCAGAGGAGGGTCCCTGAGCTGTTCTTATTCTCTGTCTGCTCCCAATTTCAAAGCTCAAAACTGAAATGAAAACTAATGTCTTTGTGTCTCAGTCAGGCTGTCCCCTCCCACTGAGGGGCCAAGCCGCCGTGGTTCATCATAGAATCATAGAATCATAGAATATCAGGGTTGGAAGGGACCCCAGAAGGTCATCTAGTCCAACCCCCTGCTCAAAGCAGGACCAAGTCCCAGTTAAATCATCCCAGCCAGGGCTTTGTCAAGCCTGACCTTAAAAACCTCTAAGGAAGGAGATTCTACCACCTCCCTAGGTAACGCATTCCAGTGTTTCACCACCCTCTTAGTGAAAAAGTTTTTCCTAATATCCAATCTAAACCTCCCCCATTGCAACTTGAGACCATTACTCCTCGTTCTGTCATCTGCTACCATTGAGAACAGTCTAGAGCCATCCTCTTTGAAACCCCCTTTCAGGTAGTTGAAAGCAGCTATCAAATCCCCCCTCATTCTTCTCTTCTGCAGACTAAACAATCCCAGCTCCCTCAGCCTCTCCTCATAAGTCATGTGCTCTAGACCCCTAATCATTTTCGTTGCCCTTCGTTGTACTCTTTCCAATTTATCCACATCCTTCCTGTAGTGTGGGGCCCAAAACTGGACACAGTACTCCAGATGAGGCCTCACCAGTGTCGAATAGAGGGGAACGATCACGTCCCTCGATCTGCTCGCTATGCCCCTACTTATACATCCCAAAATGCCATTGGCCTTCTTGGCAACAAGGGCACACTGCTGACTCATATCCAGCTTCTCGTCCACTGTCACCCCTAGGTCCTTTTCCGCAGAACTGCTGCCGAGCCATTCGGTCCCTAGTCTGTAGCGGTGCATTGGATTCTTCCATCCTAAGTGCAGGACCCTGCACTTATCCTTATTGAACCTCATTAGATTTCTTTTGGCCCAATCCTCCAATTTGTCTAGGTCCTTCTGTATCCTATCCCTCCCCTCCAGCGTATCTACCACTCCTCCCAGTTTAGTATCATCCGCAAATTTGCTGAGAGTGCAATCCACACCATCCTCCAGATCATTTATGAAGATATTGAACAAAACGGGCCCCAGGACCGACCCCTGGGGCACTCCACTTGACACCGGCTGCCAACTAGACATGGAGCCATTGATCACTACCCGTTGAGCCCGACAATCTAGCCAGCTTTCTACCCACCTTATAGTGCATTCATCCAGCCCATACTTCCTTAACTTGCTGACAAGAATGCTGTGGGAGACCGTGTCAAAAGCTTTGCTAAAGTCAAGAAACAATACATCCACTGCTTTCCCTTCATCCACAGAACCAGTAATCTCATCATAAAAGGCGATTAGATTAGTCAGGCATGACCTTCCCTTGGTGAATCCATGCTGACTGTTCCTGATCACTTTCCTCTCCTCTAAGTGCTTCAGGATTGATTCTTTGAGGACCTGCTCCATGATTTTTCCAGGGACTGAGGTGAGGCTGACCGGTCTGTAGTTCCCAGGATCCTCCTTCTTCCCTTTTTTAAAGATGGGCACTACATTAGCCTTTTTCCAGTCATCCGGGACTTCCCCCGTTCGCCACGAGTTTTCAAAGATAATGGCCAAGGGCTCTGCAATCACAGCCGCCAATTCCCTCAGCACTCTCGGATGCAATTCGTCCGGCCCCATGGACTTGTGCACGTCCAGCTTTTCTAAATAGTCCCTAACCACCTCTATCTCTACAGAGGGCTGGCCATCTCTTCCCCATTTTGTGTTGCCCAGCACAGCAGTCTGGGAGCTGACCTTGTTAGTGAAAACAGAAGCAAAAAAAGCATTGAGTACATTAGCTTTTTCCACATCCTCTGTCACTAGCTTGCCTCCCTCATTCAGTAAGGGGCCCACACTTTCCTTGGCTTTCTTCTTGTTGCCAACATACCTGAAGAAACCCTTCTTGTTACTCTTGACATCTCTTGCTAGCTGCAGCTCCAGGTGCGATTTGGCCCTCCTGATATCTTTCCTACATGCCCGAGCAATATTTTTATACTCTTCCCTGGTCATATGTCCAACCTTCCACTTCTTGTAAGCTTCTTTTTTATGTTTAAGATCCGCTAGGATTTCACCATTAAGCCAAGCTGGTCGCCTGCCATATTTACTATTCTTTCGACTCATCGGGATGGTTTGTCCCTGTAACCTCAACAGGGATTCCTTGAAATACAGCCAGCACTCCTGGACTCCCTTCCCTTTCATGTTAGTCCCCCAGGGGATCCTGGCCATCTGTTCCCTGAGGGAGTCAAAGTCTGCTTTCCTGAAGTCCAGGGTCCGTATCCTGCTGCTTACCTTTCTTCCCTGCGTCAGGATCCTGAACTCAACCAACTCATGGTCACTGCCTCCCAGATTCCCATCCACTTTTGGGATCACTGGACCAGCAAACTACCTGTCCATGTTATCCCATGCAGAAGTCTCCCTACTGGTCTTATCAGGGCTTTCTAGTCTATTCTGTTCCACCCCGACTTCAAGAAGGCTGAGCACCCTGCTAGGTATTGGTAGCCATTACTGTTGTAATCCACCAGGTAGGACCACCCTATCGGCTGTGTCCAGAGTTCCAAGAACTGGGAAACTCCAAATGAGGGTTACAGATATTTTCCACTGTTGCTCTTAATCATGCAAGAAATTCACAGATCCATACAAAATAACACAAGCATTGTTACCCCATGCATTACCCCATGCATTACCCCATGTCCAGCTCACCCTTCCTTTGGGAGTCCCTGGAGGACAATCTTTGCTCACGTTGCTACAGTCTCCCACTTTTAGCTCCTTCAGCAGCTTCCGTCATCTTAAACTGGTGCAAAATGAGCAAAGAAAGAGAAAGTAAAGCAGCTTCTGCCCTTTTATTATCTTCCAGTCGCTCAGTCAGGTGACGCCCTGCTCAGTCTCAATAGGGGACCACAGAGTCCTACCAGGCGACTTTCTTGATAGGTTACCTTTCTCTGGCTAAACTAGTTCCTCTAGACAAGGGATGGCCTTTTGTGTAGAATGATGACACATACATGTTCAAGCACTTTTATCAGTCCTTTGCTGCCACCTCTGGAATTCCAGTCTAGGGGCTTCTCTACACTGACCTGTGGATCGACGAGCAGTGATCGATGCATTGGCGGTCGATTTAGCGGGTCTACCGAAGACCTGCTAAATCAACCGCAGATCGCTCTCCTGTCGACTCCTGTACTCCATCATATTGAGAAGAGTAGGGGGAGTTGATGGGAGAGCGTCTCTTGTTGACATCGCATAGTGTGGACCCCCATGGTAAGTAGGTCTAAACTACGTCGATGTGAGTTACGCTATTCACGTAAGTCAAATTGCGTAGCTTAGATTGAATTTTCCCTGTAATGGAGACAAGGCCTAACATGGAGGCAAGTAAACAATCGAGACAAAAGTGCAGCACATTCAAAATGAAGTTTGCAGCCTGGCAAAGATGTATACAGAGAACTCAATCTCGGATAGAATCATATAGACAGATTTCCCCAAATTGTCACAGTGGCATGATGTATAAATCAGATAGATGACCATAGGAACTGTGAATTAGGCTGTTTAATAGCATAAGTAGATATTGAATGTTTATAATATATTGCTGGCTTACTTGTGTTTGTTTTCACCTACTTAACGTTGAATAAGCAAGTGGAATTTATTTAGTTATATATGTGTCGTCACACTGTGCTCTTGCTTGATTTTTGTGATATTTTGTAGTGGGTGATCTTGGAAAATTGGGTATAAAATTACAACCTCATCTAAATGACTGCCTGTGAAATGAGCCCCCTGAAATGCTGAAATGTGTAAAGATCTGTTTTTAAGGCAAACGTGAATTTGATTTCATGTACAAAGTAAAATGGCATATTACTGCTTGAGATCAAAGTCTCTTTAAGCAGATGTATTTCTCAGCCTGCTCTGAACAGAATAAACACATGCTGCACAGTCTAAACTTGCCCAATTCCTGTGGCTTGGATTTTGTTTTGAAAGTTTCATGCAGCTCCAGTGATAAGACATTATTAAACTACAGGAGAGAGGAGGAATTATGACCAAAAAAATAATAAACCACTCAAGCTTTTTTTCGACCTTCAGCTTTTGCAATTAGGAATGGGATTGTTAATTTAGGTCAACAGAGGTGCTCTGCTAAAGGTTCTATTCTTGGTCTCACAATTTGTGAATGGTTCAGGCTGTTACTAAGGAGATAGTGAATCTGAAGCCGTTTCTGAAATGATTCAATGGTGCTGGTGTTAAAATGTTAGATATTTAATATATTCCAGAAGGACAGACCTTTTTCAGAAGTTCTCTATAATAATTGCTGATTTCTGTCACATATCCAGTTATCTCATTTCAGGTTACTGACATTGGAGGCATGACAATTATTGTAAAGTCTTTCCTCCCCTCCCCCCTCTCTCTAGGGTGATATGTTTGTAAAACTCCTGCTTCTTTTCCTTCTCATACCCCCTCCTTCCTTCCTTCTCTTGTCTCATTTCCATCTCCTCTAAAATAGTATATGGATACATATAGATCACTGCACTGTAATTTCAAGATACTCACACAACATACCTAAGTAAAAACCCAATCCAATACCTAGTGAAACCAACAGGAGTCCTTCCATTGACAGCAATGGACATTGAATAGTCCATAACTGGATAAGCCTATATCAGTCCTGCTTGTTCTCCTTTTTCCCTATCAGGTTGCTGCATCTTGCCTCATATTTAGACAGTAAAGTGTTCCTGGCAGGGAAGGAGTTTTCTTATCTCCTGTGAAGTGCCTCACACACTTTTAAAGTGCTCAGAAATACTAAATAATCAGAAAACATGGACCATAAGAACTGAACAATTGGTTCTGCTTTTGCTAACTTTACATTAAAATAGGAGGGGTGAACATTTCTTGTCACTTGAAATTGATACCATTTGGTGTATATTGTATTTTCTGAAACATGATTTTATGCTGAAATATTTTGTTAAATTAAAGGAAAACAAGAAGGGGTGGGGGAGGGAGGAGATGACTAGAAAGCTGAGCATATTGCTCACTCTCTAAGATTCCCCCCCCCTTACAGCTCTGCCCTGTAGCAGATGGGCAGGCACAATTCTTAAATGTAAAAATGTAACACAGAGTTAACTTTATGAAAGCTACCACCACTACAGTGTGCTTATCCTGGTGTTAGTCATGTTACAAGGTAATTGTGGGCTGCTATCTGTGCATGTACTGCAGTCACTAGAGCTCAGGGAATACTAAAGAAGTGGCTAACATAGTTAAACACGAAATAATTTTAAATTATATCTCTTTATTGTCAGAAAAAAAAATGTGTGCTGTTGTCCAGTTGCATTCAAGTGCTTCCTTTGTATTTCCCTACACCATGGCTTCTGCCACTGGGCAACACCCCAATGCTCGTATATATGTCATTTTAAAGACACAGCATACAGTATACTACAGACTTGGAGGTGGGACATAACCCAGCTCTTTGTTCCTATCCTAAGAATGAAGTGAGCAGATTTATTCTGTAATTAGTGTGGTCTTTGAATAAAAAGGAAAGGAAAGCCTGGTGAGGCACACATTATAGTAGTCCAGCCTGCCTGTTACAATGGTCTGGACTGGGAAGCCTCCATCTGAGAGAAATGTGGGTATTGGCCATGTTGCAGCATTTAGCCAGGTCTCAATAATAAATTCAAGGAAAGCATTTTCATGAATGGTTGACTTGAACACAGTAGTCCACTATTGTCGTAGCATTAAGCAACCTATAACCAAAGAAATCCACAGTTTCCATCTCTGGGGGAAGTTGATCTTTCCAGCTGCCAATAGTCTTTACAATCCAAGTCATGGGCGCTCTTACTTCTGTATTAACCCTTCCTTTACGTGGGTCATATCCTGAGGGCCTTACTCAATTTTCACTCTCGCCACTAATTTCAGCACAAGCAAGGTTCTAAGGCCATGTGTCATAAAAATAAAGGGAAGGGTAAACAGTGAGTGTGGGCGGGAAGAAGGTCACCGCGTGGAGGGACAAAGGAGCACAAGTGTCAGCTATCCATGCTTCCTTAGTGGACCCCAATTTAATCAACCGAGAGAGCCAAGTGACGATTCAACCCTTCAAGTCCAACTCTTTCAATTTGCCAACAGCCAAGTTGCCTGTCCAGTACAAGGTCTGGTCAGGAATGTGGACTTTTGCAGTCTATGATGATTATCCCATCCTCAAGCTGTTGAGGAAAGACTTGGCCAATCATGTGAAGTCAACCAAGAGGGTGGGAATGGTCACCCGCAGCCAGACTAAACCAGCCATCACGCCTAGTGCGGTTCTGAAAACTTCTACCAGGACCCGGTCAGAGGTGATGGACCCGGACCCCAGGCCAATGTCTGCAACAGCAGTCCCAGAGACCCGGACAGAGCCAGTCCCAGAACTGGAACTGGCAGAACAACCAGCACCAGACCCATTGCCAGCACTGAATCCAGTACTTGCAACCCCAACCCTAGAGGGCCCCACTGAACCTGAACCCGCAGCAGCCGATAACCCTACACAAGAAGCTCAGCTGGAGCCTGAACCCCAACATAGTGCACCAGCAGAGAGCGGTTCACAGTCAACGAAAACAGCCCCATCCCCTACATCAGTTTCAGAGGGACCAAGCATAGGTCCACAATCCAATGAGAAACTGATGTCTCCAGCATCAAGGGAACAGTTCCAGACTGAACAGGAAGTAGATGAAAGCCTCCAGAGAGCTTGGCCGGCGGCACAGAGCAACCCACCGCCTCTCAGATCTTCTAATTGATCCAGGTTTGTTGTAGAAAGAGGACTTTTATACAAGGAAACTCTTTCTGGTGGAAACCAGGAAGACTGGCATCCTCAGAGACAGTTGGTAGTTCCAACTAAGTACCGGGTCAAGCTCTTGAGCTTAGCCCATGATCATCCTAGTGGCCATGCTAGGGTGAACAGGACCAAAGACCGATTGGGGAGGTCATTCCAATGGGAGGGAATGGGCAAGTATGTTTCTACCAATGTCCGTTCTTGTGAGGTATGCCAAAAAGTGGGAAAACCCCAAGACCAGGTCAAAGCCCCTCTCTAGTCACTCCCCATCATTGAAGTTCCATTTTAGTGAGTAGCTGTGGATATTCTGGGTCCTTTTCCAAAAAAGATACCCAGAGGAAAGCAGTACATACTGACTTTCATGGATTTTGCCACCCGATGGCCAGAAGCAGTAGCTCTAAGCAACACCAGGGCTAAAAGTGTGTGCCAGGCACTAGCAGACATTTTTGCCAGGGTAGGTTGGCCCTCCGACATCCTCACAGATGCAGGAACTAATTTCCTGGCAGGAACTATGGAAAGCCTTTGGGAAGCTCATGGGGTAAATCACTTGGTTGCCACTCCTTACCACCATCAAACAAATGGCCTGGTGGAGAAGTTTAATGGATCTTTGGGGGCCATGATACGAAATTCGTAAATGAGCACTCCAATGATTGGGACCTAGTGTTGCAGCAGTTGCTTTTTGCCTACAGAGCTGTACCACATCCCAGTTTAGGGTCTTCACCATTTTAACTTGTATATGGCCGTGAGGTTAAGGGGCCATTACAGTTGGTGAAGCAGCAATGGGAGGGATTTACACCTTCTCCAGGAACTAACATTCTGGACTTTGTAACCAACCTACAAAACACCCTCTGAACCTCTCTAGCCCTTGCTAAAGAAAACCTACAGGATGCTCAAAAAGAGCAAAAAGCCTGGTATGATAAACATGCCAGAGAGCGTTCCTTCAAAGTAGGAGACCAGGTTATGGTCTTAAAGGCGCTCCAGAACCATAAAATGGAAGCATCATGGGAAGGGCCATTCACAGTCCAGGAGCACCTGGAAGCTGTTAATTACCTCATAGCATTCCCCACCTCCAACTGAAAGCCTATGGTATACCATATTAATTCTCTAAAGCACTTTTATTCCAGAGAATTAAAAGTTTGTCAGTTTACAGCCCAGGGAGGAAATGACGCTGAGTGGCCTGAAGGGGTCTACTATGAAGGGAAAAGTGCTGATGGCGTGGAAGAGGTGAATCTCTCCATGACCCTCGGGCGAATGCAGCGACAGCAGATCCAGGAGCTGTGCACTAGCTATGCGCTGATGTTCTCAGCCACCCCAGGACTGACTGAATGGGCATACCACTCCATTGACACAGGTAATGCTCACCCAATTAAAGTCCAGCCTTAACGGGTGTCTCCTCAAGCTAAAACTGCTGTAGAACAGGAGATCCAGGATATGTTACAAATCGGTTTAATCCGCCCCTCTGGCAGTGCATGGGCATCTCCATTGGTTCTAGTTCCCAAACCTGATGGGGAGATACATTTTTGAATGGACTACCGTAAGCTAAATGCTGTAACTCAGCCAGACAACTATCCAATGCCACGCACAGATGAACTATTAGAGAAACTGGGATGGGCCAATTCATCTCTACCTTGGACTTAACTAAGGGGTACTGGCAGGTACCGCTAGATGAATCTGCCAAGGAAAGGTCAGCCTTCACCACACATGTCAGGCTGTATGAATTTAATGTACTCTCTTTCGGGCTGCGGAATGCACCCGGCACCTTCCAAAGACTTGTAGATGGTCTCCTAGTGGGATTAGGGGAATCTGCAGTCGCCTACCTTGACAATGTGGCCATATTTTTGGATTCCTGGGCAGAACACCTGGAACATCTACAAAAAGTCTTCAAGCGCATAAAGGAGGCAGGACTAACTGTTAAGGCTAAGAAGTGTCAAATAGGCCTAAACAGAGTGACTTACCTTGGACACCAAGTGGGTCAAGGAACTATCAGCCCCGTACAGGCCAAAGTGGATGCTATCCAAAAGTGGCCTGTCCCAAAGTCAAAGAGACAGGTTCAATCCTTCTTAGGCTTGGCCGGTTATTACAGATGATTTGTAATACAGCCAAATCGCCGCCCCACTGACAGACCTAACCAAAAACAAACAGCCAAATGCCATTCAGTGGACCAAAGAGTGTCAGAAGGCCTTTAACCAACTTAAAGTGACACTCAAGTCTGACCCTGTACTAAGGGCCCCAGACTTTGACAAACCGTTCCTAGTAACCACAGATGCATCCGAACGTGGTGTGGGAGCAGTTTTAATGCAGGAAGGACCGGCTCAAGAATTCCACCCTGTAATGTTTCTCAGCAAAAAACTGTGAGAGGGAAAGCAACTGGTCAGTCAGTGAAAAAGAATGTTATGCCATTGTCTACACTCTGGAAAAGCTACACCCATACATTTGGGAACGGCGTTTCCACTGGCAAACCGACCATGCTGCGCTACGGTGGCTTCATACCGCCACGGGAAATAACAAAAAACTTATTCTGTGGAGTTTAGCTTTCCAAGATTTTGATTTTGATATCCAACACATCTCAGGAGCTTCTAACAAAGTGGCTGATGCACTCTCCTGTGAAAGTTTCCCAGAATCAACTGGTTAAAGTCGTCCTTGAGATGTGGAAAATATTGTTAGTCTCTATATACTTGGTAGTATATTTAGAGGTGCATGTGTCTTATTAAATCTGTTTTTTCCTAGAGCTCCAGGAGGAAATCCTAGCCAGCATTTCACCCTAGCTGTGATTTGGGGGACGTGTCAAAAAAATAAAAGGAAGGGTAAACACCTTTAAAAAACCCTTTCACCTGTAAAGGGTTAAGAAGCTAGGATAACCTCGCTGGCACCTGACCACAATGACCAATGAGGAGACAAGATACTTTCAAAGCTGGAGGGGGGGGAGAAAAAAAGGGTCTGGGTCTGTCTGTGTGATGCTTTTGTTGGGGACAGAACAGGAATGGAGTCTTAAAACTTAGTAAGTAATCTAGCTAGATATGCGTTAGATTATGATTTCTTTAAATGGCTGAGAAAATAGACTGTGCTGAATAGAATGGATATTCCTGACTTTGTGTCTTTCTTGTAACTTAAGGTTTTGCCTACAGGGATTCTCTATGTTTTGAATCTAATTACCCTGTAATGTATTTACCATCCTGATTTTACAGAGGTGATTCTTTTTACCTTTTCTTATATTAAAATTCTTCTCGTAAGAAATTAAATGCTTTTTTCATTGTTCTTAAGATCCAAGGGTTTGGGTCTGTGGTCACCTATGCAAATTGGTGAGGATTTTTATCAAGCCTTCCCCAGTCAGGGGGGTGCAAGGTTTTGGTGAGGATTTGGGGGGGAAAGACGTTTCCAAACAACGGCTTTCCCAGTAAACCCAGTCAACATTTGGTGGTGGCAGTGGAAGTCCAAGGGCAAAGGGTAAAATAGTTTGTACCTTGGGGAGGTTTTAACCAAAGCTGGTAAAAGTTAGCTTAGGAGGTTTTCATGCAGGTCCCCACATCTGTACCCTAGAGTTCAGAGTGGGGAAGGAAACTTGACACATGTGACAAACATTTCACATTGGCCTCTACTGCTTTCCTCCCCAACTAGGACATTCTGCAAGATTCCCAACCACTGACAGTGTCTTCTATCAGCTACTTCAAACTAGTGGCCATCAAAGAGATAAGGATACATATCCTCAGACGACTATCAAAAAAGCAGGATGCAGCAAACTGCACATGTAACTGCACTCCCACAAGAAACTCTACAATAGACATCTCATAGTGTTAATACATATTATAGACAGTGGAAACAATCCTTCTCCTGCTGAAGTCAAAGATGGCAACATTAAAACAGTCATTTTCCTACCACATATTATAGCCGTCATGAAATTAAAAGTGGATCTGACCAGTGGCATGCAGATTAGATTATACTGTCACTCTTCTAATCCGATCAACTAAAGGAGCATGGAACATGGAACATATTCTTTTAGAATTAGTGTTGCTATTTCAGTAGCAAAGCAGAGCTTTTCAGAGGAAGCAGTTAAGATGATTTCAGCTAAGGCTGGAAGATTCAATAAGTCCATTAAGACACAAGGGGTTTGTAGGGGTTTGTTTTTATGAAGTTGTATTTGTGTATTGAGAGCAGATGGCTAAGAAAAACATTCAAAATTATGTGTTGAATGCAGGTATATAAACTGAATAGAAAATTGTGTAAATAGGCATATATAAAATGTCATTGTAGGTGGCATGGGTCACAGTTTGGAGAATTCAATACTTTGATTCCTTAAGGATTGATTCTGGGGCCATTGTTATTCAGTTTTGTTAAAGACCTAGACCAGAGCTGTGCTTCAGACTGGCAAATGTTTCTGGAGATGAAAACACTGGAAACATTTATATCTTAAGTAATACAGATGCCATCTTCATGAAGACTAACATATTTCAGGAGAGTGGGCTATACTTGTTGTACACCAATTTTTGTATAGATTTAACAAACTCTTCAGTTTAGAATGCAGTGATAGCAGGCTTCTTCCTATCATGCCTACAATTTCATTTAACTGAAACTTAGACAAGGACCTGTTCTAAATAGCCTGAATTAAACTCAGGACACAATGCAATTCCTGTTGTTCCAGTGCTCTGCTTAAGAATTTTAGCAAATATCTTTACAGCTGAAGCCATCTGTGTCTGTCTAGAATCAGTTAATTCCATAATTCCCGAACATTCATTTCTGAGAATCCTGCAAATGAGGGGACATTCGTGTGATGGTTCTGAATGTCTGCCAAACAGCTCAAGTTTTCTTTCTAGCTCTCTTCCTCCTTTTCCAATGTTGCTTCCAGCATCCAAATGTACAGAAAATGCCTCTGGTTCATTTACACTTAAGTTACTGAAACTCTTAAAAAGAAAAGGAGTACTTGTGGCACCTTAGAGACTAACAAATTTATTAGAGCATAAGCTTTCGTGAGCTACAGCTCACTTCATCGGATGCATTTGGTGGAAAAAACAGAGGAGAGATTTATATACACACACACAGAGAACATGAAACAATGGGTTTATCATACACACTGTAAGGAGAGTGATCACTTAAGATAAGCCATCACCAGCAGCAGGGGGGGGAAAGGAGGAAAACCTTTCATTGTGACAAGCAAGGTAGGCTAATTCTAGCAGTTAACAAGAATATCAGAGGAACAGTGGGGGGTGGGGTGGAAGGGAGAAATACCATGGGGAAATAGTTTTACTTTGTGTAATGACTCATCCATTCCCAGTCTCTATTCAAGCCTAAGTTAATTGTATCCCGTTTGCAAATTAATTCCAATTCAGCAGTCTCTCGTTGGAGTCTGTTTTTGAAGCTTTTTTGTTGAAGTATAGCCACTCTTAGGTCTGTGATCGAGTGACCAGAGAGATTGAAGTGTTCTCCAACTGGTTTTTGAATGTTATAATTCTTGACGTCTGATTTGTGTCCATTCATTCTTTTACGTAGAGACTGTCCAGTTTGGCCAATGTACATGGCAGAGGGGCATTGCTGGCACATGATGGCATATATCACATTGGTAGATGCGCAGGTGAAGGAGCCTCTGATAGTGTGGCTGATGTGATTAGGCCCTATGATGGTATCCCCTGAATAGATATGTGGACAGAGTTGGCAACGGGCTTTGTTGCAAGGATAGGTTCCTGGGTTAGTGGTTCTGTTGTGTGGTGTGTGGTTGCTGGTGAGTATTTGCTTCAGATTGGGGGGCTGTCTGTAAGCAAGGACTGGTCTGTCTCCCAAGATCTGTGAGAGTGATGGGTCATCCTTCAGGATAGGTTGTAGATCCTTGATGATGCGTTGGAGAGGTTTTACTTGGGGGCTGAAGGTGATGGCTAGTGGCGTTCTGTTGTTTTCTTTGTTGGGCCTGTCCTGTAGTAGGTGACTTCTGGGTACTCTTCTGGCTCTGTCAATCTGTTTCTTCACTTCAGCAGGTGGGTATTGTAGTTGTAGGAATGCATGATAGAGATCTTGTATGTGTTTGTCTCTGTCTGAGGGGTTGGAGCAAATGCGGTTATATCGTAGCGCTTGGCTGTAGACAATGGATCGAGTGGTATGATCTGGATGAAAGCTAGAGGCATGTAGGTAGGAATAGCAGTCACTAGGTTTCCGATATAGGGTGGTGTTTATGTGACCATCGCTTATTAGCACCGTAGTGTCCAGGAAGTGGATCTCTTGTGTGGACTGGTCCAGGCTGAGGTTGATGGTGGGATGGAAATTGTTGAAATCATGGTGGAATTCCTCAAGAGCTTCTTTTCCATGGGTCCAGATGATGAAGATGTCATCAATATAGCGCAAGTAGAGTAGGGGCATTAGGGGACGAGAGCTGAGGAAGCGTTGTTCTAAGTCAGCCATAAAAATGTTGGCATACTGTGGGGCCATGCGGGTACCCATTGCAGTGCCGCTGATTTGAAGGTATACATTGTCACCAAATGTGAAATAGTTATGGGTCAGGACAAAGTCACAAAGTTCAGCCACCAGGTTAGCTGTGACAGTATTGGGGATACTGTTCCTGACGGCTTGTAGTCCATCTTTGTGTGGAATGTTGGTGTAGAGGGCTTCTACATCCATAGTGGCCAGGATGGTGTTTTTAGGAAGATCACCAATGGATTGTCGGTTCCTCAGGAAGTCAGTGGTGTCTGGAAAATAGCTGGGAGTGCTGGTAGCGTAGGGCCTGAGGAGGGACTGTACATAGCCAGACAATCCTGCTGTCAGGGTGCCAATGCCTGAGATGATGGGGCGTCTAGGATTTCCAGGTTTATGGGTCTTGGGTAGCAGATAGAATACCCCAGGTCGGGGCTCCAGGGGTGTGTCTGTGCGGATTTGTTCTTGTGCTTTTTCAGGGAGTTTCTTGAGCAAATGCTGTATTTTCTTTTGGTAACTCTCAGTGGGATCAGAGGGTAATGGCTTGTAGAAAGTGGTGTTGGAGAGCTGCCTAGTAGCCTCTTGTTCATACTCCGACCTATTCATGATGACGACAGCACCTCCTTTGTCAGCCTTTTTGATTATGATGTCAGAGTTGTTTCTGAGGCTGTGGATGGCACTGTGTTCTGCATGGCTGAGGTTATGGGGAAGCGATGCTGCTTTTCCACAATTTCAGCTCGTGCATGTCGGCGGAAGCAGTCTATGTAGAAATCCAGGCTGCTGTTTCGACCTTCAGGAGGAGTCCACCCAGAATCCTTCTTTTTGTAGTGTTGGCAGGAAGGTCTCTGTGGGTTAATATGTTGGTCAGAGGTGTGTTGGAAATATTCCTTGAGTCTGAGACGTCGAAAATAGGATTCTAGGTCACCACAGAACTGTATCATGTTCGTGGGGGTGGAGGGGCAAAAGGAGAGGCCCCGAGATAGGACTGATTCTTCTGCTGGGCTAAGAGTATAGTTGGATAGATTAACAATATTGCTGGGTGGGTTACGGGAACCATTGTTGTGGCCCCTTGTGGCATATAGTAGTTTAGGTAGCTTAGTGAAACTCTTAAGCAGACTGAGATAACTATACCCAAATCATTGTTAAAGTATATTTTAAACAATACACTAGTCTATACCAGAGGTTCCCAAACTGTGGTCTGTGAACCACCAGTGGTCTGCGAGCTCCATTCAGGTGGTCCGCAGATAGTTCCCTGTAAGGTGCATTCCAGGGTGGCTGCACACAAGAGAATGAAGGGCCACCCACCTAATTAGTGGAGCCGTGCAGGTGTGGCTCCACTAATTAGGTGCCTGGACCCTGGAGAAGACGCACATTTAAGGTGAGATGGTGGCCTTAGGGGGAATAGAGGGTAGGGGGAAGTGAGGTGATAAGAGGAGGTGGGGGTAATTTTGGATGTGCAGGGCTGCGGCAACCAGAGAAAGAGGCGACTTTCCCCAGCTCCAGAGCTGCGGCTGCTGGGGAAAGATGGCCTCCTTCCCAGCCTAAGCCTCTGTGGTGGTGGAGAGACCCCCCTCCTTCCTAGCCCCAACTTGGGGACTGCTGCAGTGGGGGAGAGAGGGAGAGTCCCCCCTCCTTCCCAGCCCCAGCTCAGGGGCTGCCATGGCGGGGGAGAGAGGGCACATCCATCACATTAGAAAGGTAAGACTACTGATAGTAAAATATGAGTTCTGTGCTTTTATCTGTAGAACAAAAAACATTAATTATTAAGTTTTTTTATACAGCATTTTTATTCAAAGTGCTTTACAATAGTTAGCTAATGGTACAAACAAAAAAATTGGAAAGCTCATTAAGTGGTCTGCCAAGACCCTCAGCAATTTTCAAGTGGTCCACGAAAAAAAAGTTTGAGAACCACTGGTCTATAGTAAATAACCTTGGAACTGTGACCAAATGTTACATTATAGATATCACTACCAGCTGCAGTTATAATTAAGTTTGCTTAACATTTTCCATATTAAGCCATTGTTTACAGTTGCTTTATAAGTTTTTGGGTTGTATTTTTCCAAGCTTTGTCTTTATTCCAGGTTGACTTTTATGTTTAAGTTTCAGAATAAATGGCTCAGCTGTTTTCAAGAATGAGGTTAGGGAAAATTAATGTAAGTAGTTTTTTTGACTTTTTAACAAATGTCTAATTGTTTTGGGGGTTTTAAGATAGTGCTGGAGCATGGCAATGATTTGGACAAGGTATTGGAAATTTTGGGACAGAATAGTGCTGGGGTTTTGTGTTGCCATGAAAATCTACTTAGATATGACCAAATAAGAAGCTTTTGAATATCACCATGTGCACATGCTCAATGTAAAAAGACTTGATCCTAACATTTCTGAATATATCATTACGCTGAGCATGCTCCCAGATCCACTGACCTCCCATCTGCTCTGCAGAAGCATATGCAACTTTAATATGACCCTTGTGTGTCTGTATTATGATAAAATATATTATATAATCACTATTTTTTCTACTTATCTTCTGCTTCATTCAGTGCACAGGATAGATAGTGAATGAGGCAGAAGCTTCTACAGTAAAGGTTGTTCTCTTGTGGTTAAGACACTGAACTGGAAGCCAAGTGAGCTGGATTTTATTCTTGGCTCTATCACGGACTTTCTCTGTGATGCTGGACAGGACTCTTGCACAATAAAGTCACATAAGGGGGGCAAATTAAAGTTGCACAGAGAGCCTTAATTCTGGCATTTTCTAATCTTGTAAGAATTTTGTTGTATGTAATTTTAATAAGACTAACAGAACACTATTTTACCTCTACCTTTAACAACCAGTGCTGGGAGATGCTCATTTAGAACCAAGCTTACAGAGATTGCATCTTAAATCTTGGTGTAAATAAGATACTCTGGATAATATTGGTGTGATTATCATCACCAACAGCATGGGAGTCCTGCTAACTGGGCCATATGTACAATGTCTCCTTCGTGGTATTGCTATGGGCTAATCAAATGAGCCAAGTATCTAATGTCATTCACTTAATGGCCCCACCAAATTAATATACTTTTTCACTTTTATTTTAAGTAAGTCACTGTACATTAACTGCTCACAAACTTTAAGGGAGGGAAAAGGTAATTTGAACATAAGTCAGTGACAACTGAACCCATATAGATTCTTATTATTGTGAGTATCAGACATAATTTCAATTAAACTTATAACTGCACACTAAGCTTCTTTGTTGCCACTAAAAGCAAAGTCTAAGAGCAAAGGCTGTCTTTGAGCTCCTTCACGTGAAGGCTGCAAATGACTTTTTGCTGCACTGGTTATTGAGAAAGTCTTTCCATAGATAAAGATACTGAGATATGGTATATAGAAATATACTAGTGGTTTAAAAGGAAGGAAGTAAAATCATGTGAACAAATGTAACTAACACAGGTAGTCAAGAACAGGTATCTTTCAGGACACCTCCATTTAAAAAAAGAAGTGGGTGCAATCCAGGCAAGTGAGGGTCAATGTCACTCCTGTCTTACAACCTTGCATGCCTTACAATGCTTTGCTGTTATAGCTTCCAACTTGGTCTGCTCCTAATGAGCCTGCCAGCATGCGTGTCACACCCAGAACGTCTTTGTACAGCCACAGCAACTCTTAACCTACAGTCAGCAAACTCCAGCCATGCTCTGGCTTCCATCATCCTTGATTACTTCATGCAGGGTTACGCCATCATACTCCCTGTCCCATTTTTTTCCCCAAAACTGTGTGTCCTGCACGGTCTGGCTGTCACCTGGATAGTCCTGATATGTTAGGTCCATTGCCTAAGGGGATCAAGATATAGCAGATTGCCACCTTAAATTGAGTTACACACAGTTCACAACACTAAGTTAGTTTTGATTAAAGAATAACACAAGTTTATTTAAATACAAGGAAATAAGTTTTAAGTGAGTACAGATATTACAGAATTAAATCAGAAATGGTTACAAGAAAAATAAAGATAAAATACTTCCTAGTACTAAATTTAAAAAACTGAACTTGGTTCAAGATGAAATTCTGACCACTTTTCAGTACATTACTGACTAAACTGTAAGGCCAGGATCTGCTCCCAAAGTCCAATACCTGTTTGTCTTTTTTTTTTAGGTGCGAAGAGAGAGTTGGGTAGGGAGAAAGAACTGGCAGCATTTTTGCCCCTCAGTTTTGTAGTTCAGTCACCCTTTGAAAAGGATTTTCCTGAGTGTGACCCCCTAGTTAAAGGTCTTTCTGGCTGAAACATGGAATCTGATGGAAGAAGGAGGCTTCATGCTTAAATGCTGATTTTCTTTGTCATCTTTCTTCACCATCTTGCTGACTGAGAACTCAGTTTACATTTTATATGCAGGTTGAGGTAAATGCACATCCCTTTGTTTAAGACAGGCCTGCTTGACCAGTTCGACCTAATTAGGGCTATGTGAGTTTGAATAAGTGCCTTTAACATCAGACAGGCAGGATTTCCTAATTTTACACATAATGTTGCTACATACATTTCACCATGATAATATTGACCAGTGAGTTTTTAGTTTTCACAATACCTCACAAGCCATATTTCTGACAAAGGTTATTACAATAGTTTGTAGGGTATGAATGAAGGGATGCATTTGGTCATAATGACTAAAATACGATTAGAGGCACAGTGCTAAGCAAGGCATCGGAAAAGCTGCACCAACCCAGGAGTTATCGTGAGACTCTGAGTTACAATTCCTCCCATGATTTCTCCTTTGCTCCCCAAGCATAGTAAGTTACTAATTACTGCACTACATAGCAAGCTGGGGATAGGGAGCCAAAGTGCCACCCCTTCCCTTTGGGGATGCAGTAGGCAGACATTCTAAGGCCCCATTTGTCTAGAACTGAGGCCTGGAAAGCTACCAGGCAGCTGGCAGCTGACAGCTCCAGGGTGCCACCCAGCAGTAGCTATAACTAGCTTGTGCTCCACTTCCGTGACTGGCTATGGACACAGACCATGGGATGCTCTACCTCAAGGGTTTGACAGATAGCAGTCCCATGGCTCCTGCCCTATATAAACCCAAGTGTGTTCCAGGAAGTGTGTAGGCAACAGTGTGGATTTCCTGTAGCTGCTGTGACTGTTCCTGAATTCCTGGCTTTGACCTTGGCTTGAAATGGACGTTGCTGCCTGACTCAGACTCTCTGACCCTTGGTATTGGCCATGTTCCTGGAACCTGACTGTCAATTCCTCTGCTACTCCTAGCCTCAGGGTTTGCCCTTCCTCTCACCCTTGGCCCTCACTGCTCTTGTTGGGGATCCTGACTGGCATGTATTGTGCACTAAAGGTCCAGGTTGCCTGAGTAGAGGGGCACTCTTACTCCTTCCTGCCAAACAGTTCAAGTCGCAACCTAGCCCAGAGTAACTTTCCTTGTGTTATTTCTGATTTACTACCCTGCATTTTTCTAAGTGGACTATTCTTTTTTTATTATTATTTCCATTATAGTTGTACCTTATAGACTCAGTCATGATTATGGGCTCATTGTGTTGGACATTGCACAAAGACACAAGAAAACACAGTCCTGTCTTGAAGAGTTAACTATCTAATGAAGCTGTATCTCACTTAGTTACTATTTTCTGCTAATGTTTCTAATATATCTAGGTCCCTTTGTTTCATTGTTTTTTTTTGCAACTTCTTTCAATTTTGTATAGCTAGTGATTTCAGTGATGTGCTGCTTCCT